>NC_052236.1:3720997-4020997 GCF_013401445.1 Tripterygium wilfordii
GGCCATTGCAAGTACTATTCAAAAAAAACTTCAAGTTACTATTTTCATGTTATTGTTTCTATATTACAGTTATGTCACATTCAAACATGTATTCATTTTATTAATACAAATTATAAAAAAATATTGTAATATACAACAAAGACTACATTTGGATGGGAGCAAATTGCCATTCATCCGTGATGTTGCAAGACTTGCTTGATTTACTTAATGACGATAAGATTGCAACAGTGTAAGTTCATAACTTCTTTGTTCTATTCGTGCACATGTATGTCAAATGAAACTTTCCACCATATTTTACAAGTCATTACCAATGTCTGTGGAGGTCATTAATGCTCATGGACAAATTTTAATTTCAAATGCATTCTCAACTGTAGAATCGACATATGAGAAAAGATGTCAAGGAAATCAAAGGGAGGATGAACAGAAAAGGTATATAGATGATGTGCTAGCAAATATAGACATGCCTAGATATTTGATGTTTCCTATGAACTCTACAAGCGAGAGGGAAGCTGCACTTGATCACTGGACTCTGCTTGTCTTTCATTATGAAAGATATAAGTCAACACATTACAATTCCCTTATACCTAGAGATGGACGAGAAAACATGTATCAGAAGATGCCCGTCTACTAATAAGTTATAAATATAAATACATATATATATATATATATATATATATATATATATATATATGCAAGAATATATAATTTAACAAATTAATTTTGTTTGCAGAAAAATTATGTGGAGCAAAAGATGAAGGAAAAGTTCATAATTTAAAAGTATCTGCCAATCAATAATACAGCAATGATGAATTTACGTATCCTTTGTTGCCTGACTTGAAATGTCCACAACAAACTCAAGAGAGTGTTGATTGTGGAATCCATGTATGTCACATCATGGATAGGATCTGCAACAATGACAAATTGAAGAAAACTTGACATTCAAAGAAGTCAGAAAGTATAGAACCAAAATGGTGACTACTTTTATTGAGAACAGCTATGAGGATTTATGAATTTGATATTTGTAGCCTCTTAATGTTTACTGTACAAATACAATACTAGTATACTATTCTAAATTTACTAATGGGGTTTTTCATTCTATGTTACTGTTTGATAAAGTTTCTATTACAGTTTGATCAAGTTACAATTTCTTTTTTAAATTTTCTTTCCGTTACTGTCACAACCCGTTTTGGGTGGGATCGTGAGATAGGGAAAACACACATACAAAATTCGATAGACATGGCGCAACAATATAGAATAATAACAGTAACCTACACAACAATAACAATTGTCTTAAAGAAGACTCCAATGGCATTAAGCCTCCAGAACATAATTCAATACTATCATAGTAATTAAGACCTCAATGATACATATCGCAGCGGAAACAAAACAATAGCTCAAGTCAGAGGTGACTGAGTCATACATGACACTCAACAATTTAAAACGTCTAACAATCCTAAATAAAGGTAAGAAAATAGACATCCAGTAAACACGGGCTACACCACACTGTCATGCCTCCGGCAATCGATCCTAAATATTTTCTTCACCTAGGGGAAAGGAAAAGAAAGAAAAGAAAGGCATGAGCAAAGGCCTAGTAGGGAAATAAAAACATAACGATAAGCAATGAGGTGTAGAAATACAATACCAGAGGAATCGTACTAGATTCAGGCCCCTATAAAGATTTACAGCGCTCAAAGTATCAAGAGAGTATAAACATGGCACATAACAGCAATGAATATGGATAAATGGTTATAAGGTACAATATCCAATATGCATCAATGAATGCAATTTATAACATATATTTACATTTAAAATATTGTATATATTTAAAACAACAAGTGAAACAATTGAGGCACGAATGTCGAAGCACTCCTTGACCAAGTATATATAAGTACAGTAAGGTCACAATCACACACAAGGGAGGATCTATTTAAGGAAAGTGTACTCCCAAACAATAAGAATATCCGGACTCCTAAACCGGTGGTGGGTTGTACACCCTACCTCGAACAGTGTGATACAACAACACAACCAACAATTGCCCACAAAACTTGGCTCAATATATTTCACATTTACAATATACAAACCTTGGCTCAATATATGCCACATTTGCAATATAGTTCAAAACATTTACATATGATACAAATTTTATATCATTACAAGAATTTACTTTAACAACAATAATACAATTAGGTTGTACCCAAAACAGTTTACAATACAATTTTTTCTAAAATACCATCTTGCGGTCCAATAAACTCGGGATCCTCTAGGAGTCGCACAATGTCCAGGCCGAAGCCCCGGTGTCACTCCCGAACCCCTCATCCATTGAACTGCACAAGGGTGTAAAATAAGCAAATTATTGGGTTTGAATAAATTTACAATTTTCCTCTTTAATGCATTAAAAGAATTTGATGCAAATAAAAGTATTTATGCAATATCTTTGTTACGAAAATTCATTGTAAAACATGATAAATGCAAGACAGTCTAAGCCCACAACAATGGCTTAGGCCACAACAACATATCCATGGAGGAAGACAAAGAATAATAGAGGCCGACAATTATCCACGAACAACAATCAAACAATTGTAGGAACAAGGAATTGAAGAATTTAGGAGGTTCCTACAATGATTCAATACAAGGCATAAAAGAAATTATTAAAGAGGACAGAAGTTTTCCCTACAAGGATTAAATACAAGATATACAAAGAATTATTAAAGAGGGTGATAGTTTCCCTACCTCTTGTAGACACAAACTTCACAAGATTAAGCAATAATCTCCAAGTACTATCCAATGAGCCAACCTATTGAAAAATAACATATTAAGACTTAATTTATCAAGCCTAGTACTATTTTAACAAAACCCCAAATTAGGTCAAGAACCCTAGATTAAATCTTCACTAATCCTAATCAAAATTCAATTACAAGATTATAGAAATCTTACCCAAGTTCCAGTGGACACAATAGAGAGATTTTTGGTTAAATCCTCCTTTGTTGCAAACCCAAGAAAGATCAAGAGAGAGGTTCAAATCCCTTGCTTTAAGAAACAAAAGAAGACAAGTTGTTTAGTTGGAACTCGGTGGTGACTACCGACAGCAGGCTTGCTGGAGATGGCTGGGTGGCTAATGATGGTGGAGGAGAGGACACGACCGGCAAAGTGGAAAAAGGAGAAGACAAGAAAGGATTCTATGGGTTTAATCGTGACATTAGTTTTTTGGGGTTTTTACCCATAAGGACAAAAACTAAAAGTTGTATTCAAACAATGACAACCTAAAAAAACTTTAGAAAAAATGATAAAACCTACCAACTTACAAAAATACCCTCCTTCCTTCTTCCTCCTCCTTCCTTGCTCCATCATATCGGAAGTTGGTCGTCCGTCCATCATTTTCAACAAGCCAACTATAGAAATGAAACTCTAGGTCAGCCCAATCAAAGGCCGACCATCACCCACAGTCGATTATCACTTGGGTCGCTGGAAAAGCTAAATCATTGCCACCATTTGAAAAAGAGCTAGATTCGACTAATATGGCCAACGCCAATGACTATCAACGCCCTCAATCAACTCCACGGATCAAGGCGCATCACCTATGAGGTTTTATTGCTTTTTCGAACTTTTTTTTTCTTCTGAAATCATATATGAATCTGCAGATATAATATCTGTTTCGAAACTTCAAACAATGACATTTCATTAAAGACAGATAACATTTTAACAAGACAGATAACATTTAGCAAGACATATAACATTATGATAGATATCAAATTATCGAAACAGATAACATATCACTGCAGTCTGCTGATACCAAAAAACCACGAAAATCACACAACAGAAAATGTCAAAAATAATGATGTGATGACAAATCAAAGGAAAACAACAAGATCTATAAGTCTCGTAGTGAGTATGAGTAGATTTAGTTCGAATACAACAAAAATCGGGATGAAGAATCACTAAAAAATGGCATAGAACTCTCGAATAAGCCATGAGGGGCGAGAAGAAGCTTTCGGCGGTGGAGACGAAGCTTCCAGTAGAGGTCAGAAATGAATCATGTGCAGGAGGCATGTGCCATGTTTGAGTTTGAGGATGAAGATGAGGGTATTTTAGACAATAAAACCATATATTTTAACTTTTTGTCTTTCTTGGAATATTAGTTCAAACTACATGGACTTTATGGAATAAGACTTTTAAGAGTGTCCTTCTTGGAACAAAACTCTTCAATAAGGGATTAATCTTGAATTTTCCCTAGTTTTTTTAGGTTTTGATTTTTGATTTTGATTTTTTTCAAAAAGACTATATACTCTCTTATTTCCTTTATTTACTATTCTGCACCTCCATAATTACAGCTTTGCCATCCAATATTTAAATGACTATTCTTATGATTAATCTATTTAATTTTTATGTTTCTAAATTTGCAATTATAACCTCTATACTACTATGTGGCTCAATGGATATTACTACTAAGGACACTTGTCTATTTTAACAGACCCACAAAAATATGAGATATTACAGTTACAATGTTACATTCTCAATAAATAAAAACAAATAAGAAACAAAAATATACTAAAGATCAATTGGAACCAAACATTAAAAACAATTAAGCCAAAATATTATATTCAACAATCAGAATTTCATAGAACATATCAAATTAAGACACTAACGGTTCCTTACACGTTTTTTCTGTTATGACTTCCTAGTTTACCACACCTTGAACATCGTATTCTCTTAACAAGCTCACCCCTTCAACGAAATCTTCTTTTCTTAAGCCTCCCAGGTTGCTCCTTTTGTAAATGTGCAAGAATGTCGTTAGCATATGATATTCCAAATTCAGGCCTTGTAAATGTTGGAATGGGATGAACATTTTCTTCATACGACCTTCAGTATGAACTAACATGAAAATAATGTTCCACAATATCCTTTATAGACTAGACCTATTGATTGCAATAGCAGCATGCTCATAAAGAAATCCATTTAACTGCTACTTATGACAGGAACATGTGCGTTCCCTAACATTAACGATAATCGAAGGATCTAAAAAAACTTCAAACACCAAATCACAAGACCTCTTCAAATTCCAAGTCCTGCCTTCATTCACAAGTGCATTCCACGTTTCTATCATCTTCGAACATAAAATCCCATTCCACTTTGCAGCTTCTTTCCTCCTACAAGAAAACCAATTCATAAGATTTATTCTTATCATAACGATACCCACAAACATTTTAAAACACCACAATGTCAAGTCATTCCACTTATAAAAGTATGTGAACACATCATTGTGTTCAAATCGACACCAACAAACCAAGTATCGAGGCAACAAATTTCAATAAAAGCATTCATTCTCAAACATTATTTCATCCAATGCATTGATTGGGATGGGATATGACACTTGTATAAGGGATGTCAATAACAACTTAACATGAACACAATATAGCATATCAAAAACCATTAACAAACACAAGTAAACACACTGGGTATTTTTTTCAAAAATAAACAAACTTCTTTTTTATTAATAGTGACTTGTGCATTGCCTTGCCCCCTTAAGCTTTCTAGATGACCTATGTAGCGAGTTTTCAACCAATGACTTCCAATCCAGTTGGCTTAGAACATTCGGTCTAAAGACACTCGAAAGGATCTAATGACTCAAGTCAAAAAGGCTAAGAGGCTAGGCGAGTCACTGTGAAATTCTCTCATGGTCTATCTTTTTACACGAAACTCATTGCTTGCTAGGCAAGAGGCCCAGTTACTCAACATAAAACCCATGAGAAAAATTCACTTATTTCTCTTTTTTAAATATTTTTTATTATTTTTTCTTTTTTTTAATTCTCTCGGGACATGCCACGTGAGAAAACCAATGTCACCAACATACCATAAGTGCCCAACATTAAGCGCTATCTCATACCCCACAATACAAGTGTTTAAATTATGGAAACACACTAGATAAAACAAAACTCAGGATATAAACACTCAATTGGGCATTAGCCCTTAGCATGATTGATTGGTACTTCAATTAATCACAACAACTTACTCACCATATTTCATTCATGAACACCACAAGGCAATGTGGTTTTTTTTTTTTTTTGATTTTTTTGAACACAAATGACACACACTAACACACTACCCCAAACTTAAATATAGCATTGTCCCCAATACACTAGGCGTAAATATAAATAAACAAGACGGTGAAGTTAAAGATGTTGAAGATTCAGGTCGAGCCAAAATAGACTCATGTAGGAGTCCAATATCATCCAAAATATTTTGTTGTGCCTTTATGGCGTTAGAGTGGGTGCTCTAGCGGTTGTATTCTAGTAAGGCGGAAAGTTCTTCTATGCTTGAGTGAGTGCTTGAACTAATATTTGAGCAGGTGTTTGAGTGCGAGAGGTCTGAGACTCAGCTCTGTGAATGGGCACTCAAGCAGTGAAAGTGGCGACCATTCACATAAGGATTACAATTGAGTTTTGGATCTACAAATATAGTAAGCATATCAAGTAGTTGTGATCATGGTGTAGAGAAGAGATTGGGGAATTAGGGTTCAAGAGGCGCAGATGGTGATTTTGTGGAAAAACACAAAGAGGAATGTATTCATAATTGTTATATTTTTAGCTAGGGTTTGTTTAAAATGGTGTGTACTTAGTTAAATGTAATACCCCATACTTTTTGAATTAATGTAGGATCAACATGTGTTAAGTATGTATCCATTTGAGTCGGATAAATAAGTTTGAATAGTCAAATTTGAGGTTAAAAAATCATTAGGAATTAATATCGAGTGAGTCGGGGGTATACGAGTGGTTTTAAATTTAGTTATATTGATAACAGGTATAACTGTCCAGACAGTATGTGAAGCTGTCCAGACAACCATAGAGAGCTACAGGTGGGAACCCCTCAAGATGGCCAACTAGCTGTTCGGACACCTCTTGAAAATGCACGCGTGAAGTAGTTTGAAACACTCAATTTCTTGTAACCCTCTCTCTTGTCTCGACCCAAACCCTATTTTTCTCTCAAAATCCCTGATCTCCATCAACCAAGATCATTCATCATGGTAAGATCCTCCTAACTTGAGTTATTCCTAGGTAGATTAGTTTCATTCCTTTTACTTATTTCTACAATCTTGGTAAGTCTCTAAAACCTAGAAGCTTGTATTTGAATGTTTAGGTGATTAGGGTTTCTAGGGTTCATGGACATTTCGGGATTTCTAGTTTTAATCATTTATTCTAGGTTATTATTGATAAATTGTATTATTTATGGGTAATTGACTCAATGGATAGTACTCAAAAAGCAATTGGTGCGCACATGGGACGATTTTGTGAAATTTGAGTAAAAGCAAAGGAGGAGAGGTGAAGGATTTCTTACCTTTGGGCTCTTAAGCTTCAATATTGTTGTTGTCCCTTATTCTTGAGGTGGTAAATCTTTATGGAGACCACTTATTGGCATGGTCATGAATATTGCTTGAATAAATTGTCATTAATCATTATTGAACTTTGATGTTTAAATGGCCATGGTATGTGTTATTGGACTCTTTTGAAATTTAGTCCTTGGTGTTTTCTCTTAGAATTGGATATCTCTTGCTTGAGTGTATTCGTAAATTCTTCTATGGGAGGAAAGAGGGTTCATGCATTCATGATTTTGAAAGGGCATGAGGTTGCTAATTCTTGCATGGAATGAAGTCATGGATTTAAGTATATTTATATGTGTATATATAATATTTGATGTCTTTAAACTTTCATGTTGGGACAAACGAGAGGTTGATGTGAGAATGTTTTAAACTTTGGAAAAATGTAGAATGCATACTGACTTTGATGAGGTTTTGCATTGGAACCGTGTTTGGATAAATGCTTAACATAACCAATAAAATGTGTCCAACTGAGCTAAACTCTGGGGAATAGATCATTGTTTGACAAAATTGATAACTAAAGCCTAACTGAGCTGAGCTCTGGGAAATAGGCCAAGGGGTTCAAGATTCTTTAGTCAGAAGTGGGTGACTCGAAGTGTATATTCCAATACCTACTTAAGGCTTCGGATAACCTGCTAGGTATACTTACAACCTAGTCAAACAATCACTGGTAATTGGTGTCTGGTGAAAAACTGATAGAGGATCTCGATAGGACTAAAGAACGGAAATCAAGGTAGAGTTGGGAACACTTGGTAATTGGTTAAATGTATTTATTTTGTTGGAAGTAAATTATTTTGGTTTGAACTTACTTAGGTAATATAGATATGTATGTGTTTGTATATATATATACATACTTATATTTATAGGTATGGTTTTACCATGTTTAGAATTGGGCGTCGTTTTAGGGATTGACACTTTCTGTTTATCATTGTAATTCTTAAGTTTTACTTTAGTTTTCTTCTTCCGACATAGGTCATCGCTATCTTTAACCTATTGGGCGTTTGACTCACTCCTTTCTCTTTTTCTTTCTTTGTTTACCTTGTTCTCAGGTAGCAGAAGGACGAGCAGCCGACGGACGTGTGACGCGGGCTTAGTCCACATTTGGTACGGTAGACTTGGCATGTCTCTAGACTTTGTGGATGTTAATTGGGTGTTTAACACTGGTGGGAATGTTTTAGTTTCATTGGATGTCGGAGGCATGTGATGAATACCCACACCGGCCCATAAGGCCCAAGGTAGAACTACAACCCAGAAAACCGACTTACCAGGTGAGGGTGTCTTGAATCCTTATAAACTAGAATTGGTAGTCCTATTTTTTCGATGTGGGATACTCATCAGCATGTTATGTACGGCTTATGTTTTACTTTATGGAAACATATTCTTCATTGAGCCTTTGAGAAAAAATTTATGAGCCACTTGACAACTGTCTGTGATTGGTTGGCGTCATTGCTATGCAATGTTGCACCACCTCCACCATTTGATCTCGTGGATTTTATCGCTTTCTCACGTTCATTTCCCTATGAAAATCGGGGCGTGACATTGAGTGACAGGTACAAATAGTCTTCATCTTTTGTATGAAGTGAGTTAAGCCGGAAAAGTCTTGTTGAATCAATCCCTACGCCGAATTCTGTATTATCTTAATCAAACATTCTTTTTTTCCTCTTCCCACCCACAAAACCAAACTCCCCTTCTCTCTCTGTTACCCGAGTTTCTACCTTTCCCTTTTTTTATTACCCGACTTTAACTCACCCCAAAGCCTCTCTCCCCTTCACTCTTTTCTTTGCTTCTTCTCTCTCCTCTTTTCTCTACTTTCTTTCCTCTCTCTCTTTTTTGCTCTTTGTTTGCTGCGCCTCCCCTCTTCTTTTTTGTCTCTACTCCATCCCCCTCCTCTCCTTTCTCTACGCTGAAACTACTCCTTTTCTTCCTTAAGACCAGCCCCCCCCCCCCCCCCCTCTCCCTTGTAAACAGCCCCCTTCTCTTGCTTTTTCTCCTCTTCCTTTCTCTTCTTTCCTCTTTTCTTTGCCTGCTGTTTGCTGCCACTTCCTATCCTCTCTATTCTGCCTTTTCTTTTTTCCTCCCAAACGGCCGCCTCTCTCTAAACTTCTCTCCTGCTTTTGCCTCCTCTTGCACTGTAGCGCCCCCCCCCCCCCCCCCTTTCTTTTTTTTTTTTTTTTTGTCTCCTTCCCTTGCTGCCCCCCTTCTCACGTTTTTAGTCGGTGAAAAATAAATTAGGGTTCGTTTTTGTTGGCTTGGGCTTTTTGGGTTTGTGGGCTTTGACTTGTGATTATGTCTCAAAACCAAATGGGTTTTAGACTCAAGGCTTGGGTTCATGGGTCAAGAAACTAATTGGGTTTTGGTTGGATTTGTTGGCATTTGGGTGTGACAAAATAAGTTGGGTTAATGGTTGAGTTTTGAATTGGATTTATTTGAGAATGAGACTTATTTATAATTAATTGGGCTTTGAATTTGGATTTTGAGTTGGATTTATATTGAAATTCATTAAGAGAAATTGAAAGGAGATATTGAATCAAATACACGAAATAATTAATGTATATGCACGCATGAAAAATACACGGTGAAAAATGACCCGGACAAAATTCAAGTATTACACATCATGTCTCTCAGTTCCTGGACAACTTCAGACATTGGTGGCCTGAATTCTGTTTCAGACTGCAACAATGTAGACACTAAGAGTGTGTTTGGATTGAGGGGGAGAGGGAGGGGGAGGGAAGGGAAAGGGAAGGCAGAGAAGAGAAGAGAATGGAAGGGAAAATACATTTTCCTCTCTCATGTTTGGATAGATAAAAAAAAAGAAAAGAAAGAAAAGTAGTTTAATTTACTAGTTTATCCTTATTTTTTATGTTTAAGTGTTATTTTCAAGGGTAAAATAGGTTTTAACTTAATTAGTAATCTCTTCCCTCCAAATGACTCCATTTTGGGAGGAAAGAATTTTGACAAAAATTTAAAGAAATCTTCCTCCCAAATCCCTCAAATCCCTCCTCTCAATTTTTTATAAACTATCCAAACAAGGGAATTGGAAGGAAACTCCCTTTCCCTTCTCTCCACTCCCCTCCCCTTCCCTCCAAATCCCTCAATCCAAACACACTCTAAGTGATCAATCCTATTTAGCTAATAAAAAACTCAACAGTGGGAATATGATTAGAAACATAATTGAGAATGGTAATACAAGTGCCATGGGCAGCACGACACATGAAGCAAACTTAATGATGGCAAAAGTTACCAAACACATGCATATGAATCCAACTGAATCACTGCCATGTTTGTTATTCTGCCGAACCCAGCTAAACAGGCAAGAGCTGAAGCATGTCATTGATGTCACATCTCGTAGATGAATTTCCAGAGAAATGGACCATGGAGTTTCCAGGCCTATAGACACAATTACTAAGTAAAGCAAAAGTCCTTCAACCAATTGCAACTCACATGAAGCATCAAAGCACCAACCTCAATACCATATATGGTGAAGACTGAAATTCTCACTTGGACACACCGCGCGAGAAATAATATTAGCAAAATGTGTTAAGGATTTAGCAGTGTATTCTACATTAAGAGAGGCGTCAACCATCCTGGACAATGCATCAATGTCATGAAGTTGTGGGACGACCCACCTCACCAGCAATTGCTGCTCACGATTTCGTGTCCTAAACAAAATTTGGAAAAAGCAGATGTCAGTTGAATTAACATGAAATTCAGTTTGATAAGATCTTTGCCTTATCAAAAACAAATCAAAAAAATAGCTTTGGCTTTACCAGTGCCCTAATTAGACAGTTCCATACAATATTAACCCAAGCTTTGTGATCTCACCCAACTCTTCGACCTAATAAAAGCATATGTGAGGTTACCAAAGCACGTCAAAAACAACTGTGAATAATAAAACTACACAAAGTGGTAGGTCCATTTTCTCTCCGATGTTTTCGCTTTCTCTCTTTGAAAATTGTGCAGGGAAAAATGTGGAATACGTCACCAGAATCGATCTCTTGTGAATACGTCCTTCTGGTTATTCGTGGGGGAAGCCTGAAATTCGCATATGTGGGTGAAGGGAAGGTGGGATGGCGTGTTAAAATGAGCTAACACAAAACAAATACATGAATCTCACCAGTGCATGCATTGATCACAGGAAACAGCGCAATTGATCGGGTACTAAGTAACTGAAGGATTGACCACTGGAAAAAGCGCAAATCGATCGGGTACTGGGTGATTGAAGGAGACGACTCTTCAAAATCTCGCAGTTGAATCTCACCGTTGCATGCATTGATTAGAGGAAACAGCGCGATTGATCGGGTACTGAGTAACTGAAGCATTGATTATCGAAAAAAGTACAAATCAATCGGGTATTAAGTAACTTAAGGAGACGGCTCTTCAAAATTTCGCAATCCAGTTTAAAATAAATTTATTTTATTTATAGCAGTTAATATTTAGTAAATCGAAAATGACTTGTATCACTAACATTCTCGTCCATGTCTAATTACATTGACTTTCGTTATTATGTTGTCTAATTATATGGTATGACTGATTACGACTGAATTTGTTAAGGATACGTAACGCTAGCTACCGCTAGTAAATTCCAAGTGGCAATGGCATGTTCCATATAGAAGTTGACGTGGACGCTTCTAAACCATCTCATTATTCCGTATTAATATTATGTATATAGATTTTACAAATATATAAAATCCAAACAGGATTAGACAAAAAAGAGTGACTAGTTCAAAAGGAGCCAAAAAGAATCATTAACAAGATACAGATATGGTTTCACTCATTTGCTTCATTAGAGGCATTAGGCACCGCAAAGAGCAATAGATAGATCTAGGTTAACACTATGTTGTCCTGAAAATCCAGAGACGTCTTTGTTATCAGTTGAAAATGCCTCGCTGATCTCGCTTGTGGAGGAGGCATTACTTCTCTGGGAGGAAAAGGGATGTCGGAGTGAGAGTGACAGAGACAACTCGCAACCCTCATTTCCTTCGTCTCCTTCAACACGTCTATTCCCGGTATTTTTAGGTTTGCACATTGCCTTTGCTTTGAACGTATGG
This sequence comes from Tripterygium wilfordii, assembly GCF_013401445.1. Lineage (NCBI taxonomy): Eukaryota > Viridiplantae > Streptophyta > Magnoliopsida > Celastrales > Celastraceae > Tripterygium > Tripterygium wilfordii. Next base: position 3,733,415 of record NC_052236.1, read on the forward strand.
TCTTCTGGCTCTGCGATCTGTAAAATCTTGACATGTTAATTGTGTTGTAAACAGAATACATATATACATATATCTAAAATACACACACTCTCTCGACTCCCACACGTACACAACAGCGTTGAAAATTCACTAGACATTTGTAAAATGTATCAAGGAACTTCAATCTTTGTAAGCACATGCACGTTCAATACAAGAAAACTTTTGTTATATGTGAGACAATTAGCACGTAGATTTCGATATTGCAGTGATTACAAAAATCAGCTAAAGCTTCCAAGTTTCCATTCTAAAGTCTAGAAAAAAAAATGTATTTAACACCATAATAAATGTTAAAAATTTATGAGATGCATGCAGTCGTATTCCAAGAAACTTATTTAATCCTTGTTTATTAATGGATTAGAAGAGAGAAATAACAATACCTACAAAAAAAGGTAGGACAGGCCTGCAACTGATCCATGAAAATGTTTTGCTACTGGAAGTTGAGATTTTTAGTTCTCAAGGAGTAGTTTGTCCTCCAACAATCCAATAAAGAAAGCTAAGAGCCTAAGAGGGTGTTTCGATTGAGGGATTTGGAGACGAGGGAAGGGAAGGGAAGAGAAAGGAAATGTAGCTTTCTTCCACTTCTCTTGTTTGGATAGTTAAAAAAAACTTTAAGGGGAGGGATTTGGAAGGAAATGGAGGGAAAATTTCATTAAATTTTTGTCAAAATTCTTCCTCCCAAAATAGAGTCAATTGGAAAGAATGGATGACTTATTAAGTTATTTATATGTTAAAATCTATTTTACCCTTGCACATAACATTCTAACATAAAAAATAAGGACAAATTAGTAAATTAAACTAATTTTCTTTCTTTACTTTTTCTATCTATTCAAACATGAGGGAGGGAAAATTATTATTCCTCACCTTCTCTTCTCTCCTCTCCCCTTCCCCCCCAAATCCCTCAATCCAAACACACTCAAGACTACAAGAAGGGTCCCCTCCACGAATAAGACAATTAATAGAGTGGACCACAGAATGTAAGAGTTCAAACAATGATAGAACTTTTGTAATATCACTTTCCAGGACAGAAACCCTAATAGAAATGCAAATTTGCTAAACAACAAGAAAAAAGGGAAAAAAAAAAAAGAAGAAAGGCTTTGAAAATGTCACGTGACAGCTGAGAAAATCACACTTAAGTTCCCAAGAAAATATCTTATAAACATATATACCTAGCCTTGACATACTAGTTGATATTCTCAAAACGTAAATGATAAATATCTTAGCAATTGGTATCTCGATTATCCCAGCAACTAAGTTGAACGTACAATATCCAAGTGAATTCGTGGAGTCCACATGATGCACATAAAATTCTATGCATATAACTCAGCAACTGGGGGATCCGTATCATGTGATGCATGCTTATTGGGGGAAAATGATATATTTATGTCAAGTTAAGGTAAGTTTAGTGGAATCAAGAAAAGCAATGTATGTGTATGCATGTATTAATGAATTTCTCACTTAACGGAGCAGAAGGTATGATTGAACAGTACTACTTTTTGATTAAAGCCTGTGAAGTGCGTACATGTTCTGTAAACATAATATTCCAATTGCTACCACTGGTCCATAATAAGAGTTGAATCTTCTAAAAGGACCAAAACCAATACAACACTCAATCCCAGTAATAAAGGAGAATGTGCATGTACCTTAATGAATTCAGACTCTTCTAATTCAACAGAACATTTGAGAGAGTTGTCATTAAGATCATGTGCCTGCAAAGAATGGCTGATCTTCCCTTCATCTGATCGGAACCGTCCATTGTTTACTGTTCCTCCTCTCAAGGACTGCTGCAGATAATCAAGTGTTTCACATACACCTTCTTTGCTGCATTGCAGGTTCTGACTAGTCCTCCAGATCTCATCGATTCTTGGCCTGCCGAGAAAACAAAAAGAACTTCAATAAAGATCAAATTAAACCCTTTTCTTTTCTTTTTATATACATTATATATATATATATGTATATATATTGGAGAGATCATTATAAAGTTGAAAAAGCTGACCTTTTCAAAGGGAGATGATGATGATGTGGACTATAGAGAAGTTGAGGAGAATCTGATTCTTCTTGTATGGATTTTGAAGCTGATTGAGAAAATCCCATTTCATGATCTAGACAACCATCATGGTCCTCTAAAGCTTCTTGCTTTCTTTGTTGATTGAAACTCCTATCTACTCCTCCACATAAATACACATTCAAAAAGCAAAAAGCATCACATGTGTGTCTTTGACAAAATGGAAAAAAGGAATTGAAGTGAAGGCACAATCAAAATTAGGTGATGCTGGGTCCGTGTAGGTTTCATGAAAAGTCCCAATATTAGAGGGATTTGAAAAGGATATAAGGTTTCTTGTCCTCCCATCTGTTTTGGCATCAAAGTTTAATGAACTAGAACTGATGAGAGAGATAGTTAGAACCCATAGTTAGAGATAATAAATGAAGTGATTTCAATTTGCAGCAATTGATTTTCAAAAGATATGCCAAGATGTTTAAGTTTCATAAATTTGGTTGAGAACCCATTAGTCGAAAACTATAAATGAGCCCTAGTCATTAATGCATACACCACAGAAACCTAAAATTATTAAAGAGAAAATTTTCAAGATTTGTTTAAAGCTTTACATATCATACATACCTTGTCTCCCCAAGTCACTCTTCATGCTTCTATACATCTGATTAAGACAAAACAAATCCATCATCAAATTTGAATGGAGAAAATAAATACATGCGATAGATTCTCGATGATATTTTCATACTCATATAGCCGACACCAAAATTCAAAATTTTGAGATAAACGCTCGGTTTATGATGACGAAGGATTTCTTACAATAAAATCAGCAGAGATTCAGACTAGTAGTTATTACCTGGAGATGGCTCTTGACATGTGAAATGGTGAGTCCTTTTACATCCATCAACTGTAGAACAAGTTTTGGTGTGGCCTCTACAGAAGAAGAAGAAGAAGCATATCATCATATTCAAAACCAGAAAGAAGAAGAAATAAAAATAAATCAAAATAAGAAAAGGCAGAGAGAACATACTGTCTTGGCCACCAAGTCTATCAATGGCATGAACAAAACAACGGTGAAGCTCAGGAGTCCATCTCAATCGAGGAACTTTTGATCTCACATACTGCCTCACAGACCCAGTACTCCTCCCACAACTACCCATTTTTCTTTTTGATCTTCAAACAATAGAAAGCCTACAAGTTTATATATGGGTCTGTTTGGGGTTAACTTTCTTTCAATATTGCTGGAGATATCTTTGCTATAATAAAGCGCAGTGATAGAAAGAAGAAAAGAAGAGGAGACAAATAGAGAAGAAAGAGAATCAAATAAAGATCACGATGAAAGTGAAGAGACGAAAGAAGCTGTAAATTCCCTCTGATAACACCCCTCCTCTCTCTCTCCTGTTGCAGTCTTGCAGAGCAGCTTCTTTTTTTCCCTGGTGCAGAGAGAGAGCAAAAGAGCAAAATATATAAATAAATAAAATCACGAGTCTCTGTTTCTCTCTCTGCTAAATGCCAGAAAATAAATCATTACAACTGCTTTGCTTTGACCTTCGTTCTTATATACATACATACATATATATATACATATGTATATATAATAATACGGCCAATGTGGTCATGATCACAAAAGAAAATATAAACAAAAATATATTTAATCCTTAAATTGCCGTTTTGTTGCTCTTAACAGTACTCTCTCACTCCTCTTGTTTGTGTAGGTATTAGAGCAACTTACAATAGTGATTATTTAATGTATGGAGATTTATGTTTTATTGATATGGATGTATTGGAGAATGTATTTAGTTGATGTGGATGTGCCAACAAAATATATTACAATGATAATTTACTTGCTTGATTTTTATGTAATAGAGATGGGTCGATATTGATTTTTGTGTAAAAATGCACGTGTTTATGTTGAAGTGGGTCCCAATTGGAAGAAAGTGAGTCAACAAGAAGGCATTAGCATGTCCACTCTTGCAAAGTTGGTCCATCATTTTTTAGACAAGGAATCATCACCATTGTAGCCCATTTTTTTATTTGACCCAATAAGAGAGACATGAAATAACACTTTTGGGTCATCAAAGAGCAACCATTGTCGTTGCTCTTAGAAGGACGATGAGACACCTTTTCTATTGTACCGCTCTTCAATCTGGATCAAAAGTTGCGTAATTCGTTTCAAATTGTAGAGTTTCTAATTTGAATCTAATAATTTAAGAGGTCCGTCATATCACGAAACATTTTGGTTTTTCAATTTTTAAAATTCATTTCACTTTTTCTCCATCATTATATATGAATTGTAGATTTTAGGAAATTGCAAAGCTCCCTAATCCCTTTACTCTTGCCACACTATTTTACCCCGGCTCATTGTTGGGAATTGACAAGTTTTAACCACTTTTTACAAGTTTATCTTGTGGTAGCTTTGCTTAATTACCAAGATTTAATTTGAGTTAAATCGTCTAATCATAGGTGTAAATGAACCAAATACTGTGATGAAAACCCAATTGGGCTCATTGCATAATCAAACTAACAAATTAGGTCTTCATTGCATACTCAAACTAAACACTCATTGATCGATGCCGTTGAATCAAATTAGAGAACATACATATGTTTTAGTATATATTAACACATGACGATAGGTGTATGAAAAGAACTTCTACATATTTTTTTACGTTTACCATGTGATAATGGCCCTAAAGTTTAATATTATTAAGTTTTTTTTTTCTACTTGTCACATTAATTACTACATTTTTTGGATGAATTAAATTAAAAATTAAAGTCGGAGCCCTTAATTAATTAATTATTTTTGGAGTATTAAGTCAAAACTTCAAGTTTTTTTTTTCTTTTTTTAACCTCGAAACTTCAAGTTCAGTCCTCACACAATTTACACACTAAGAACACGTTGAACGGGTTACTTAAAATAAGTTTTACGTGTGGAAGCTATCTAAAACCCGTACCTATTTTTGGTTATTTTATTTTCTTTATTGATAACCCAAATCTGAGGTATGACTCATAATACTCAAATAAACTTTAGTACATTAAAGTTGAAGGTGATTTTATAGGAAGATATTAAAATCTTTGATGTGATGTTAAAATAGGATAATGCGATTGGAGTGGTATTAAAAAATTAATAATTTACAATAGATTTTACTTAAAATATGAGAAATTATGTACCCAAAATAAGGTATTAGGTTGGATATACTCTAATATTTTTTTTCACATTTTATTCTCTAATTGACTTCTTTTGAGTTGAGGAAAAAAAAGGTTTTTTGTAAGAACACAAAAACTAGTCAAAAACTGGAAGCCCTACTAGTCCAAGCCTGATTAATTAGTCCTAAAATCTTTAAGCTAGGCTTTCATGTCAAAAAATACGAATTGGAAACAAAAGTCAACTATACAGGCTGTAGAAAGAAACGTAGGCTAAACAAGACAAGTTATCATGATAATCATATTTGACTAAATCCACACCGTAAAAATTCCCATGCAAATCCAAAATGGACGGACTCTACTACAAACCAACGGTGAAGATGGTTGTAAAGATGAACACGTAAAGAATGATAATGTGGAAGGCTAACACAAAGTCAAGTAGTTCCGTATAAAATCAAATCAATCATGTGTTTTTTTTGAGACGGTCTCTTCGGGACCTGTAGCTCTTTTAGCTACGTATTTATAGGTCGGTATTTATGTATTTGGAGGCGCAACCTTTCTTCAGAGGCGGTGCCAACTTTATATAAGGAAGGCTACCTGAGTCTCCCGGAATCATTTAACCAACTTTAAAAAGGGGCCTAGCTCTTATAAGAAAAGTAAATATGGTATGTTATTTAAATGAGTTTAGATTATTATAACATTAATAGTTTTTTAAAAATATGAGGTTTTGGGATTCGGGTGTCCTAGGTAATGGCCCATGTTGCCCTCCCCAAGGACGTCCGGCCACGATCTTTTTCAAGTGGTCCAATGTATTCCAATCTTTATAATTTAAATGCGTAATAAATAATAACAATTTCATCCTAATATTTTTGTTGATAAATAACAATTAAAACTTAATTTTATGAGATTGCATGTGTATAATCATTGCGTAAATAATCATGCATATAATAAGCTTGCAAAGAAACATAAATGATTAATTAGCAAAATGTTGGAGATAAATTTAGATTTTTCTTATTTTTGACTATTATGTTCATTTAGGCTTACAAAATTTTACTTTGAAACGAATTAGCGAAATCCCATATTTGTTTTCATTATATCTACCTATATAGTTATGTACATAAGCACACAGATTTCTAAGAGTGTAGGACGTCTTTGAATCAATACAGTCGTAGTTTTGTTTTCCTCTCTGTCTTTGAATGGATCTGTAATAATGTTTCAGAGTCTTACACTTCTTTGGGTGCACAATTGGTTGAACACATCATGAGTTGCGAATTAATCTAGGAGCATTAGGTCAGTCTAACAAAAAAAAATCGTTGGTAATGGTTAAATTAATTGTTTGAACATCTTAATGCATGTGTGTGAGATGTCCCAAATTCTAACACACACTCTATCTTAATTTGGCGTTATTTCCACACTAGACTTCATCTTAGAACTTAATCGCCCATGTGATTTATTGGTATTGCATGTGGTCGATAGATTTACTATTGGAGTGGAGCTCGGCGAACTAATGTTTTGGACAAATCCCCTCATGCAAAAAATATTAGGTCACCCTTCACACGGTATTAAATATTAATAAAATTTATTAAAGAAGATTTGTTCAATCGGGTCACTGTGTGTCAGCATGAGCGACAAAACGCATTTACTATAATATCTTCTTTTTTCCTCTTGTTTTCTCTTCTCTTTGTGTTAAGTATAGGGAGAATATCCAGTCTCTGTTTCTGCTCCTGCTGCAAAATATCTCTGTGATTATCATGACACTGTGACTGTGCCACAACATACGCGCATTTTGTACATACGTACTCTCCACGCGCATTCACTACTTCTCTCTCCTCTCTCGACTATAACATCCATTCCATAGCATTTACATGTATACACGCTCACTTGACTTCACTCGTTCGGCTTCGTGATTTGATTTGCGAGGTCTACCGGGTCCTCTATGCTAGCTAGGGTGGCTCAGGACTTCACCTACTCTCTCACTCGAACATAAGTAAATTCATTTGCTAACACAACCATGGTCCATGACTGACCTATCAAGCAACCCAGCATCATATATGTTTCTATTTTTGATAAGCACCCAGCATCATACATATTTTGGCCATTGATAGATAGATCATGTTACAACTCAATTTCTAACATTTCAAATGTTTCACTTTGACTACTAAAGTTACTCAGTTCTAACACGAGTGGGATTTGTTGGATTTAAATCAATCAATTAATAAAAAATTTTAGAGTCCTATTTTGTGACAATGCTTATAACTTCCATAGGAATCATTGTATTCAGTTGTCATGTGTGTATTTTATTGATTAAGAAAATTAAGAATTTTCACCTGTGCATTTGGTTGTTAAAAAACAGTTACTTTGACTTTTTATTGCCATGCAAGTAAATTGATTGATCTAAACATAACAAGTCCTACTTGTTTTACAACTGAGTAATTTCAGTGGTTAAATGAAACGTTTTAAATGTTAAGGGCTAAGTTGTAATATGACTCATTTGTCAATGGTCAAAGTGACATTAACTCTATGTTAATAATATGTGTAGATATTTAATTATCTATAGACCAACAATTTTCAATAAATTAATAATATTCTTTGCTTTATTTCTAAAAAATCCAATATGATGCAAGAGGCATTTTGTTTTGGTGACTTTTTAATTTTTATGGAGGTAGAACGTAATCGGTAAAGTGGTTAAGCTGATTAGGAGCTGCAAATACCACGTCGTATCAATTTGATCTACCGTATCGTATCGTACCGGATGCCGAAAAAAGAGCAGCTAGAGTTGACACGCTATACACGTGTCAACAGCCCAATCTCTTAGGATGTAATTGAAACGAATCTTGAATTTTAGGTGATTGAGTTGGAACAAATACCATCTTTGAATGACCAAAAGTTAGAATTAACTCGCGTGCAGGGAGGCAGAAAGTGGACAAGCTGATTTATTAATATTAATAATCCAAACCTCTCTTCTTTTTTTTTCTTGGATCCAAACCTCTCTGTTACTCTGCGTATTGTTATCCTTTTGTTTCATGATGGGAAATGTCAGAAAAAAAACAGAAAAGAAAAGAGAGAATAATGAAAAACTTCTGCACAAAATGGAATGATTCAAATTGCATGCACAAAATTCCAAAAAAAAAAAAAAAAACCCAACTAATTTATTACCCCTTCTCAATCTGAACCTGGACCAAACCTCCATCCCCCATCATAACACTTCCCCCAACTGAAGCATTACCACACATCTACTGATTTCAAATATCGAAGTCTCTTCAATATTTTTTTTCTCTATTATAATTCTTTATAACCTTTAACTTTAAAAATTCTCCTTGGCCTTGCTACACACCAATAGAATTTTTCCTCCCTTTATGTCAACTTGATATTTGGAAGAAAACTAAATTATTATAACAAAATAAATGTAGTACCTTACAACTTAGTAGAATTTTCTACATCAGCCTTAAATTTTTTTAAACCAACGATATTTGGTTCTTCTTTATACCTAAATGACTCTTGCATGAAATTAAAAAAACTACTACATCTATATATATATATATATATATATATATATATATATATATATATATGCTACAATATATTCAAATTTCAAATAAATCGGACATCATTTGATATAAGATGTCATTAATTGTTCGGTGTCTGCTGTACGGAATAGGAGATTTCAAAAATCTCATTGTTGGGATCAGGAATATTGGGGTTATAGATGATGAAAATGCAAGTATGGAAAAAAGGACTTCAAATTCGTGTAGTGTCAATCTAGAAAAAAAAATAAGAGACAGAAAACTATCATCGAAATGAAAAGACTTCTAATGGAGAGAAATTAAAAACAATACATTCTTGAAATGCATTAGGAATTTCATTGAAAATGGATACATCCTGAGATGTAACAATGTGTGCTTTACAAGCTAAATTAAATACATAGCCGCAAAAGCTTTTTGTAAAGAAAAGGATAAATTCAGAACTAGTTTGCCTGAACCATGATAATTGAAAAGATAAATGATTGGAGTCATTGTCTAAGTAATCAATAAAGATGTGAAGACACTGTGTCTGTGCTTGATGCGGGGTGTTTGTAGACTTCTCTTCTTTCTTCTTTTATAGTGTTCATGATGATATCTCTTCTCTTGTTTCTCTAGCAGTCACTGCACGTACTCTGTTGTGACTGGAATGACTGGGCTAGTAGTCTTCACAACCACAACATTCTCTTGAAAATGAGGATGATGGAAACATCTATCTGAATCTGCTCCTTATTCAAGGAGGATGAGGGTGCTTTTGGAAGTTGTGATGTGCTCCACCTTGCATGTTTAGAGGATTAGTTCTTGAAATTGTGGGAACATAGCTAATAGTAGCCATTCTGTTGATTCTTCTGCACGAAAGATCATGGAAAAATGTCTTCTTCCTTGAGATATAGGCCTAACATGACATTGACTTCTCAATGTTGTGTAGTAGCTAGAAACATCTTTGCGAGAATTCAGGGGCGCGAGGCTAACAAACTCCGGTTTCTCCTAAACTTTCTTTGAGATAATCCTACTAGAATATCAGTTGTTCCTCAACAAACTGGTTTAAAAGAAAATAAATCACTAAGACAAATATTCCTTGATTTATAATCTTTTGGACATTGAATTTCGAACAACCCTGATTTGTAGTAACTGATCCCTAAATTTCAGGTCAGCACTAACTCAAAAAAAACCTGCAAAATGAACAAATGTCAATAAAAATACCTTGCCTCTACCACGTGTTACCAAAAGGTTGGATGCCCTTTATAAAATATGGGGGCCATACAGCCACGTGTCAACTAACGTGAGTGGTTATTTTTGATACAAAAACTAATACATTTCATATTATCATAAAACTATAATTATTCTTCCGTTTCAACAATTCAAAATTATCGAGAATAACCATTCAAAGTCTATAATTATTACTTCCGTTTTAACACTTCAAAATTATCGAATAACCATTCAAAGTCTATAATTATACTTTCGTTTAAACACTTCAAAAGTATTGGGAATAACTATTTAAAACCAAGAAAATTAAGATAATGACGTACAACATATATACACGTGTTTAGCATGTTGTACACATATATGCAACAACATAATGACCAATAAGTGTCAAAACATACATTTGATGTTCCAAACTGTTTGTGTCGAAAATAGCCCATACACGCCAACTGTGTTGAAATTGATCAATAAAATTGGATGCTAGTTAGACTAGGTTTTGTACAAACTTCTAAATAGTAGGCTTATTTTTAGGTTTACTTAATCCTGTAGGAGCAAATTTCTATAATTGTTGAAGAGTCAACTTTGATTACGTGAAGGCTTGTTTACACCATTGAATCTTACAAACGTCACAACAAAAGCAACCGTGAAAACTCTTAGACCGGACTGGGGGTGCTGGTAGTAGAGGCTCCGACGATCAAGTCAATGGTGACCAGAGGTGGAAGATCGACGATGACTGGAGCGTTTATGGCTGAATATTCAGTGAGGGGTCGGAGAGTTTCGATGTCTCGTTGTCAATGTTCCGATCCCTTTCTCCAAGGTAGGAGAAGGGTATTTATATGAAAGTGAGGACAAGCCTCGGGAGTTGTGTCACCAACTTGTGTCTTTTTTGGTAAAAACCCGGGGTATATGCACACAAAAGTCAAGTATATCGGACGTGTCAGGGTTGATAGACGAAAATCAAGATGGGAATGTCAAGACATATGATATGATGGGAGTTTGACACGTGTTGGTCACATAATGGAGAGTAGTTGTGGGCAACCATAAATGAATTGATATTATGTGATAAGAGATCATACCTGGAGATACGTACCTGTCAAGCACAAGGATGTTGGTGTGAACCATAAATCAGACATCATTTGATATTAGATGTCATTAATTTTTCGGTGTATTCTGGATAGGAGATATCAAAAATATGATTGTTGGGATCAAGAATATTTGGGGTTGTAGATGATGAAAATGCAGGTGTGCCATGAATTGTTGTTAATCCAAAGGTTTTGCTAATGTGTTGCACCAAATCTGACCTCTATACCAAACAAACTGTGTGTAGTTAGAGAACACAAAGCTGCTGGCTTAAGATTTGCCATCCAAGAAAAGGACTTCAAATTTGTGTAGTGTCAATCTAGAAAAAAAAATAAGAGACAAAAAACTATCAATGAAATGAAAAAACTTCTAATGGAGAGAAATTAAAAACAATACATTCTTGAAATGCATTAGGAATTTCATTGAAAATGGATACATCCTGAGATGTAACAATGTGTGTTTTATAAGTTAAATTAAAGATCCTCAAGGTCTTTTTGTAAAGAAAATGATAAATCTCGAACTAGTTTGCTTGAACCATGCTAATTGAAAAGATAAGTGACTAGAATCATTGTCTAAGTAATCAGTAAAGATTTGAAGATGCTGGGTCTGTGCTTGATGCGGGGGGTTTGCAGACTTCCCTTATTTCTTCTTTTATAGTGTTCATGATGGTGTCTCTTCTCTTGTTTCTCTAGCATTCACTACATGTACTCTACCGTGGTAAAACCACCTTCTTGTTGTGACTGGTCTAGTAGTCTTCACAACCACAACCTTCTCTTGAAAATGAGGATGATGGAAACATTTATCTGAATGTGCTCTTTATTCAAGGATGATGTGGGTACTTCTGGAAGTTGTGATGTGCTCCACCTTGTAGGTTTACAGGATTCGTTCTTCAAATTGTGGGAACATAGCTAATAGTAGCCATTCTGTTGATTCTTCTGCACAAAAGATCATGGAAAAATGTCTTATTCCTTGAGATGTTGGCCTAACGTGACATTGACGTCTCAATGTTGTGTAGTAGCTAGAAATGTCTTTGCGATAATTGAAGGACACGAAGCTAACAAACTCCGATTTCTCCTGAACTTTCTTTGAGATAATCTTGTTAGAATATCGATTGTTCCTCAACAAACTGGTTTAAAAGAGAATAAACCGCTACGACAAATATTCCTTGCTTTATAATCTTTTGGACACTGAATTTCGAACAATCCTGATTTATAGTAACTGATCCCTAAATTCTAAATCAACAATAACTCAAAAAAAAAAAGCTGCAAAATGAACAAATATCAATAAAAATACCCTACCTCCGCCATGTGTCACCAGAAGATTGGATGTTCTTTACAATCGTACTGCCACGTGTCAACTAACGTGTGTGGTTATTTTTGGTACAAACACTTATACATTTCATATTATCAGAAAACTATAATTATACTTCCGTTTTAACAATTCAAAATTTTTTAGAATAACCATTCAAAGTCTATAATTATTACTTCCGTTTTAACACTTCAAAATTATCGAGAATACCCATTCAAAGTTTATAATTATACTTTCGTTTTAACACTTCAAAAGTATTGAGAATACCGTTCAAAGTCCGATATTAAAACCAAGAAAATTAAGATAATGACGTACAACATATGTACACGTGCTTAGCATGTTGTACACATATGCAACAACGTAATGACCAATAAGTGTCAAAACATACATTTGATGTTCCAAACTGTTTGTGTCGAAAATAGCCCCTACACGCCAACTGTGTTGAAATTGATCAATAAAGTTGCACCCTAGTTAGATTGGAAATAGTAATTCGAGTTTGATTAGGAATAGATTTTGGATAAGCTTATAAATAATAGATTTGTTTCTAGGTTTACTCAACCCTAATTTTTATTGTTTGTTTCTATGGGTTTAGAGAAGCAGCTGAGAGGGAGAGAGTGAGCAAGGGTGGGGAAATCCTTGTGGTTTATCTCTTGGTGTATCTCTTGGGGGTTCCAATATGGGTTCAAGGGTGTGAGATTGTAAGAAGTTCAAGATGTAGAATCCTAGAGTGAATAAGCTGAATTGGGGCTTATAGAAAATCTCTAAGGTTTTTGGATTTTCTTGGATAGAGACAGGTCATTGAGAATATGATGCAAAAATTTCATTTAGTGAAAACCTATCTAGTTCTCTCTAATAACACCTGTGATTTTTTTTCGGTTTGGAGTTTTCCACGTAAATCTTGGGTTTGTTGATTTTGTTATCTCAAGTTCAATTTCTCTTTAGTTTATTGATAGTTTTGAGGAAGGATCCTGGGGTGTAATTCCCCAAAATTGGTATCGAATTTCAAGATTCAATTTCTTGGGTGGTTGAAGGTTTTGTTAAGGCAGAATTGTCAGGTGTCGACATCGAGAAGTTTGAAGGGAGATAGATCAATTTTCGGCTTGTGGCAAGTGCAAGTCAAAGTTGTGGAAACTCAATCAGGGTTATACAAGAGGCAGTATGTGTGAATCATCGAGGTAAGTCGTAAGGTAAGGGCACATGGAGGTGCATCGATGTTGTGGTGTACCGAAAAGTGTGCAGGTGTGTCAGGTTTGGCAAGGAGGTGGAGTTCATGCATGAGTGGTAAAACTCAAGGAGGAGAAGTTGGCAGGAGGTGATGCGTAAGTTACCAAGTAGAGTTTTTGGTGGTGAAGTTATCACCTAGAAGAAGCTCTTGAGGGGTAGTTGGAGTTGTCACTAGAGGCATAAGGTGTAGACAATCACCTAAGGAAGAAAAATTGTCAAGGAGAAGCGGGTTCGGCTAAAAAGCTCCAAATCAGTAGATGAAGATACTGAAATTGTCGTTGACTGTACGTCTCTTTTCTCCATATGAGGTTGGTTATCCTTTTGACATGTTGATTGATTTCTATGTTGCCATGGAAGAGAATGGGTTATTGAAAGCGGGTCCACAAGTTAGCAAGTGGGCATTGGTTTTACATTAATGCAAGGTGTGTGGTGGAAAGGATGTCAGAGGGCTGAGGAACTCCCGGAAAAGGCAAACATGGGGGTTGCCAGAAAAATTCAGCGGGTTTTTTCAACATGTGCCGAAAAAAGGAAAATCTTGGAGCGGTAAAGTTCTGAGTCATATACTCTTTTATGGTGGAGTGTGATTGCCGATAAAGACAATGCATAGCGAATGCTATGGAGGACGATTCTCGGTGTAGAGAGTTGTAACCGTCAGTGAAGACAATGGTATAGCGAAAGCTATGGAATTTTTTTGATCAAGGTGGAGATTGCTGAAATTGATCAATAAAATTGGACTTAGTTAGATTAGAATTAGTAATTCGAGTTTGACTAGGAATATGTTCTGTACAAGCTTATAAATAGTAGGCTTGTTTCTAGGTTTACTTAATCCTAATTCTTATTTTCTGTTTCTTTGGAATTAGAGAGGCAGTTGAAAGGGAGAGAGTGAACGAATTGTTGGGAAATTAGACCCACTCTCCTCGACAAATATTTCAACACGACAATATAGAAAATTGAAATTGAGAAAAGCAACACAATCAACACAATATTTACGTGGAAAACCTCCAACCCCAGAGAAAAAACCACGGTCGTTGTCAAAAGACAACCAATAGACAACTTCATTATGTAAAAAATTTGTACAACCACACACCGACAATTTTCTCTCACCAAGAAACCCAAAAATACCCAAGAGCCCAAGAGATTACATAAGTCGCAATATAGCCTATATCTCCAACACTCTATATCTTGAATCTCTAACCGACAGAAACCTATGCTAAACCCGAGAGATACACCACAAAATTATCACCCTTTGCTCTCTCTCAACACAAAACTTTGATTTCTCTTTACCAAAACACTAATAAACCACTAGTATTTATAGTAGTGCAAAATCTCCTAGCTCAATTCTATCTAGGAGTCCCTCCTCAATGTGTTTTCAATTACAAATATGGTATAAACCACATTTCTTAACTAGAGACCAACTTGGAAACCAAGTTTCGTTGCAACCGGGACTCTTCCGTAGTATCAAACGCTTGATTTTTGATCAAAATTCTGCAAGCTGACACGTGTTAATATGGATTCCATAGTTTGCAAGAATCATCCAATCTCCTGGTGATACGTGGTGGTGGCAGGATATTTTTATTATTAATGTATGTTCATTTTGTAGAATTCTGACGATTGTTGACTTGAAATTTAGGGATCAATTACTATAAATCAATAATGTCTGAAATCTAGTGTCCAAAAGGCTACAAATAAGGGAATATTTTTCTTAAGAGTTTATTCTCTTTTAAATCAGTTCGTTGAGGAACAACTAAGATTGCACGGATCCTGGAAACCTGCAAGGTGGAATATATCACAACCTCCAAGAGCGCCCTAATCCTCCTTGAAAAAAAAGCACGGCTAGAGAGATGTTAACATCATCACCATTTTTAGGAGAATGTTGCGATTATGAAGACCAATAACTCAATCACTCCAGCAAGTAACAAGAAAGTGGTTTTACCACGATCCCCTTGACAAAGTACGTGAAGTAAATGCCAGAGAAACAGAAAAAGAAGTGTTATCAAGATCTTCTATTGGCATTATAAAGGAAGAGAGAGAATAATCTATAAGACACCTCACGTCAACCAACATACCCCTCATCAATTACAGACCCAATGTCTTCAAATTCAATTCTTTATTGCTTTCTTTGGTATGGCCGAGGCCACTTATCTTTTCAATTAGCATGGCTCTGGCCAACTAGTTTTTAGATTTGTCTTTTCTTTTCGAAAAATCCTATGTGGCTATGTCTTTATTTTAGCTTGTAAAGCACGCCTACATCTCTAGATGTATCCTTTTTCAATACAATTCCTGATGCATTCCAACAATGGGTTGCTTTTCATTTCACTCCATTAGAAGTCTTTTCATTTCGTGATAGTTTTATGTCTCTTTTTTTTTTTTTTTTTTCAGATTGACATTTCACGAATTTTAAATCCTTTATCTCGGAAGACAAACCTCGAGCCAGCAGCTTTGTGTTCTCTAACTACACACAGTTTGTTTGGTAAAGAGGTCAGACTCGGTGCAATACCCTATCAAATCATTTGGATTGACATCAAGTCTTGACACACTTGGACTTTCTCTTGGGGAACGGTATCAATACACAGAGAATAAACGAAAATAGATATCGAAAAAACACGACACCAAGATTTACAAGGTTCGGCCAATTATGCCTACGTCTTTGGAGTTGCAGAGCATTTTTCTCTATTTTAGAGAAAGAATACAAGAGTGTTTTTTTTTTCTACGGATGTAGGGTTACAATCATAATTATATACCCTAACCCTACTTAATCAACTGGGCTGAAAATTACAATAAAGTCCCAAAAAAATTACGCTCAACAGTTGCTCGACCTGTGCTCAATCGCTACTCGACCCCAACTGCTCAATAGTCGTTCAACAGACGCTCAAACATAGACAAGTATAGAATGGGGAGCAACTAACACTCAACAGATGCTCAACAGACGTTCAACAGATGCTCGATAGGATTCACAACAATCTTGTCAGGTCATCAAACTGGGTCACCGCGCACAAAAGCAGGCTCCATACTAATATCCCAAAAATCTCCCACTTGGAGACTGTTCAATCACAAGTACCAAAGCCAACTGACTCCAAACAACAAACCTCCATCTCTGCAACTCAAGCCGCTTGTCTTCAAGCTAGAAGACCAACTGAAGCTGTGCACAACCTCAGTTTATCAAGTGTGACAACCTTTGTAAACATGTCTGCTGGATTCTTACTTCCAAAAATCTTCTCAAGCTTCAACTCTTCTTCACTAACAAGATGTCAAATGAAGTGATACTTCAGCTGAATATGTTTGGTTCTGGAGTGAAAGGCTGGATTCTTCGCAAGAAAAATTCCACTCTGACTGTCACTGTAAAGAACACTTTTATCACCTCCTTTACACAATTCTTCCATAAAAGTCTGCAACCAAACCATCTCCTTTGCAGTTTCTAAAATAGCAACATACTCAGCTTCAGTAGTACAAAGGGGCACAACTTTATGTAAGTTTGAACCCCATGAAATCGTTGTACAAGCCAAAGTGAACATAAAACCTGTAGTGCTTTTTCTGCCATCAATGTCACCAGCTAAATCAGAATCTACAAAGCCTTCCAACTTCAGGTTAATCCCACTGAAACACAAACAAGTATCTGAAGTGCCTTTCAAATACCTCAAAATCCACTTTACAACCTCCCAATACTGTTTTCTGGATTACTCATGTACCTACTCACAACTCCCACTGCATGGGCAATGTATGGTCTTGTGCAGACCAAAACATACATAAGAGAACCAATAGCTGAGGCGTAAGAGACCTTACTCATGTGCTCACGCTACTCATCTGTCTTCGGTGATTGATCCTTACTCAATTTTAAGTGACTTCCCAACGATGTACTCACAGGTTTAGCATTGTTGAACATGCTAAGAATCTTTTTCACATACTCTACTTGGGAAAGCTTCAATGTTCCTCATGCTCTGTCTCTGGTGATTCACATCCCAAGGATTTGTTTTGCATCTCCCAAATCCTTCATTGCAAACTGAGTTGACAACTGCGCTTTCAGATTATTAATGTCCTCAATGCTTGATCCTACGATAAGCATATCATCCATGTATAGCAGTAGAATAATATATGAGTTGTCAAAGTGTTTAAGTAACAACAGTGATCCTTTTAATTTCTGGTGTACCCTAAAGTACCTATGAAGCTGTCGAACTTCTTATACCACTGTCTAGGAGCTTGCTTCAAAACTTACAAGCTCTTCTTCAGTTTGCGAATTAGGTTTTCTTTTCCCTTCACTGTGAATCCCTCTGGCTATTGCATGTAGATTTCTTCTTCCAAATCCCCATGGAGAAACATCGTCTTTACATCTAACTGCTAAAGATGTAAGTTCACACTAGCCACCATTCCCAGTACCAATCTGATCGTTGTATGCTTTACAACTGGAGAGAAAATCTCAGAGTAATCAATGCCATATTTCTACTGAAAGCCTTTAACAACAAGTCTGCTCATTCTTCACCCGAAATACCCACTTGTTGTGTAAAGCCTTCTTACCTGCGGGTAACTTCGTTAGTTCGCACGTTTGATTCTTTGTCAGAGAATCCATATCATCTTTCATTGCAGACTCCCACTTTTTCGAATGCTCAACTCGTAGGGATTCTCCATAAGTTTTTGGCTCACCACCATCAGTCATCAAAATATAATTTAACATAGGAGCAGAGCATACAGGAGCTCTAACAGACCTAGAGGACTTGCGTAATGCAATAGGAGGGGTACTTGGCTCTGTATCATCCTGCGAACCAATAGGCTGCACTTGTATTCAGGAATATCTAGATTTACAAATTCAGGCTTTTGCGTCACAGCTTCATCTAAATCTGCATCAACACTAGATTTTTCTTTGTACATAACTTTCTCACAAAACACCACATTCCTGCTTCTAATAATCTTCCGATTATGATCATCCCAAAATCTGTAGCCAAACTGCTCATCTCCATAATTAATGAAGAAACACTTTCTTGCCTTAGAGTCAAGCTTGCTTCGACACTAGTTGTTGGGGAACAATATCAATACACAGAGAATAAGCGAAAATTGAAATCGAAAGAACATGACACCAATATTTATAAGGTTCGGCCAGTTATGCCTACGTCCTTGGAGTTGCAGAAAGTTTTCACTATTTTAGAGAAAGAATACAAGAGTGTATTGTTTTTTCTACGGTTGTAGGGTTACAATCACAATTATATACCCTAATCCTACTTAATCAGCTGAGCTGAAAATTACAATAAAGTCCCCAAAAAATTACGCTCAAAATTGCTCAACTTGTGCTCAATAGTTGCTCGACCCCAACTGCTCAACAGTCATTCAACAGACGCTCAAACGTAGATAGGTCTAGAATGTATAGCAACAAGCTAGCGCTCGACAGATGCTCAACAGGCATTCAACAGATGCTCGACAGGATTCACAACAATCTTATCAGGTCATCAAGCTGGGTCACCGCGCACAAAAACAAGCTCCATACTAAAATCCCAACATTTTCAACATCTACAACCTCAATATTCCTTATCTTCAATGTCGAAATTGTGACATCTCCTATTCGGTGCAGAAGACGACGAACACAAACATACATATAGAACGAATTCCCAAAACATGTATTTAGCCCGAGTAAAAGTGAAAAGGTATTCAGGCAAACAAAGATCGATGAAGCATATTACAATTTGTATATGAAGCTATACGTACACCTTACAAGTTTAGCATCGTACTGTTGTTGCAATTTTCTGGACGATGCACACGTCAGCATTAGAGAGGGTTGTGACGTAACGACGAACCTTCTGACACCTGCAAGAACAAAAGAAGAGGGCAATCCTTGGTGGCCCGGAGATACTTTGACGCTCAAGTCAGTGTCTATTATCAAGAGTGGAGTAATCTTTGTGTTTACAAAGTATAATGCGTATCCTAAGTTGACTTTGACCTTCTTTATATAGGGGTCGACTAGTGATAAAGATGAAACATCTCTTTGGCTATTGAGCTTATCCTCCATATCTACATCGTGAGATCAAACGTTTGATTTGTAATCTCTTCACTTCTTTTGAAGTTAGCTTGAGATTTATCTTGCGATTGAGAATTTTCTTTTTCCCACCTCTTTATTTATCTTAAATTTCTGGTACGTAAACTTTTTTTTCATGTGATACCTGATATGCTGATTAGGCATGGCTCATTTTTATTATCCACATATATACGGTAAATTTCAGTTCATGTTATCGTGCATAATTTAATAGATAAAGCATGCATGTTAATTGTATGTGGACAAGATTCTATATTCCGTATATATTAATATTCATTGGGATATGTTCCGTTTTCCTCAACCCCCTTTTGACTAGGCTACGATAAGTCCACATATTCATTTAACTTTAACTTTTTCCCTCACAATAACCTGCTACACCAGTAAGGTTTGACATTCACTTGCAAAGGCCGCGTTTGTCAAAAAGAGATGGTAAATAAACCTAGCACACATTTACATATGTCATCACATCCTACCTCGATCAAAGCCCCACCTAAGACAAATTTCAGATTGATAGAGACATTATTATATATAATAACCAAGTTAAATGGAACATTTTCCACTAGCCCATTAAAGTTATTTTACAAAATAATCATAGTCTTGACTGACTTTTATAATTTAAGTCTTGACTAGAAATGCTATTTTCTACATTGTATTCGATAAAAGACTAATTCTTAATGAGAATTTAAAAGTAATTTTCAAGATTAATGTGATATAGACTTGACTTTTGTAGTTTCCACTTTTGAATCTATTACGCATGAAAGCTATATGTATATATATATGTATAAAGAATAAAGGGAATGAGGAATGATGACTTAGCTTGCCTAAGTTGATATATAAAAATGTTATGTATGTAGTCAACATTCTTTATAGTCTTTTGATGATCTAGGGAATGAACAATGATTGAAATATTGATGAGAAGGGGGTTCCACAAGCTTGACTTTTCCGACGTCGAGGTAATTGAATTAGGTAGACAAAGTTTGAATTATTTGAAGTAGTCTGCATGCTTTTACTCATTGATTGATTGAAGAGGCTTTTTTGGTGGTGCAAATTGTGCGCAAGTTTTGGCTAATTTTACGTTCCCTTCTTATCTACTTTCTCATCACGATTGCATCATTATGCTCAAACACATATATAATGCCTAGAGAGACCATTAATTGATTTAACATATATAATATTGCTCCTTTAATTTTAGGGTTGGTAAGAGGGGATACATATATTTAACGGCATTCCTTATAAATAATGTAATGTGTACATGAATGATGCATGCAATACGTGGGCACATGTCATTAACTGAATTACTTTAAAACGAGTCATGTTAGCTTAGATAGAGCTTATCCATATAAAGCACTTCACAAGCCTGCACCTAAGCAATGTGGGATGACATGAATTTACAACAATTTCCTCCCTCTTCACAAGCACATGTCACGTGTGGCCCCACTACCACCATGTAGGCTTGTGTTTGCTCCGATACTAAATGATAGAAAACCTAGCCCATCAACATGATATTATAGGCCATGAGCCATCACAACCCAAGAATCTCTTTAAAACGCGTCATACTAGTTAAGGAATGGTTTGTCCACATAAGACACTTCACAAGCTACCCAAGCGATGTGGGATGAAAGGTCTATCACATGAATTTACATCAATTGCCTCCGTCTTCACATTTACACATCATGTGTGGCCCACTACCACCATCTAGACTTATGCCTGCTCCAATACCAAATGAGGAAAAACCTAGGCCACCAGCATAATATTTTAGGCCATGGACCATCAAAACCTAAGAATCTCTTTAAAACGCGTAATGCAAGTTAAGGAAGGGTTCCATATAAGGCACTTCACAAGCCTGCACCCAAGCGATGTGGGATGAAAGGTCTATCACATGAATTTACATCATTCCCTTCCTCTTCACATCACGTGTGGCCCCACTTCCACCATCTAGGCTTGTGCTTGCTTTGATACCAAATGATGAAAAACCTAGTCCACAAGCATGGTATTGTAGGCCAGGGGCCATTATAGTCCAATAATCTCTTTAAAACGCATCAAGTTTGTTAAGGAAGGGTTTGTCTATATAAGACACTTCACAAGCCAGCACTCAAGCGATGTGGGATGAAGGGTGTATCACATGAATTTACATTAATTCTTTCCCTCTTCAAAGCACACGTCACATGTGGCCCCACTACCACCACGTAGGCTTGTGCCTGCTTCTGATATCAAATGATAGAAAACCTAGCCTACTAGTATGATATTGTAGGTCGTGAGCCATCACAGTCCAAGAATTTCTTTAAAACGCGTCACGCTAGTTAATGAAGGATTTGTCTATATAAGACACTTCACAAGCCAACAACACCCTATCGATGTGGGATGAATGGTCCATCACATAAATTTAAATCAATTCCCCCCTCTTCACAATGACACATAACATGTGGCCCCACTTCCACCATCTAGGCCTGTGCCTATTCCGATACCAAATGATGGAAAACCTAGGCCACCAGTATGATACTGTAGTCCCTAGGCCATCACAACCCAATAATCACTTTAAAACGCGTCATGCTAGTTAAGGAAAGACTTGTCCATATAAGCCACCTCACAAATTAGCACCCAAGCGATGTGGGACGAAAGACCTATCACATGAACTTACATCAAAGTATGCTATGACTAGGTCAACAGTTCATTATTAACCACGCATACTCATATGTGTTCGTGGTTGACTTGATTATGGGCCAAATTACACTTGGAGTAATTTAGCCCATCATTATGTGTAGAACAATATTTCGATCAAATGCACATGGATACATATACATATATATGTGTGTGTGTGCGTGTGTGGGTGTACGTTTTGCATGTATCTACATGGCATTTTCCATGGCAAACTTGACATTACCAGCCAATAATTAATAATATTACATTCAATTAATCTGACCAAAATTAGGCATGGACGTGTATATCAAAGATGTTGAGTCCGCAGTATTTGTTTTATTGACTTGTTTCCTCTTTGTATGATTCTCTCCATTGAAAAACAAAAATGCCAACTTAGTCTCAAAATTAATGATGTTAAGATAGCCAATATTCTCATCTTCGTAACTTGTTGAGATGGTTATATAACTTTTCAAAAGCATGTGGTACAAGAAATCTGAAAATTGGTGAGAAAAATCTTCTCCTTTGAATTATAAGAAAATAAACTTAATTATTAATTATTATTCAATTATGTCAAGTCACAAGGTTTTAATTATTTATTAAGTTGGTACTTGTGGACCACATATAAATGGATGAGGATATCTGTAGTAGAAGTTACTGTAGTTGTCATCATAGATGTCCAATCTGTTTAAAAATTTAAAAGATTGTGTAGACCACACACTGATAAAGAGACATGACGTATGTTATTAAAACTGCAAGAAAACTTAAATGACTTCTACTTAGC
This sequence comes from Tripterygium wilfordii, assembly GCF_013401445.1. NCBI lineage: Eukaryota > Viridiplantae > Streptophyta > Magnoliopsida > Celastrales > Celastraceae > Tripterygium > Tripterygium wilfordii. The sequence goes on from NC_052236.1 coordinate 3,756,349, forward strand.
ATGAGATATTTTTACACCCTCAATTTGTGCATGGAATGTGGAAATTTGCAATTAGGGTTACGTTCATATTTTATATATATATATATATATTTTGAAGAGAATGGGACCCACTTTGTTTGACTTAAGAAATAATCTGTCCTTCAACATTGGACTTAGTAGGTGGTTTGAGTATTTTAAGGTCGATCTTTTGTGCTCGTTTTTGATCTGATTGGGTTGCCTTTTAACCCCCACACATGATCGTGCACGTAAAAGAAGCCAAAATAATGCTTCAGCTGACGTGTACTGTATAAATATCATCACAATAGCAGAAACGTGGCATGTCATCTAGAATTAGTTTCTTCTAGAAATTCACAAAAAATCAAAGTATTAGGTGACCACTTTTAATCCCAATGTGCAGTATTATAGTTTTAATTTTACATAGCTTTTCTTGAATAATATATACATATAAACATAAATACAATCTTTATATATTTGTTCTAAATTCTAATTCCATTACATTGGGTTTCTTACGCAAACATTTTACTTAAAAAAAAAGGTCAAAACTTTAGGAAAATAATGTACCAACAATTGCAAATCACGTGCAAAATGATTTCGTACTTGTGCTTTTTTTTTCTTTGCGTTTGAGTGTATATATATATTCTTCGTCAATTGCAGACCTCAATTGCAGACATGAGCATGAGACAAAGGTCAAGTAGAACTTTTTAGGTAGATGTTAACTTTATATATATATATATATATATTGTGGGGATTTTTCTTGTCCCTATGGTTCACACCACATTCAAACAAATGTCCGCCCTAATTTATCCATACAAGATGTTAACTTTTTATATATATATATATATATATATATTGTGGGGATTTTTCTTGTCCCTATGGTTCACACCACATTCAAACAAATGTCCGCCCTAATTTATCCATACAAGAGGGACGGGGTCCACACAAATTTATTTTAGGATACCCCGTCTCTCTCACTATTAGAAACCATGACTTTTTGAAGTTGTGAGGGGGAGTACCCAACTTATCATGAGACATTTTGGTGGCTTCAGATTCGAGATGCTTCCTTCCCCTACAATAACCAAATCTAGAAGCTTGAATAGTTTTAATTGGCAAAATCTATGAACTCTTCCGGACACTTAAAAGATAGTTGCAACATAGACAACTTCTTCAAAATTAGGGAACTGCATTCACATTTAAAAAATCGCTATTGCAGCAATCAAGAATCCCAAATTGGTGATGAAACACTGTGAACTGAATTTGCTTTTCAGAGTATTGAAGCACGACTATCCTTCAATGTACGAAATGGGCTTCTAACAAAATTCATTTCTTTGTGAATGGGCTTAATTAGCCCATCCAATTGTACAATGGGCCGCTGACAGATTGAGGTAAAGCTCCCTGAAAAATTTTCAATCCTTAAGCCTACGTAATGTATTGATCTCCTTCTTTTGTTGAATTCTAACTTTACCAAAAAAAAAAACAAACAAACAAAAACAAACAGAAGTCCTTCCAAATAGGTTATCTACTCGATAAAATTCACTTCTTAGAATGACTAATACAATTGTTTTAACCAAAAGTGACCTTCAATCACCTGATGACATGTGGTAGCAAGACATTTATCGTTGGTAATCCCCATCCAATTACTAGTGAACACGTGACGAGGGTAAGGAGATTTTACATTAATCGTTTGTTTATTATGCGGGAAATTTGAATTTATTTGAGATGAAATCTAGGAATTAGTTGCTGGAAATTAGGATTGTCTGAAGGGGGTGTGTCCCAAAGGCTAAAATTTAGGGATTTATTGTTAAAATAATTTTATTCTATTTTAAAATATTTTGTTAGCTGAAGTCTGAGATTTGGGTTGGATAAACGCATAAGAGGCTTAGAAGATTTTGGAGTTTGTAGCCTACACGTTCCTAATTTTTCTCAGATGCATCTTCAACAATTGCATGACAACCAGAGACCAGAACTAATTTTGTCCTGCACTTTGAAAACCAAGCCACCTTTCCACGTTCAGTCCTCCAGAAGCAATAAAGAATGACAACCATCAACATCCTTTCATCAATAGCCAGTATGAGTCCTTCATTTTAGGGGAGTGAAACGAGCTACATGTGCTCAGTGCACCAACAACCTCTATGAAAAAAAGATGACGATATAAATTTGTTGCCATGATCCACACTACTTTGAGGATGTTGCCTTTAAAAAGGGATTTGACCTAGCATGTCACGCCTTGAGTCCGACGAACGTGAGGGAAACAAGAAATCTTACCAACCATCCATGATATGTATATATAAATTGGAATCCTCACAGACAAAACACAAGTAGGCAATGGTGCCATACAAATCATCCCACATATAATAATACATCAAAAACTAAAATGAATTTTACTAACACTCCCAATCAGGCCACCTTCAGCCACTATTCGTCTAGCTAATTCGTTGAGCTAAGACCTACAATCATTTCACCTGAAAGATTAAGGAGAAAGGGAATGAGACAAATGCCCAGTAAAAATAAACAATTGTCGCAATAGTAAGAGTAAGTCAGATGTATCAACTGAGTAAGAAGAAATAACTTGGAGAGTGATCGAGTCCAGTAATCTATAAATAATAGTTATTCGTCGAAAAAATAGTCAAAGGAACAATCCAAGAATGACAACCAATATCGGATTTAGATTGCAACAATATGATTGCGTGTAATAAAAATCATCCCAGTTTAAATGCCAATATATATAGGGTTTGTTTGGGAGCGCTTTGTATTTTGGTGCTGTGAGGTAAAAAGTTGTGGTGATGTGAGGTGAGTTTTGCTGACAAAAAGTGTTTGGCGTGTCAACAAAAAACCTGTGGTGAGATGAGTTGGTATGCAGTTTAGCGTTTGTATAAATAAAACTGCGGTGTGGTGGGTTGAGATAATTATGTAATTTAAATTATAATTTGTAACAAATGATTTTGTGTGATTAGTTTACATAATGAATATTTATTGGACGATGATTCCTTCTCTTTAACAATAAAGTATTAAATTTGTTTAAATAGCACTAATATATATTATTATACATTAATAGCATCATATAAGATGTATTCAATTTATATTACACTACAAACCGAATAGTTTTGCAGCAATCATATCAAGTAAAATGGCCATCTCAAAATCTTCATTGAAATTCGAAGGCTCCACAATTTCTATCCCATTACCAATGCCGTCATCATTTGCAATGACAACAGATTCGTTATCAAATGTCTAAAAATTTTCATCTTCAATTGTTTATCGACGTATGAAGATGTGCAATGTCATGCATGCAACCACAATCTTCACTTGATCCTCATATTTATATGTCGACATCCTTGATAGAATCAATCATTTCTTCTTTAATACACTAAAAGAACGCTCAATGACACATCATAGAGAAGAATGAGCATGGTTGAATGCTTCCCAAGGGCCTGAGGCTTGTGGACCATTGCAAAAGACATCTAGATGGTAACTCTGCCCTTTATAGGGCACAAGGTATCCCCTTTGATTTGGATATCCGACATCAACCAAGTAATATTTCCCTACATTAAATGAAATTTTCATCAACGGTTTACATAAATTAAAGAAAATGAATATGTATGTATGTATGAATAAATATTTGCCTAGAGGGGGTGAGGGAAATTGCTATGATCATTTCCAATGATATTATTGAATACTCGGGAATCATGGGTTGACCCTTCCTATCCTGCACACATGAATGTGAACAACATATCAAAATCACATATTGCCATAACATTATGAGTTGTCACTCCTTTCCTCCCAATATATGGGACATGTGCCTCATATGTAACCACTGTCAGTATATGTGTGTCATCAATAGCCCCAACGCAATCCTTGAAAAATGGAAAAAAAGTTATCATTATATGTGATTTTATGCAGAGTTGTGCTAAATTCAAGATCTCTCGGTCTTATAATATCAGTGGACATGCTTTTCAGGCTTTCCAAGACTCTGTGAAATTGGTGAGAGATAGTTTCACCCTAGTGTTGAAATCGATCTTGAACGGCTCTAGTACTAACCCCTTGTGTAAAAGATATAGGAAAATGGAAACCGTCTCTCTCAGCCCAATTTCATGTAATGCCACCAAACCGTATTTTGTGGACAATGCATTACACAAATCAGTGAATACCCATGTTTCCTTCCTCAATATGGACGGCGATTTGCTTCGCTATTCCCTCTAAGTAAATCTGTTATGTACTTGTGTCATGTGCAAGGGGAAATCCAACATGGTTCCCGTGGCGTAGCATGTTCGAGTTCACTAACCGCTACCACTGCTCCTAAGATGGCAACATCTATTATAAATTTATCTTCATCCCAATTGTTAGAATTATCCATTTCCTTGTTAACATTGACATGCACCATATATTAATTCCAATAAACTTAAATGCATCGCATAATAATTGACAAAAACTTAACAATACGAATCCTTACACAAATAAAAACATAAAACCTATCAAATTTAAATAAGTTCAGTTCCAAATTTAAACAAGTTCAGTTGCCAATACATATAACAGAGAATTAAAACAACATTGCATAAGGGTAATTAAATCAGATAGTAAATAGCTTCAAATCCATTCATCCCGAATGGATGCTGGAAGATCCTGCACCAGTCTTCTAATCTAACCTTGTCTGCAACCATTCCAACTACCAATTGCTTATTTTTATTCCCAAAAACTAAGTTTGATTGTCCTCCTTCTCAAACACCTTTAATGCAAAACTCATAAGAGGTCTACCATTCGCAGTCTATGGAAACTCTTCAAGGATTTCCATCACATCATCAATATCCCCATTATTGTTCACTAACCAATTGACCCAAAGAGTTGTTGATCTCCTCTCAAACATCACTTGCCTTCCTTTTTCGTCTACCGCGAGTAGAAGGAGTGGTGGACCTCCTCCCAGCATGAGGTGGTGGGTTGGGAGAACTCTGGATATCAGCAATAACATTTGCATTTGCATCATATTCAGGATCAGTGAAATCCACATCTTGTGAGAGCAATAGATCCTAAGTTCCCCATTGTCCTTGATCTATGGGCTGTGAGTCATCATGCACTTCTTCAGGTATTATATTGGCAGATGGATTGAAAGCATACAATCCAGTGGCTCCTTGACCTCCAAACAAAAACTACAATTCCTCTCTATTATCAATTCCTTGATTGTGGATTTTGCACATTTCGTATCTTCCTATTACAAACATGGATCAAGAATATAGTTAATAATAATACCTGAGCCTAGTAGCATAAATAAACAAATATATGTGGACAATTATAGTTCAATGCAGCGACAAATATATATCAAGTTCATAAGTTCACCTTGATTTTTCTCTCCTACCATTCATTTTCTGTATGGACAGTTTGACGGATAGGATCCCATCCAAGCCCAGTCTCTCCAAGCACCAACTTCTCCCACAAGCACCATTCTTTCCTCAGGTTATTCGATTTGTTTTTCAACTGGGTTTGATCATATGATATACCTGTTTTTTCCTTGAATGCAGTAATGATCTTCTTCCAACCCTCTCGACTAAAGTGAGTGTTAGGCCTATCGCCTGCCTTTTGGAGATTGACGCATATGTCAATAAAAGCCTTTGTCAATGGGCCATTCCATTGTGCCTTGTCTGCTTGAGATGATTCCTCAACAATCCTCAACAACTGGAGTATTTTGTTGACTTATTCTACAACATTTCCATCACCAAGCACGTATAGAGTAACAAAATGTACTATGGACATTTTAGAGCTAATGTATAGCACATATAATAGAGCAAATGTATAGCACATAGTATAGTTGAAATATCTTAGGCAAATCAATTGAGTAGCTAGTTCATCATAATAATCAGATAAAAGTTCATATCTGAAATAATTTCACAACAAGCAGATCAAAATCTCTAATACAACAATAAAGACTCAGAAACAAATTCACAGCAATCCCATTGATTCCCTAATACAACTACAAAGAAGATTCATTAAGTAGAACAATCGTGAAAGGGGGAGTAAATTACCTCAAATTTCAGCAATTGAACTCGGATGCACCTTTGAATCACATCGAAGCGACGTCAAATATGATACGTATTGGTGAACAAGATCAATATTGGTGAACAATACAAGTATTTGAGCATATAACTATTGGCTAACAATGGATGTGGAAGAAGATTTCGAACATGACAAGTGAAACTCATCGAAGTGGTGCATATGGGAGAGAGAGATGGGATTTAGGTTTATCTGGTGTAAAGGGTATGATTGTAATTAAGTGAATAATTTAAGGGTAGAAGGGTAAAAAGCCTCATTTTTTTCCCCGAAACATAGTTTGATGGAACTCCTTCTCGTGTGAAAGCATCTCCCATCTACTTTCACGATGTCAACAAATCCAAGGTATATATACAACTATAATAATCGAACTACCATACCACCATCCACAAGTCACCCAAGGATCCATCCTCCATGGATGTCACTAAATCCAAGGCTTCTGGACCCATCCCAAATGAATGTCACCAAATCCAAGGCTTGAATGTCACCAATTTCAGGGCTTATGGACCCATCCATATGAATGTCACCACATACAGGAATAACCAGCGTCTAGTGTGTTGTAAATCCACACCCTCATACACACCAACAATATTGTCCGCTTTGGGTTGTTCGATTCCCATGGATTCATTGGGCCCACATGACTTTGTTTCTCCTTAAGGCCAAGCAAGTGGGCTAGACCCAACTCACTCAAGTCTTGGAAAAGGCTTTGTTAGTGGTTAAGGGTGAGCTTGGTCCTTATAAATAAGGATATTCCACACATCTTTACAGATGTGGGATTAACTGAGTGAGGACTAAATCGATATATCAGGTGGATATCCTACCTACATTGTAAGCACCCCATAATGCACCTCACTTCTCACGTACATACTGGTTGTCACATCACATTCAACAATCTAGCACAACATACAATTTTATCACATCCTACCATCCAAGGCACCCTCCATCCAAACCATCACCGTCAAATACGAATTTGTGCAAGTTAAACCGTCAAACCTTTATATAAATCCATAAATGTCATGAATACGCCATGTTAGGAATCCAATTTGAATCACAACTAAATATCTCAAAGCCTGACCAACAAGGACAAAGAACATGCAGACACAATAATGAAATTACAACAAGTAACTAAATATCCAAGAGAGGAAACTTGAGCTTGTAGGATTTTTGAATCCTAAAAGTCGTGGTTTAATGACAAATGTGTGGCCTCTGTTTTATATATGACATGTTCTCTTTCCGGAAAAGTAACCTCAAAGCAGGTTACACATGTGTAAGATTTTGTGCGTGATTGCAACAAGGTAACCTTGATGTAGGTTATTCTGATGATGTTTGATCAACGTGAGATCTCAATCACTTTTATACATCGTGGTTTTTGTTTTTGTTTAAAAATGGTTTTATTGAGTTATCCTCTTTGTTAAATGTTGACATATATATCAGATGGATAAAAAAGGAGATAAGATTTAAATTAGGTCAAATAGAGGTGGTTTTTTTTATCTCGATTAAACATCTCATAACCAACTCTGTTTTATCTCACATAAACCTTCTATGTCATGGTAGTTACTGCTTGACAAATTGACTCGATAGAATACCTATCTTTGTTATGACCTGTTAACATATTGGTTATTGGGTCTCATATATTCTCAAACTGATCGAGTATAAAGCATTTGGAAGGACTTTGGAACAAGTATCGAAACAAAGAGAATCTGAGTTGAGACTTTACTATTTGAAGTTTCATGTGTCTATATTACTCTTCTTGATACTGAGTGATGAGTAATTTGTACTAAACAAGAGAGAGATAGAGGGGGGTAGATCTAGTGTCTACTGCTCAAGTGGAGTGCTAATGAAAACCGTGGCAGTGCAGAGTTTGAGGTACTGAGCTAGTTGATGTTGTTGGATTATAATTGAAGGTCTATATAGTTAAAAGCCTTTGGTGGATTCCAAACCAATTTCGGCATTGGTGGATATCTTCCTGTTGAATTGAGGCATACGCTGAGTTAAGATGTACTAAAAGTTTTAATTGAGGTTAAGTAAATCCTTTGTAATCTCAATTTGTAATCTCAATTCATTATGGTGGATTGCTTCAAGGTTGGTCGCTTGATAAACTCGAGGTTTTTTTTTCATTTGGATTTTCCTCATAAAAATTGTGATACTCAATTTGTTTTATTGTTCCGCATTTATTCCCATAAAATGTGATGATTTGTGTGTGCTTAGCATTTATTTCCATAAAATGTGATGATTTGAGTGTGTAAGCACACACGTTTTCAGAGCTCAACAAGAATCCACTAATGATTACTCTTAATTTAATGATAACAAATGAGCTACCATCCTAAAGATTACACAAAACGTAGGATATATCAAACCGGTCCAATAGTCAATGGGAAATGACTTAACAATGATTAATATTTCCGAAGGTGAGGGGAACAATTGAGCCAATCAAGAATCCAAATTATATACAAAGATCATATCTTGCTTGTCATACGTGACTGACTAGAGTGCGTTCCAGTTAATCTTTTCCTAGAATAAATTGTAAATATTATTGACAATCACTCTCAATTCCCTACCCTTGAATCCCCGGTTGTTTCCTTGAACTATTAGTGGCCACATCTTCATCTGAAATTTCATATTTAATTCGTTAACAACTTAATTAGCTAAATTACATAACTTCATGCATGTCCAAAAAGGTTCAATCTTAAACCCATATTAACTCACCCGTAGATACCCTTCATGTGAAGGGTTTACATCAACAACTACTATGGGATATACTTCTTGCAAACCTAAACCTAGCAGAATTTGGCAATGGAAGAAAAAGTACATAGAGAGAATACACAAAAGTAGTTCTTCATTTCATTCATTCGATAACCGATCTTCTTTCACTAATCCACTTATAACAATTATAATAGTCAATCATGATTGGACAGTCGTATAATTAGATTGGTAAAGATACTTGTCCATAACTTATTCATCCATAAGTTTACATAACCTAAGTGACATGCCACCTAAGCATGTCTACATGGAAAATTCAAAAAATTTTAAAGCCAAGCTTTACACATACCTAGGCCTTCACTAGACAAACACAAAAGAAAAAGTAAATGTAAAAGTAAGCTCAATGTCAAATCAAAAGCAAAATCACTCTCTCTATATTTGTCATCTCATATCTCTCTCTCATCTCAACATTCTCTCTCCATATTTCTCCTCTAATCTCTCTCTCCCATCTCACCATTCTCTTTTCACGCCTTCACATGCGACTTCTCCTTCTCCTGCTCCTGCTCCTGCTCCTGCTCCTGCTCCTGCTCTTGCTACAATGTTGAAGGATGCCAGGGTCGGTGGTGATTCTGGTTCTTTTCCATTCGTCGACCTCGTCTGGTGTCTCGATCTCTGTTCTTCGACTTTGGTGATGGCATACGACTCTAGTTATCTATCGTAACTTCGAGTCAATCATGACTCTGTCTATTTTTCTATCCTGTTGCAAAAATTTAAGAAGAAGCTAGAAATCCATTTGTATAGGAATAATTTGTATTGATTTGTAGTTTATGACAGTGTATTTATATTGAATAATGTAAATACATTGTGTGTGAGACAATATACTTAGGTTCTGTAACTCATTTGCTGAACAACTTGTGACCCAAATATCTTATTGCTTCATAACTAGTTGTTAATGTAATGTAATGTAAATAACAAGTTAAACTTATGTAAATTTGGTAGGTGCTTATTAAACTCATTATTAAACATATGGTAGTGGCTTGTTAAACTTGGCTGGTTATTATTACATTGTCAATATAATTAGTTACAATGTCAATGTAATTAATTACACTGTTAATGTAACCAAACAAGATTGCAATATAACTTGGTAGTGGCTAATTACATTGTCTATGACGTAGTGTAATTAATTACACTGTCAATGTAATAAGCTACTGTCTCTAGAAATGATATGTATAATTTCATGGTAGTTTTATCAGTAATTGTTTACAGATGATATAAATTCATGACGATAAATAGGCCATATAAATTCATGACATTAAAAAGTGTCTTATTAAACTATCACAAATGGAAACAATATGCCTTATTACACAGTCGAATTCCGGTGACATCTTTGATCGGAGAAAGGGTGGGTTAGATACTTCTTATCGAGATGAGTCCATTGGTGGTATCGATTTTCTCCAAATGTGGTCGGATTGTCTGGATCGATCAATTTTCCTCGTGGTGGGCAATAACTTCTGAGCATGATTCTGAAAACTACGTTGGACGAAACATGTTGGGATTTATTGGGTTTTGTTCCTCATCTCTTTGTGGTTCTTTTGGGACCAGTCGGGTCGACATTAGACTGTTTTAAAATAGGTTCTTCTCGAAGTGGTCATTAGGAACTTCGAACGATGACTGGACGGTAAATACGCCATGTTGGTAGTGGTGAGCTTGGGGTCGAAGAGAGAGATGAGAGAAAATAGGAATAAAGAGAGAGCATGAAGGAGAAGGTATGAAATCTTTGAGTAGAGAGAAAACAAATGAATTGAGGAGAGAAAAGGGGGAAAAACTAAGTCATGCCTTTTTAAAAAAAATAATAATCTAGGTGGCATGTTGAGTTGGCATGCCACCTAGATTATGAAAAATTATGGATGGTAAAATTATGGACACATATCATTTCCGTAATTAATTACACGTTAGTAACTTCTGTTAACATTTTAACATAAGCTTAGCGACAACTAAGACAATATCGACTAATTCCAATATATCATGACTCAAATACAGAATCATATCAACTACCCCTCCTTAGAACAAACATTGTCCACAATGTTAAAGTAAGCAAACTAGCCCTAACATCTTAGCACAAATCAACAATATTTCACAGGACAAATTAGCAAAATCTCACAAACTGAATGTTGGTAATTTAGTCACAAAATCGTTGTAGTCCTTCCATGTAGCCTCCTCCACCTTATGCCCATCCTAATAAACTATAAGTTGATTTCCTGTGACATTAGCTTTCTTATACTTTTCTCTGTAAAATTGCTAAGGGAACCTGTTGAACTAAACCAATATCCATCACCTGAGGTAAGGTGAGACTTGGTTAGACAGCTGAACCCAAGTGCTTCTTTAGATAGCTCACATGGAAGATGGTGGATTTTTGTTCCGTCTGGTAAATTCAACTTGTAAGCCATATTTTCAATCTTTGACAAAACTTCATAAGGCCCAGAGAACTTAGGATGTAGTTTGTGGAAAGAATGTGATGACAATGAAGGTAAATGATATGGAGTGAGTTTAAGATATACCATATCGGTCTCCAATTGAAAACTCTTTCTCAATCCTATGCTTATTTGCTTGAATTTGAATTATGTAAAACCTTTTTCAAAGCATCCAATCTTGCTGTTCCCAATTCATATGTGATGACATGAGGTGGTTGAACCCATTGCCTAGGCTATAGACTTACAAAGCATATGAGTTAAGTTTCAAGGCATCTATTAGTTACTTCAGAATGGCCATAACTTTAAGGATGATAACCAAAGCTCATGCATAATTTTGAACCTTGCAGATGGAAAAACTGCTTTCAAAAAGCACTGATGAAGACAAGATCCCCATCAATAACTATAGTTGCAGGCATGCCATGTAGTTTAAAGATTCTCTGATAAGTTTTTAGGACCCCTGGATGACAAACTGTTGTTGTAGCTATAGTACTACCAACAAAATGTTGTTAATCTCTGACTTATTGCATTTTAGCTAAAATCCACTCACCTTACTGAAGATGCCTTCTTAAATCATCCATCCATCTAAAATATGGATGTGAAGATTTCTCATGCAATTTAGATGATCCAGTAACCCTTGATAATGCATTAGCAACTAGATTTTTAGTTCCATTCTTGAATTGAATTTCATAGTTAAAACCCAATAGCTTGGCCAACCATTTTTGCTAAAAAGGAATAGTGGCCTTTTGATCTAAGAGATACTTGAGACTATGATGGTCAATTTTAATCACAAAGTGCTTCGCTTGTAACTAATTCAGCCATTTTTTAACTGTCACAATGGCTATCAACTTTCTTTCATAAGTGGACAATGCTGAATTTCTTGGACCCAAGGCATGACCAAGGAATGCAATAGACCTCCCTTTTCGTTGTAGAGTAGCCCCTATGCCACTACCTAATGCATCACATTACAATTGAAAGACAGAAATGAAATATGACAAAGTCAATACTTTTGGAGACATCATAACCTCTTTAAGTTTGTCATAGGCTGCATTGGCAGAAGCATTCCACTTAAATTCTTCTTTTTTGGTCAAGATACATAGATCCATACAATTCATCTAAGAGATCATCAATCAATGGTATTGGGTATTTATATCCTTAATTGTCAACATATTAAGCTCCCTATAGTCCATGCACATTCTCCATGTGCCTTCTTTTTTCTTAACCAATATAACTGGAGAAGAAAATGGGCTATGTCTAGCCCTAATGAATCCAGCCTCAAGAATATCTTTAAGTGTCTTCTCAATTTCATCCTTTTGTAAGGGCTCATAATGATAAGGTCTTTTACTAGGGGGTTTAGCTCCTGGTAGTAATGGTATTTTATGGTCCTGTACTCTTGCAGGAGGTAGAGAAGTAGGAATCTAGAACATGGACGCATAAGACTTCGATAATGACTCTAGATCATCTATTTGCTGAGGAGAAAGTTCATCTTGCTGAGCTGGAACTAAGGATTCCATAGAATATAACAGCAATCCGAAACAGGTATGATTCAAATCCTTCTATAGTTGGTGTAATGAAATATCTTCCATCTCTGACTTGGTGTGCTCCTCACTACTCTATTGATAAGTCTGATCTCCATCTTTAAATTCCATAGTCAATGATTGAAAATCCCATAGTATAGGACTCACAGTGGTTAACCATTGAATTCTTAAACCACATCACAACCCCTCGAGGTAAAACCAATAGATTTGTATTACAATTATAACTGCCCATGGATAATGATATGTTCTTGCAGCATCCATTGCTCTTGACTTTTCCCCCATCTCCTATCATGACTTCAAAATCCTTTTGTCCTTTCCATATGCCAGCAAAATTACATGGTAATCCTAGCATTCACAAAATTGTGTGTGCTACTAGAGTCTACTAAATACTAAAATTGGATAGGATTTGAGAACACCCTTGATCTTCATTGCTTTGATAGATTGTTGTGCTGCTATTGCATAATAGGCACAAGCACTTAGCTCCACCTTTTGGTACTCTATAGTCTGCACTGAAGCACCCAACTCTTCCTCAGAAACATCCCCTATATCCTCAAAATTAACCTCCAAGAATAACAATTATTTGTTGATACATTTATACCCCCCAACATATATCTCATCACAATAGAAACATAAACGTTTGGACTTCCTATCTTAGACTTCTTCAGGGGAAAATTTTCTAACTGTCAGCAGCCTGAAATTTCTTAGGTTACATTTCTACTGGCTTAGAAAAATGGATACCAACATTAGAAGTATCTGATGCCTTAGTAGTACTAGAATATGATGGTTTTGACAAAATTGATTTAGGGATAGTAACAGTGAATCTGAAATGATTCAACTTAGTATCTAGTTGTATTGCAATGGCAATAACATCTTGCACAGCCACTGGTTTTAATAGTTTCACATCATACTTCATTTCATTTTTTAAACCACCAATGAAACAACTCTTGAGCAATTTGAGACCAACTCCTACTCTCCTATAGTCCTGTTCGCTAATCTCCTAAATGCACTAGCATAATCTTTTAGCAAACCTTTTTGCTTCAATTTAAACAGTTATTCAGCGCAATCCTCAAATTCAGAAGGGCTATATTCATTACAAAATACAGTAACAAAATCCTCAGGCATCGTGGAGTGCATTGTAAAAAACCCATCCACCTAAACCATTGCAAAACATCCTTTTCAAGATTAAAAGAAATAATTATCACTTTTTGATGGTTTTGTGCCCCTAGAATGAGAAGTATTATTGTTTAGCTTTGTGAACCCATGCCAAAGGATCTTCTCCTTCCAAGAGTATTGGGAATTCCACTTTTTGCAAGTTAGTACGAGTATGAGAACTTTTCTGATCAACAACATCAAAACGACGACCCCCACGATGTACTCCAACTTCAAATCGATCATTTTCATCGATTTGTTGCAGATCTTGATCTCGTTGTTTCGATAATTCTCGTCGAAGTAACTTGATTCCTGTGGATAATTTGGAATCGATCTAAGTTTCCAAAGAAGTAGATAAACTCATAAACTGCTTTGCTATTGAAATGGAAAGATTTTCTACGGAAGCTTCAAGAACTGTCAACCAATTATTCATGGTGATTGATCTTGTTGTGTGACGTGGCATGCTCAAGAAGGGAACGGTAGGAATCAACTAGAATCCAAGCTCAACTAGAATCCAAGCTTTCGCTCCGATATCAAATGATATACATGTTTCACACCTAAACCTAGCAGGATTTGGCAATGGAAGAAAAAGAAGAATACAAAGATAATACACAAAAGTAGTTCTTCATTTTTTCAGTGGGGTAATAACACTTTTGGTCACTGAAAGATTTCTCATGTTTAATTTGCACACCGAAAAATTTTTTGTGCCAATTCGATACACCAAAGATTCAAATTGTGCCAAATTACACAATCGGACAGATTTGCCCAGTTTTGGGCAGTCAACGTGCCAATGTGACACGTTGACCTTTATGTGTTGTTGACATGACAAACGGTGTTAACTAGGGGTTGAAAAAAATCGGGTTAATAGCACATTTGGTCACTGAAAGATTTTCAATGTTCCAATTTGCACACCAAAAGATTTTTTCATATTCTTACCTAACGTAAAACTCGATTTGGGCTGCTATCTCTTAGACCCAACAACAAATCTAATAGGAAAATAAGCAAAAACCGATGCTTCCATTCTTGCCTTTCTCCTGCCAATCTGAGACAGCCATACAAAGGGCGAAGATGCTGAGACGGCGAGAGTGAGAGACGATGAGAGTCTGGGCGTCGTGACTCATGAGTAAGAGTGAGAGATAGTAGATGACTAGGTCTAGATGAGAGACTGAGAGACACAGAGGCATATCGCAGACTGAGAGAGACAAGAGTGGAGAGGTAGAGATTTGGGTTTTGGCTTGTTTAAGTTTTGCCCTAAAATCTGGACCATTGATTGTTACAATCAATGGTCTAGATAATTTAGATTTTATATTATTATTAATTACACCTAAATGTCACTTAAATCATATTAAATATATATAAATTATAGTATTTAATTATACGAGTCGGTTCGGTTAAAACTAAACGATTTTCTTAACATTACAAAAATCGACCATAATTTTAGTTGACGGGACAAATCTGTCCGATTATGTAATTTGGCACAATTTGAATCTTTAGTGTATCGAATTGGCACAAAAAATCTTTCAGGGTATAAGTTGGAACATTGAAAATCTTTCAGTGACCAAATGTGCAATTAACTCTATTTTTGTCACACCCCTAGTTAACATCGTTTGCCATGTCAACAACACTTAACGGTCAATGTGCCCAAAACTGGGCAAATCTGTCCGATTGTGTAATTTGGCACAATTTGAATCTTTGGTATCGAATTGACACAAAAAATCTTTCGGTGTGCAAATTGGAACATTGAAAATCTTTCAGTGACCAAATGTGCTATTAACCCTTTTTTCAATCGATAACCGACTTTCTTTCACTAATCCATTTATAACAATCATCATGACCAATCATGATTAGACAATTGCACAATTAGTTCCAAAGATATAGTAGAAATAATGTTAGTAACTTCCTGTTCAGCTATTTTTGAACACCAAAATAGGTGCTGAAAAATAACTCAATTTAATCCTCGCAACTTAAGAAAAAGGTTATTGAGTATAGTGAGAAGCAAGGGTATCTCCCGTAGAGGATTGAAAAATAATTGCAAATCAAATCTAATTGTGACTCGAGCTAAACAACTAACTCAGAATAATCAGTAAGAAGTAGGAAACGTTTTTGATTCTTATAAGAGAAAGAGTCAAGGGAAAGCTATCCACCACTAACACTCATGTACTGCTGCAACCTTCATCTATAATTCTTGATTCACGAATGACGATGTTTAAGATAAAACAATGGCGTGTTGATTTTATCTTATTGCCCTCTCTTAATTAGTATGTCAAGTGCATGGCATGTACTCCTTAACTTAGTTCTTAAGATGCAATCTAGAATGGCATGTTCATAAATTCAACACTCCAGAATCATTAAGCACAAAGAAAGCAAACATCACTAAATTCATAAGATGTGGCATGTATATTACATCACCTAGAAATCAGTTCACATGAATATGAGCTATCTTATTCATTGGCTACTTGAGACTTTATGAAGATATGGGCGATCAATCATATTGTCCTAGCAATAGAATCCTAAAACATGTATCTAAGCGTGCACTCAAAGAAACATATCTCAGATTTCATCAACAAGTAATATAGTGAAAAGATTTTCATTCGATCTCAAGAAATAAGATTAATGAAGCATCAATACAATCATGTTCGGGCTTCAACCAGCCCCTTCACTGAAGGAAAACTAGCTACTCATCATCTGTTTTGGACACTAAAGCACATAAGAGAAAGAGACAACCGAGTAGTAGATCTCGGCTTGCTTGTTTTGTTGTTTCACCTTCTCTTCGTGATCTTCATTCTTTCGTTACCTTCGTCCGTCTGTTCTTCGATGACTTTTACATCCCTTTTATAGTTCCACAATAGGGCACGACTGAGACTTTTGAGACAAAATAGGAATTAAGTCCAATTACCATAAGGACGTGTTTCTCCTTATTGATATAGAACTTGACTTTCAATACACTTCTCCTTATAGAAACTGAATGTAAACTCACTTAGAGAGTTGTCATTGACTTCTGACACAATATTCGAGTGCCCCATAATCTCCCAAGATTTTTCCCGTGTCTTGAGTACCAAGAATAGTAAATTGAGATATCAAATCTTCTAATGTCGTATATAATTTCTACACTGGACCACTGATGTTAAAACTGACACAACTTCCTCTAGGAAACACCAAATCACGAACCGTAAAATTTTATGGAAACTAGACTTCTAGATATTTCCAACGGTATATCACTCGTTGTCTAGTTCTTCCTGAGCACATCCAGTTTATTCCGAAGTTGACGAATCTGTTTAGGAACCTGACTTGGCTTCAAAATTATGAACATATTCATCTTTTCTCAGTTGAGCAATTCCAAAGTATCAGTGTGGACTGTTGCACTCTATTTAGTATTCTTAGAAGTCAAACTTGCTAGTTTAGCCTTCGTGCAACGTTTCGTAAGTTAAAGATGCGAATACACCAAGTTATGTTTGAAATTGCACAAAAACGTGACAAGCTAGTTTTGGAGAGAGTTGAGCAATTCCAAAGCATCAATGTGGACTGTTATACTCTATTTAGTGTTCTTAAAAGTCTAACTTGCTAGTTTAGCTTTTGTACAATGTTTCGTAAGTTAAAGATGCGAATAGACCAAGTTATGTTTGAAATTGCACAAAAACGTGAAAAGCTCGTCTGTGGAGAGAGTTGAGCAATTCCAAAGTATCAATGTGGACCATTGTGCTCTATTTAGTATTCCTAGAAGTCTAACTTGCTAGTTTAGCCTTTGTGTAACGTTTCGTAAGGTAAAGATGCGAATAGATTAAGTTATGTTTGAAATTGCACAGAAGCGTGAAAAGCTCGTCTGTGGAGAGAGTTGAGCAATTCCATTGCATCAATGTGGACCGCTGTACTCTATTTAATGTTCTTACATGTCTAACTTGCTAGTTTAGCCTTCGTGCAACGTTTCGTAAGGTAAAGATGCCAATAGACCAAGGTATGTTTGAAATTGCACAGAAACGTGAAAAGCCCGTCTATGGAGAGAGTTGAGCAATTCCAAAGCAGTAGTATGGACTGTTGTACTCTATTTAGTATTTCTAGAAGTCAAACTTGCTAGTTTAGCCTTCGTGCAACGTTTCGTAAGTTAAAGATGCGAAGAGACCAAGTTATGTTTGAAATTCCACAAAAACGTGACAAGCTCGTCTGTGGAGAGAGTTGAACAATTCCAAAGCATCAATGTAGACCATTGTGCTCTATTTAGTGTTCTTAGAAGTCTAACTTGCTAGTTTAGCCTTCGTGTAACGTTTCGTAACGTAAAGATGCGAATAGATTAAGTTATGTTTGAAATTGTACAGAAAGGTGAAAAGATCATCTATGGAGAGAGTTGAGCAATTGCGAAGCATCAATGTGGACCGTTGTACTCTATTTCGTGTTCTTAGTAGTCTGAGTTGCTAGTTTAGCTTTCGTGCAATGTTTCGTAAGTTACAGATATGAACAGACGAAGTTATATTTGAAATTGGACAAAAACGTGAAAAGCTCGTCTATGGAGAGAGTTGAGCAATTCCAAAGCATCAATGCGGACCTTTGTACTCTATTTTGTGTTCTTAGAAATCTAACTTGCTAGTTTAGCCTTTGTGCAACGTTTCGTAAAGTAAAGATGCAAATAGACGAAGTTATGTTTGAAATTGCACAAAAACGTGAAAAGCTCGTCTGTGGAGAGAGTTGAGCAATTCCAAAGCATCAATGTGGTTTTAGTATTCTTTGAAGTCTAACTTGCTAGTTGAGTGTTCGTGCAACGTTTCATATGGTAAAGATGTGAATAGACCAAGTTATGTTTGAAATTGCGTAAAAACGTGAAAAGCTCGTCTATGGAGAGAGTTGAGCAATTCCAAAGAATCAATGTGGACCGTTGTACTCTATTTAGTGTTCTTAGAAGTCTAACTTGATAGTTTTAGCCTTCGTGCAACGTTTCGTAAGGTAAAGATGTGAATAGACCAAGTTATGTTTCAAAGTGAACGAAAACGTGAAAAGGTTATCCGTGGAGAGAGTTGAGCAATTCCAAAGAATCAATAAGGACTGTTGTACTCTATTTATCTTTCTTAGACGTCTAACTTGCTAGTTTAGCCTTCGTGCAATGTTTTGTAAGGTAAAGATGTGAATAGACCAAGTTATGTTTGAAATTACACAAAAACGTGAAAAGCTCGTCTATGGAGAGAGTTGAGCAATTGCAAAGCATCAATGTGGACCGTTGTACTCTATTCAGTGTTCTTAGAAGCCTAACTTGCTAGTTTAGCTTTCGTGCAACGTTTCGTAAGGTAAAGATGCAAATAGACCAAGTTATGTTTGAAATTGAACAAAAACGTGAAAATCTTGTCTGTGGAGAGAGTTGAGCAATTCCGAAGCATCAATGTGGACCGTTGTACTCTGTTTAGTGTTCTTATAAGTCTAACTTGCTAGTGTAGCATTCGTCCAATGTTTCGTGAGGCAAAGATGTGAATAGACCAAGTTATGTTTGAAATTGGACAAAAACCAGAAAAGCTCGTCTATGGAGAGAGTTGAGCAATTCCAAAGCGTCAATGTGAACCATTGTACTCTATTTTGTTTTCTTGGAAATCTAACTTGCTAGTTTAGTCTTTGTGCAACGTTTCGTAAAGTAAAGATGCAAATAGACCAAGTTATGTTTGAAATTGCACAAAAACATGATAAGCTTATCTATGGAGAGAGTTGAGTAATTTTGAAGCATGAAAATGGACCGTTGTACTCTATTTAGTGTTCTTAGAAGTCTAACTTGCTAGTTTACCTTTCGTGCAACATTTCGTGAGTTAAATATCCGAATAGACCAAGTTATGTTGAAATTGTACAAGAACGTGAAAAGCTCATCTATGGAGAGATTTGAGCAATTGCAAAGCATCAATGTGGACCGTTGTACTCTATTCAGTGTTCTTAGAAGTGTAACTTGCTAGTTCAGCCTTTGTCCAACGTTTCGTAACGTAAAGATGCAAATAGGCCAAGTGATGTTTGAAATTGCACAAAAACAAGATAAGCTCGTCTATGGAGAGAGTTGAGCAATTTTGAAGCATGAAAATGGACCTTTGTACTCTTTTTAGTGTTCTTAGAAGTCTAACTTGCTAGTTTACCTTTCGTGCAACATTTCGTAAGTTAAATATCCGAATAGATCAAGTTATGTTGAAATTGTACAAAAACGTGAAAAGCTCATCTATGAAGAGAGTTGAGCAACTGCAAAGCATCAATATAGACCGTTGTACTCTATTTAGTGTTCTTCGAAGTCTAACTTGCTAGTTTAGCCTTTGTACGACGTTTCGTAAGGTAAATATGCGAATAAACGAAGTTATGTTTGAAATTGAACAAAAAAGTGAAAATCTTGTCTGTGGAGAGAGTTTAGCAATTCCAAAGCATCGATGTTGACCGTTGTACTCTATTTAGTGTTCTTAGAAGTCTAACTTTCTAGTTTAGCCTTCGTGCAACGTATTGTAAGGTAAAGATGTGAATAGACCAAGTTATGTTTGAAATTGAACGAAAACGTGAAAAGCTTGTCCATGGAGAGAGTTGAGCAATTCGAAGGCATCACTGAGGACTATTGTACACTATTTAGTGCTTTGAGAAGTCTAACTTGCTAGTTCAGCTTTCGTGCAACATTTCGTAAGTTAAATATCCGAATAGACCAAGTTATGTTGAAATTGTACAAAAAGTGAAAATCTTGTCTGTGGAGAGAGTTGAGCAATTCCAAAGTATCAATGTGGACCGTTCTACTCTATTCAGTGTTCTTAGAAGTCTAACTTGCTAGTTTAGCTTTCGAGCAACGTTTCGTAAGGTAAAGATGCGAATAGACCAAGTTATGTCTGAAATTGCCCAAAAACGTGAAAATCTTGTCTGTGGAGAGAGTTGAGCAATTCCAAATCATCAAAGTAGACCGTTGTACCCTATTTAGTGTTCTTAGAAGTCTAACTTGCTAGTTTAGCCTTCGTGCAATATTTCGTAAGGTAAAGATGTGAATAGACCAAGTTATGTTTGAAATTGCACAAAAACGTGAAAAGCTCGTCTATGGAGAGAGTTGAGCAATTACAAAGCATCAATGTGGACCGTTGTACTCTATTCAGTGTTCTTAGAAGTCTAACTCGCTAGTTTAGCTTTGGTGCAACGTTTCGTAAAGTAAAGATGCGAATAGACCAAGTTATGTTTGAAATTCAACAAAAACGTGAAAATCTTGTCTGTGGAGAGAGTTGAGCAATTCCAAAGCATCAATGTGGACTGTTGTACTCTATTTAGTGTTCTAAGAAGTCTGAGTTGCTAGTTTAGCTTTCGTGCAATGTTTTGTAAGTTACAGATATGAACAGACGAAGTTATATTTGAAATTGAACAAAAACGTGAAACGCTCGTCCATGGAGAGAGTTGAGCAATTCCAAAGCATCAATGCGGACCTTTGTACTCTATTTTGTGTTCTTAGAAATCTAACTTGCTAGTTTAGCCTTTGTGCAACGTTTCGTAAAGTAAAGATGCAAATAGACCAAGTTATGTTTGAAATTGCACAAAAACATGAAAAGCTCATCGATGAAGAGAGTTGAGCAATTTTGAAGCATGAAAATGGACCGTTGTACTCTATTTAGTGCTCTTAGAAGTCTAACTTGCTAGTTTAGTTTTCGTGCAACATTTCGTAAGTTGAATATCCGAATAAACCAAGTTATAATGAAATTGTACAAAAACTTGAAAGCTCGTCTATGGAGAGAGTTGAGCAATTGCAAAGCATCAATTTGGACCGTTGTACTCTATTAAGTGTTCTTAGAAGTCTAACTTGCTGGTTTAGCCTTCGTGCAACGTTTCGTAAGGTAAAGATGCGAATAGACCAAGTTATGTTTGAAATTGAACAAAAACATGAAAATCTTGTCTGTGGAGAGAGAGTTGAGCAATTCCAAAGCATTAATGTGGACCGTTGTACTCTATTTAGTGTTCTTAGAAGTCTAACCTGCTTGTTTAGCCTTCGTGCAATGTTTCGTAAGGTAAAGATGTGAATAGACCAAGTTATGTTTGAAATTACACTAAAACGTGAAAAGCTCATCTATGGAGAGAGTTGAGCAATTCCAAAGCATCAATGTTGACCGTTGTACTCTATTTAGTGTTCTTAGAAGTCTAACTTGCTAGTTTGGCTTTCGTGGAACATTTCGTAAGTTACATATCCGAATAGACCAAGTTATGTTGAAATTGTACAAAAACGTGAAAGGCTCGTCTATGGAGAGAGTTGAGCAATTGCAAAGCATCAATGTGGACCATTGTACTCTATTGATTGTTCTTAGAAGTCTAACTTGCTAGTTTAGCTTTCGTGCAACGTTTCGTAACGTAAAGATGCAAATAGACCAAGTTATGTCTGAAATTGTCCAAAATCGTGAAAATCTTCTCTGTGGAGAGACTTGAGCAATTCCAAATCATCAAAGTAGACCGTTGTACCCTATTTAGTGTTCTTAAAAGTTTAACTTGCTAGTTTAGGCTTCGTGCAATGTTTCGTAAGGTAAAGATGTGAATAGACCAAGTTACGTTAGAAATTGCACAAAAACGTGAAAAGCTCGTCTATGGAGAGAGTTGAGCAATTCCAAAGCATCAATGCGGACCTTTGTACTCTATTTTGTGTTCTTAGAAATCTAACTTGCTAGTTTAGTCTTTGTGCAACGTTTCGTAACGTAAAGATGCAAATAGACCAAGTTATGTTTGAAATTGCACAAAAACATGAAAAGCTCATCGATGAAGAGAGTTGAGCAATTTTGAAGCATGAAAATGGACCGTTGTACTCTATTTAGTGTTCTTAGAAGTCTAACTTGCTAGTTTAGTTTTCGTGCAACATTTCGTAAATTGAATATCCGAATAGACTAAGTTATAATGAAATTGTACAAAAACTTGAAAAGCTCGTCTATGAAGAGAGTTGAGCAATTGCAAAGCATCAATTTGGACCGTGGTACTCTATTAAGTGTTATTAGAAGTCTAACTTGCTGGTTTAGCTTTTGTGCAACGTTTCGTAAGGTAAAGATGCGAATAGACCATGTTATGTTTGAAATTGAACAAAAACATGAAAATCTTGTCTGTGGAGAGAGAGTTGTGCAATTCCAAAGCGTTAATATGGACCGTTGTACTCTATTTAGTGTTCTTAGAAGTCTAACCTGCTTGTTTAGCCTTCGTGCAATGTTTCGTAAGTTAAAGATGTGAATAGACCAAGTTATGTTTGAAATTACACTAAAACGTGAAAAGCTCATCTATGGAGAGAGTTGAGCAATTCCAAAGCATCAATGTTGACCGTTGTACTCTATTTAGTGTTCTTTGAAGTCTAACTTGCTAGTTTGGCTTTCATGGAACATTTCGTAACTTACATATCCGAATAGACCAAGTTATGTTGAAATTGTACAAAAACGTGAAAGGCTCGTCTATGGAGAGAGTTGAGCAATTGCAAAGCATCAATGTGGACCGTTGTACTCTATTCATTGTTCTTAGAAGTCTAACTTGCTAGTTTAGCTTTCGTGCAACGTTTCGTAAGGTAAAGATGCGAAAACACCAAGTTATGTCTGAAATTGTCCAAAATCATGAAAATCTTCCCTGCGGAGAGAGTTGAGCAATTCCAAATCATCAAAGTAGACCGTTGTACCCTATTCAGTGTTCTTAGAAGTCTAACTTGCTAGTTTAGGCTTCGTGCAATGTTTCGTAAGGTAAAGATGTGAATAGACCAAGTTACGTTTGAAATTGCACAAAAACGTGAAAAGCTCATCGATGAAGAGAGTTGAGCAATTTTGAAGCATGAAAATGGACCGTTGTACTCTATTTAGTGTTCTTAGAAGTCTAACTTGCTAGTTTAGTTTTCGTGCAACATTTCGTAAATTGAATTTCCGAATAGACCAAGTTATAATGAAATTGTACAAAAACTTGAAAAGCTCGTCTATGGAGAGAGTTGAGCAATTGCAAAGCATCAATTTGGACCGTGGTACTCTATTAAGTGTTATTAGAAGTCTAACTTACTGGTTTAGCTTTCGTGCAACGTTTCGTAAGGTAAAGATGCGAATAGACCAAGTTATGTTTGAAATTGAACAAAAACATGAAAATCTTGTCTGTGGAGAGAGAGTTGTGCAATTCCAAAGCGTTAATGTGGACCGTTGTACTCTATTTAGTGTTCTTAGAAGTCTAACCTGCTTGTTTAGCCTTCGTGCAATGTTTCGTAAGTTAAAGATGTGAATAGACCAAGTTATGTTTGAAATTACACTAAAACGTGAAAAGCTCATCTATGGAGAGAGTTGAGCAATTCCAAAGCATCAATGTTGACCGTTGTACTCTATTTAGTGTTCTTAGAAGTCTAACTTGCTAGTTTGGCTTTCATGGAACATTTCGTAACTTACATATCCGAATAGACCAAGTTATGTTGAAATTGAACAAAAACGTGAAAGGCTCGTCTATGGAGAGAGTTGAGCAATTGCAAAGCATCAATGTGGACCGTTGTACTCTATTCATTGTTCTTAGAAGTCTAACTTGCTAGTTTAGCCTATTTGCACCAAGTTATGTCTGAAATTGTCCAAAATCATGAAAATCTTCCCTGTGGAGAGAGTTGAGCAATTCCAAATCATCAAAGTAGACCGTTGTACCCTATTCAGTGTTCTTAGAAGTCTAACTTGCTAGTTTAGGCTTCGTGCAATGTTTCGTAAGGTAAAGATGTGAATAGACCAAGTTATGTTTGAAATTGCACAAAAACGTGAAAAGCTCGTCCATGGAGAGAGTTGAGCAATTCCAAAGCGTCAATGTGGACTATTGTACTTTATTTTGTGTTCTTAGAATTCTAACTTGCTAGTTTAGCCTTTGTGCAACGTTTCGTAAAGTAAAGATGCAAATAGACCAAGTTATGTTTGAAATTACACATAAACGTGAAAAGCTCATCGATTAAGAGAGTTGAGCAATTTTGAAGCATGAAAATGGACCGTTGTACTCTATTTAGTGTTCTTAGAAGTCTAACTTGCTAGTTTAGTTTTTGTGCAACATTTCGTAAGTTGAATATACGAATAGACCAAGTTATAATGAAATTGTACAAAAACTTGAAAAGCTCGTCTATGGAGAGAGTTGAGCAATTGCAAAGCATCAATTTGGACCGTTGTACTCTATTAAGTGTTTTTAGAAGTCTAACTTGCTGGTTTAGCTTTCGTGCAACGTTTCGTAAGGTAAAGATGCAAATAGACCAAATTATGTTTGAAATTGAACAAAAACGTGAAAATCTTGTCTGTGGAGAGAGAGTTGAGCTATTCCAAAGCATTAATGTGGACCGTTGTAGTCTATTTAGTGTTCTTAGAAGTCTAACCTGCTTGTTGAGCCTTCGTGCAATGTTTCGTAAGTTAAAGATGTGAATAGACCAAGTTATGTTTGAAATTACACTAAAACGTGAAAAGCTCATCTATGGAGAGAGTTGAGCAATTCCAAAGCATCAATGTTGACTGTTGTACTCTATTTAGTGTTCTTAGAAGTCTAACTTGCTACTTTAGCTTTCGTGGAACATTTCGTAAGTTACATATCCGAATAGACCAAGTTATGTTGAAATTGTACAAAAACGTGAAAGGCTCGTTATGGAGAGAGTTAAGCAATTGCAAAGCATCAATGTGTACCGTTGTACTCTATTCATTGTTCTTAGATATCTAACTTGCTAGTTTTGCTTTCGTGCAACGTTTCGTAAGGTAAAGATGCGAATAGACCAAGTTATGTCTGAAATTGTCCTAAATTGTGAAAATCTTCTCTGTGGAGAGAGTTGAGGAATTCCAAATCATCAAAGTAGACCGTTGTACCCTATTTAGTGTTCTTAGAAGTCTAACTTGCTAGTTTAGGCTTCGTGCAATGTTTCGTAAGGTAAAGATGTGAATAGACCAAGTTATGTTTCAAATTGCAAAAAAACGTGAAAAGCTCGTCTATGGAGAGAGTTGAGCAATTGTAAAGTATCAATGTGGACCATTGTACTCTATTCAGTGTTCTTAGAAGTCTAACTCGCTAGTTTAGCTTTCGTGCAACGTTTCGTAAGGTAAAGATGCGAATAGACCAAGTTATGTTTGAAATTGAACAAAAACGTGAAAATCTTGTCTGTGGAGAGAGTTGAGCAATTCCAAAGCATCAATGTGGACCGTTGAACTCTATTTAGTGTTCTTAGAAGTCTAACTTGCTTGTTTAGCCTTCGGGTATTGTTTCGTAAGGCAAAGATGTGAATAGACCAAGTTATGTTTGAAATTGGACAAAATCGAGAAAAGCTCGTCTATGGAGAGAGTTGAGCAATTCCAAACCGTCAATTTGGACCATTGTACTCTATTTTGTGTTCTTAGAAATCTAACTTGCTAGTTTAGCCTTTGTGCAACATTTCGTAAAGTAAAGATGCAACTAGACCAAGTTATGTTTGAAATTGCACAAAAACATGAAAAGCTCGTCTATGGAGGAGTTGAGCAATTTTGAAGCATGAAAATGGACCATTGTACTCTATTTAGTGTTCTTAGAAGTCTACCTTGCTAGTTTAGTTTTCGTGCAACATTTCGTAAGTTAAATATCCGAATAGACCAAGTTATAATGAAATTGTACAAAAACTTGAAAAGCTCGTCTATGGAGATAGTTGAGCAATTGCAAAGCATCAACGTGGACCGTTGTACTCTATTCAGTGTTCTTAGATGTCTAACTTGCTGGTTTAGGTTTCGTGCAACGTTTCATAAGGTAAAGATGCGAATAGACCAAGTTATGTTTGAAATTGAACAAAAACGTGAAAATCTTGTCTGTGGAGAGAGAGTTGAGCAATTCCAAAGCATCAATATGGACCGTTGTACTCTATTTAGTGTTCTTAGAAGTCTAACTTGCTACTTTAGCCTTCGTGCAATGTTTCGTAAGGTAAATATGTGAATGGACCAAGTTATGTTTGAAATTGCACAAAAACGTGAAAGGCTCGTCTATGGACAGAGTTGAGCAATTCCAAAGCATCAATGTTGACCGTTGTACTCTATTAAGTGTTCTTAGCAGTCTAACTTTCTTGTTTAGCCTTCGTGCTACGTTTTGTAAGGTAAAGATGCTAATAGACCAAGTTATGTTTGAAATTGCACGAAAACGTGAAAAGCTTGTTCGTGGAGAGAGTTGAGCAATTCCAAAGCATCAATGATGACTGTTGTACTCTATTTAGTGTTCTTAGAAGTCTAACTTGCTAGTTTAGCTTTCGTGCAACATTTCGTAAGTTAAATATCCGAATAGACCAAGTTATGTTTGAAATTGAACAAAAACGTGAAAATCTTGTCTGTGAAGAGAGTTGAGCAATTCCAAAGCGTCAATGTGGACCATTGTACTCTATTTTGTGCTTTGAGAAATCTAACTTGCTAGTTTAGCTTTTGTGCAACGTTTCGTAAAGCAAAGATTCAAATAGACCATGTTATGTGTGAAATTGCACAAAAACATGAAAAGCTCGTCTATGGAGGAGTTGAGCAATTTTGAAGCATGAAAATGGACCGTTGTACTCTATTTAGTGTTCTTCGAAGTCCAACTTGCTAGTTTAGTTTTCGTGCAACATTTCGTAAGTTAAATATCCGAATAGGCGAAGTTATAAGAAAATTGTACAAAAACTTGAAAAGCTCGTCTATGAAGAGAGTTAAGCAATTGCAAAGCATCAATGTGGACCGTTGTACTCTATTCAGTGTTGTTAGAAGTCTAACTTGCTGGTTTAGCTTTCGTGCAACGTTTCGTAATGTAAAGATGCGAATAGACCAACTTATGTCTGAAATTGTATAAAAACGTGAAAATCTTGTCTGTGGAGAGAGAGTTGAGCAATTCCAAAGCATCAATGTGGACCGTTGTACTCTATTTAGTGTTGTCAGAAGTCTAACGTTTTGTAAGGTAAAGATGCGAATAGACCAAGTTATGTCTGAAATTGCCCAAAAACGTGAAAATCTTGCATGTGGAGAGAGTTGAGCAATTCCAATTCATCAAAGTAGACCGTTGTACTCTATTTAGTGTTCTTAGAAGTCTAACTTTCTAGTTTAGCACTCGTGCAATGTTTCGTAAGGTAAAGATGTGAATAGACCAAGTTATGTTTAAAATTGCATAAAAAAGTGAAAAGCTCGTCTATGGAGAGAGTTGAGAAATTCCAAATCATCAATGTGGACCATTGTGCTCTATTTTGTGTTCTTAGAAATCTAACTTGCTAGTTTAGCCTTTGTGCAACATTTCGTAAAGTAAAGATGCAACTAGACCAAGTTATGTTTGAAATTGCACAAAAACATGAAAAGCTCGTCTATGGAGGAGTTGAGCAATTTTGAAGCATGAAAATTGACCATTGTACTCTATTTAGTGTTCTTAGAAGTCTACCTTGCTAGTTTAGTTTTCGTGCAACATTTCGTAAGTTAAATATCCGAATAGACCAAGTTATAATGAAATTGTACAAAAACTTGAAAAGCTCGTCTATGGAGATAGTTGAGCAATTGCAAAGCATCAACGTGGACCGTTGTACTCTATTCAGTGTTCTTAGATGTCTAACTTGCTGGTTTAGCTTTCGTGCAACGTTTCATAAGGTAAAGATGCGAATAGACCAAGTTATGTTTGAAATTGAACAAAAACGTGAAAATCTTGTCTGTGGAGAGAGAGTTGAGCAATTCCAAAGCATCAATATGGACCGTTGTACTCTATTTAGTGTTCTTAGAAGTCTAACTTGCTACTTTAGCCTTCGTGCAATGTTTTGTAAGGTAAATATGTGAATGGACCAAGTTATGTTTGAAATTGCACAAAAACGTGAAAGGCTCGTCTATGGACAGAGTTGAGCAATTCCAAAGCATCAATGTTGACCGTTGTACTCTATTAAGTGTTCTTAGCAGTCTAACTTTCTTGTTTAGCCTTCGTGCTACGTTTTGTAAGGTAAAGATGCTAATAGACCAAGTTATGTTTGAAATTGCACGAAAACGTGAAAAGCTTGTTCGTGGAGAGAGTTGAGCAATTCCAAAGCATCAATGATGACTGTTGTACTCTATTTAGTGTTCTTAGAAGTCTAACTTGCTAGTTTAGCTTTCGTGCAACATTTCGTAAGTTAAATATCCGAATAGACCAAGTTATGTTTGAAATTGAACAAAAACGTGAAAATCTTGTCTGTGAAGAGAGTTGAGCAATTCCAAAGCGTCAATGTGGACCATTGTACTCTATTTTGTGCTTTGAGAAATCTAACTTGCTAGTTTAGCTTTTGTGCAACGTTTCGTAAAGCAAAGATTCAAATAGACCATGTTATGTGTGAAATTGCACAAAAACATGAAAAGCTCGTCTATGGAGGAGTTGAGCAATTTTGAAGCATGAAAATGGACCGTTGTACTCTATTTAGTGTTCTTCGAAGTCCAACTTGCTAGTTTAGTTTTCGTGCAACATTTCGTAAGTTAAATATCCGAATAGGCGAAGTTATAAGAAAATTGTACAAAAACTTGAAAAGCTCGTCTATGGAGAGAGTTAAGCAATTGCAAAGCATCAATGTGGACCGTTGTACTCTATTCAGTGTTGTTAGAAGTCTAACTTGCTGGTTTAGCTTTCGTGCAACGTTTCGTAATGTAAAGATGCGAATAGACCAACTTATGTCTGAAATTGTATAAAAACGTGAAAATCTTGTCTGTGGAGAGAGAGTTGAGCAATTCCAAAGCATCAATGTGGACCGTTGTACTCTATTTAGTGTTGTCAGAAGTCTAACGTTTTGTAAGGTAAAGATGCGAATAGACCAAGTTATGTCTGAAATTGCCCAAAAACGTGAAAATCTTGCCTGTGAAGAGAGTTGAGCAATTCCAATTCATCAAAGTAGACCGTTGTACTCTATTTAGTGTTCTTAGAAGTCTAACTTTCTAGTTTAGCACTCGTGCAATGTTTCGTAAGGTAAAGATGTGAATAGACCAAGTTATGTTTAAAATTGCATAAAAAAGTGAAAAGCTCGTCTATGGAGAGAGTTGAGAAATTCCAAATCATCAATGTGGACCATTGTGCTCTATTTTGTGTTCTTAGAAATCTAACTTGCTAGTTTAGCCTTCGTGCAATGTTTCGTACGGTAAAGATGCAATTAGACCAAGCTATGTTTGAAATTGCACAAAAACATGAAAAGCTTGACTATGGAGAGAGTTGAGCAATTTCGAAGCATGAAAATGGACCGTTGTACTCTATTTAGTGTTCTTAGAAGTCTAACTTGCTAGTTTAGCTTTCGTGCAACATTTCGTAAGTTAAATATGCGAATAGACCAAGTTATGTTGAAATTGCACAAAAACGTAAAAAGCTCGTATATGGAAGGAGTTGAGCAATTGCAAAGCATCAAGTTGGACCATTGTACTCTATTAAGTGTTCTTAGAAGTCTAACTTGCTAGTTTAGCTTTCGTGCAACGTTTCGTAAGGTAAAGATGCGCGAATAGACCAAGTGATGATTGAAATTGCACAAAAACATGAAAAGCTCGTCTGTGGAGAGAGTTGAGCAATTCCAATGCATCAATGTGGACCGTTGTACTCTATTTAGTGTTCTTACAAGTCTAACATGCTAGTTTAGCCTTCGTGCAACGTTTCGTAGGGTAAAGATGTGAATAGACCAAGTTATGTTCGAAATTGCACAAAAACGTGAAAAGCTGTCTGTGGAGAGAGTTGAGCAATTCCAAAGCATCAATGTGGACTGTTGTACTCCATTTAGAGTTCTTAGAAGTCTAACTTTCTAGTTTAGCCTTCGTGCAACGTTTTGTAGGGTAAAGATGCGAATAGACCAAGTTATGTTTGAAATTGAACGAAAACGTGAAAAGCTTGTCCTTGGAGAGAGTTGAGCAATTCCAAAGCATCAATGAGGACTGTTGTAAGTCTAACTTGCTAGTTTAGCTTTCGTGCAACATTTCGTAGGTTAAATATCCGAATAGACCAAGTTATGTTGAAATTGTTCAAAAACGTGAAAGGCTCATCTATGGAGAGAGTTGAGCAATCGCAAAGCATCAATGTGGACCATTGTACTCTATTAAGTGTTCTTAGAAGTCTAACTTGCTAGTTTAGCTTTCGCGCAACGTTTCGTAAGGTAAAGATGCAAATAGACCAAGTAATGTCTGAAATTGCCCAAAAACGTGAAAATCTTGTCTGTGGAGAGATTTAAGCAATTCCAAATCATCAAAGTAGACCGTTGTACTCTATTTAGTGTTCTTAGATGTCTAACTTTCTAGTTTAGCCTTCGTGCAATGTTTCGTAAGGTAAAGATGCGAATAGACCAAGTTATGTTTGAAATTGCCCAAAAATGTGAAAAGCTCGTCTATGGAGGGAGTTGAGCAGTTCCAAAGCATCAATGTGGACCATTGTGCTCTATTTTGTGTTCTTAGAAATCTAACTTGCTAGTTTAGCCTTCGTGCAATGTTTCGTACGGTAAAGATGCAATTAGACCAAGCTATGTTTGAAATTGCACAAAAACATGAAAAGCTTGACTATGGAGAGAGTTGAGCAATTTCGAAGCATGAAAATGGACCGTTGTACTCTATTTAGTGTTCTTAGAAGTCTAACTTGCTAGTTTAGCTTTCGTGCAACATTTCGTAAGTTAAATATGCGAATAGACCAAGTTATGTTGAAATTGCACAAAAACGTAAAAAGCTCGTATATGGAAGGAGTTGAGCAATTGCAAAGCATCAAGTTGGACCATTGTACTCTATTAAGTGTTCTTAGAAGTCTAACTTGCTAGTTTAGCTTTCGTGCAACGTTTCGTAAGGTAAAGATGCGCGAATAGACCAAGTGATGATTGAAATTGCACAAAAACATGAAAAGCTCGTCTGTGGAGAGAGTTGAGCAATTCCAATGCATCAATGTGGACCGTTGTACTCTATTTAGTGTTCTTACAAGTCTAACATGCTAGTTTAGCCTTCGTGCAACGTTTCGTAGGGTAAAGATGTGAATAGACCAAGTTATGTTCGAAATTGCACAAAAACGTGAAAAGCTGTCTGTGGAGAGAGTTGAGCAATTCCATAGCATCAATGTGGACTGTTGTACTCCATTTAGAGTTCTTAGAAGTCTAACTTTCTAGTTTAGCCTTCGTGCAACGTTTTGTAGGGTAAAGATGCGAATAGACCAAGTTATGTTTGAAATTGAACGAAAACGTGAAAAGCTTGTCGTTGGAGAGAGTTGAGCAATTCCAAAGCATCAATGAGGACTGTTGTAAGTCTAACTTGCTAGTTTAGCTTTCGTGCAACATTTCGTAGGTTAAATATCCGAATAGACCAAGTTATGTTGAAATTGTTCAAAAACGTGAAAGGCTCATCTATGGAGAGAGTTGAGCAATCGCAAAGCATCAATGTGGACCATTGTACTCTATTAAGTGTTCTTAGAAGTCTAACTTGCTAGTTTAGCTTTCGCGCAACGTTTCGTAAGGTAAAGATGCAAATAGACCAAGTAATGTCTGAAATTGCCCAAAAACGTGAAAATCTTGTCTGTGGAGAGATTTAAGCAATTCCAAATCATCAAAGTAGACCGTTGTACTCTATTTAGTGTTCTTAGATGTCTAACTTTCTAGTTTAGCCTTCGTGCAATGTTTCGTAAGGTAAAGATGCGAATAGACCAAGTTATGTTTGAAATTGCCCAAAAATGTGAAAAGCTCGTCTATGGAGGGAGTTGAGCAGTTCCAAAGCATCAATGTGGACCGTTGTACTCTATTTAGTGTTCTTAGAAGTCTAACTTGCTAGTTTAGCCTTCGTGCAGTGTTTCGAAAGGCAAAGATGTGAATGGACCAAGTTATGTTTGAAATTGCACAAAAACGTGAAAAGCTCCTCTATGGAGAGAGTTGAGCAATTCCAAAGCATCAATGTGGACCATAGTACTCTATTTCGTGTTCTTAGAAATCTAACTTGCTAGTTTAGCCTTCGTGCAACGTTTCGTACGATAAAGATGCAAATAGACCAAGCTATGTTTGAAATTGCACAAAAACATGAAAAGCTCGTCTATGGAGAGAGTTGAGCAATTTCGAAGCATGAAAATGGACCGTTGTACTCTGTTTAGTGTTCTTAGAAGTCTTACTTGCTAGTTTAGCTTTCATGCAACATTTCGTAAGTTAAATATGCGAATAGACCAAGTTATGTTGAAATCGCACAAAAACGTAAAAAGCTCGTCTATGGAGAGAGTTGAGCAATTGCAAGGCATCAAATTGGACCGTTGTACCCTAGTCATTGTTCTTAGAAGTCTAACTTGCTAGTTTAGCTTTCGTGCAACCTTTCGTAAGGTAAAGATGCGAATAGACCAAGTGATGATTAAAATTGCACAAAAACGTGAAAAGCTCATCTATGGAGTGAGTTGAGCAATTCCAATGCATCAATGTGGACCATTGTACTCTATTTAGTGTTCTTACAAGTCTAACATTCTAGTTTAGCCTTCGGGCAACGTTTTGTCAGGTAAAGACGAGAATAGACCAAGTTATGTTCGAAATTGTACAAAAACATGAAAAGCTCGTCTGTGGAGAGAGTTGAGCAATTCCAAAGCATCAATGTGGACCGTTGTACTCTATTTAGTGTTCCTAGAAGTCTAACTTGCAAGTTTAGCCTTCGTGCAACGTTTCGTAAGGTAAAGATGCGAAGGCACCAAGTTATGTTTGAAATTGCACAAAATCGTGAAAAGCTCGTCTATGAAGAGAGTTGAGCAATTCCAAAACATCAATGAGGACTGTTGTACTCTATTTAGTCTTCTTAGAAGTCTAACTTGCTAGTTTAGACTTCGTGCAACGTTTCGTATGATAAAGATGCGAATAGACCAAGTTATGTTTGAAATTACACAAAAACGTTAAAAGCTCGTCTACGGAGAGAGTTGAGCAATTACAAAGCATCAATGTGGACCATTGGAATATATTTAGTGTTCTTAGAAATCTAACTTGCTAGTTTAGCCTCCGTGCAAAGTTTCGTAAGGTAATGATGCGAATAGACCAAGTTATGTTTGAAATTGTACAAAAACGCGAAAAGCTCATCTGTGGAGAGAGTTGAGCAATTCCAAAGCGTCAATGTGGACTGTTGTACTCTATTTAGTTTTCTTAGAAGTCTAACTTGATAGTTTAGCCTTTGTGCAATGTTTTGCAAGGCAAAGATCCGAAAAGACCAAGTTATGTTTGAAATTGCACAAAAACGTGAAAAGCTAATCTGTGGAGAGAGTTGAGCAATTCCAAAGCATCAATGTGGACCGTTGTACTCCATTTAGCGTTCTTAGAAGCCTAACTTGCTAGTTTAGCCTTCGTGTAATGTTTCGTCAGGTAAAGATGTCAATAGACCAAGCTATGTCTGAAATGTCACAAAAACGTCAAATGCTCATCTATGGAGAGAGTTGAGCAATTCCAAAGAATCAATGTGGACCGTTGTACTCTATTTAGTGTTCTTAGAAGTCTAACTTGCTAGTCTGGCTTTCATGCAATGTTTCGTAAGGTAAAGATGCAAATAGACCAAGTTATATTTGAAATTACGTAAAAACATGAAAACTTGTATTTGGAGAGAGTTGAGCAATTCCAAAGTATGAAAACGGACCGTTGTACCCTATTTAGTGTTCTTAGAAGCCTAACTTGCTAGTTTAGCTTTCGTGCAACGTTTTGATAAGTTAAACATGCGAATAGAGCAAGTTATGGTTTGAAATTGGACAAAAATGTGAAAAGCTCGTCTGTGGAGAGAGTTGAGCAATTCCAAAGCATGAATGTGGTTTTAGTATTCTTAGAAGTCTAACTTGCTAGTTGAGCGTTCGTGCAACGTTTCGTATGGTAAAGATGCGAATAGACGATGTTATGTTTGAAATTGCGCAAAAACGTGAAAAGCTCGTCTATGGAGAGAGTTGAGCAATTCCAAAGCATCAATGTGGACCGTTGTACTCTATTTAGTGTTATTAGAAGTCTAACTTGCCAGTTTAGCCTTCGTGCAACATTTCGTAAGGTAAAGATACGAATACACCAAGTTATGTTTGAAATTGAATGAAAACGTGAAAAGTTTGTCCGTCGAGAGAGTTGCGCAACTCCAATACATCAATGAGGACTGTTGTACTCAATTTAGTGTTCTTAAAAGTCTAACTTGCTAGTTTAGCCTTCGTGCAATGTTTCGTATGGTAAAGATACTAATAGACCAAGTTATGTGTGAAATTGCCCAAAAACGTGAAAAGCTTGTCTATGGACAAAGTTGAGAAATTGCAAAGCATGAATATGGACCGTTGTACTCTATTTAGTGTTCTTAGAAGCCTAACTTGCTAGTTTAGCCTTCGTGCAACATTTCGTAAGGAAAAGATGCGAAGACACCAAGTTACGTTTGAAATTGCACAAAATCGTGAAAAGCTCGTCTATGGAGAGAGTTGAGCAATTCCAAAACATCAATGAGGACTGTTGTACTCTATTTAGTGTTCTTAGAAGTCTAACATGCTAGTTTAGACTTCGTGCAACGTTTCGTATGTTAAAGATGCGAATAGACCAAGTTATGTTTGAAATTACACAAAAACGTGAAAAGCTCATACATGGAGAGAGTTGAGCAATTCCAAAGCATCAATGTGGTCCACTGTACTCTATTTAGTGTTCTTAGAAATATAACTTGCTAGTTTAGCCTTCGTGCAATGTTTCGTAAGGTAAAGATGCGAATAAAAAAAGTTATGTTTGAAATTGCACAAAAAAGTGAAAAGCTCATCTGTGGAGAGAGTTGAGCAATTTCAAAGCATCAATGTGGACCGTTGTACTCTATTTAGTGTTTTTAGAAGTCTAACTTGCTAGTTTAGCCTTCGTGAAACGTTTCGTAAGGTGAAGATGCGAATAGACCAAGTTATGCTTGAAATTGCAAAAAAACGTGAAAAGCACTTCTGTGTTGAGAGTTGAGCAATTCCAAAGATTAATATGGACCATTGTACTATATTTAGTGTTCTTGGAAGTCCAACTTGGTTGATTAGCCTTCGTGCAATGTGTCGTCAGGTAAAGATGCCAATTGACCAAGCTATGTTTGAAATGTCACAAAAACGTCAAAAGCTCATCTATGGAGAGAGTTGAGCAATTCCAAAGCATCAATGTGTACCGTTGTACTCTATTTAGTGTTCTTGGAAGTCTACCTTACTAGTTTTGCCTTCGTGCAACGTTTCGTAAGGTAAAGATGCAAATAGACCAAGTTATGTTTAAAATTGCGTAAAAATATGAGAACTCGTATATGGAGAGAATTGAGGAAATCCGAAGCATGAAAATGGACCGATGTACTCTATTTAGTGTTCTTAGAAGTCTAACTTGCTAGTTTAGCTTTCGTGAAACGTTTTATAAGTTAAAGATGCGAATAGACCAAGTTATGTTTGGAATTGGACAAAAACGTGAAATACTCGTCTATGGAGAGAGTTGAGCAATCCAAAGCAACAATGTGGTTTTAGTATTCTTAGAAGTCTAACTTGCTAGTTGGGCGTTCGTGCAACGTTTCGTAAGGTAAAGATGCGAATAGACCAAGTTATGTTTGAAATTGTGCAAAAACATGAAAAGCTCGTCTATGGAGAGAATTGAGCAATTCCAAAGCATCAATGTGGACCGTTGTACTCTATTTAGTGTTCATAGAAGTCTAACTTGCTAGTTTAGCATTCGTGCAACGTTTCGTAAGGTAAAGATGCGAATAGACCAAGTTATGTTTGAAATTGAACAAAAAAGTGAAAATCTTGTCTGTGGAGAGAGTTGAGCAATTCCAAAGCATCAATGTGGACCGTTGTACTCTATTTATCATTCTTATCAGTCTAACTTGCTAGTTTAGCCTTCGTGTAACGTTTCATAAGGTAAAGTTGTGAATAGACCAAGTTATGTTTGAAATTGTACAAAAACATGAAAAGCTCGTCTGTGGAGAGAGTTGAGCAATTCCAAAGCATCAATGTGGACCGTTGTACTCTATTTAGTGTTCTTAGAAGTCTAACTTGCAAGTTTAGCTTCATGCAACGTTTCGTCAGGTAAAGATGCGAAGACACAAAGTTATGTTTGAAATTGCACAAAATCGTGAAAAGCTCGTCTATGAAGAGAGTTGAGCAATTCCAAAACATCAATGAGGACTGTTGTACTCTATTTAGTGTTCTTAGAAGTCTAACTTGCTAGTTTAGACTTCGTGCAACGTTTCGTATGGTAAAGATGCGAATAGACCAAGTTATGTTTGAAATTACACAAAAACGTTAAAAGCTCGTCTATGGAGAGAGTTGAGCAATTACAAAGCATCAATGTGGACCATTGGAATCTATTTAGTGTTCTTAGAAATCTAAGTTGCTAGTTTAGCCTCCGTGCAATGTTTCGTAAGGTAAAGATGCGAATAGACCAAGTTATGTTTGAAATTGTACAAAAACGCGAAAAGCTCATCTGTGGAGAGAGTTGAGCAATTCCAAAGCGTCAATGTGGACTGTTGTACTCTATTTAGTTTTCTTAGAAGTCTAACTTGATAGTTTAGCCTTTGTGCAATGTTTTGTAAGGCAAAGATGCGAAAAGACCAAGTTATGTTTGAAATTGCACAAAAACGTGAAAAGCTAATCTGTGGAGAGAGTTGAGAAATTCCAAAGCATCAATATGGACCGTTGTACTCCATTTAGCGTTCTTAGAAGCCTAACTTGCTAGTTTAGCCTTCGTGTAATGTTCGTCAGGTAAAGATATCAATAGACCAAGCTATGTCTGAAATGTCACAAAAACGTCAAAAGCTCATCTATGGAGAGAGTTGAGCAATTCCAAAGAATCAATGTGGACCGTTGTACTCTATTTACTGTTAGTAGAAGTCTAACTTTCTAGTATGGCTTTCATGCAATGTTTCGTAAGGTAAAGATGCAAATAGACCAAGTTATATTTGAAATTACGTAAAAACATGAAAACTTGTATTTGGAGAGAGTTGAGCAATTCCAAAGTATGAAAACGGACCGTTGTACCCTATTTAGTGTTCTTAGAAGTCTAACTTGCTAGTTTAGCTTTCGTGCAACGTTTCATAAGTTAAACAGGCGAATAGAGCAAGTTATGGTTTGAAATTGGACAAAAACGTGAAAAGCTCGTCTGTGGAGAGAGTTGAGCAATTCCAAAGCATGAATGTGGTTTTAGTATTCTTAGAAGTCTAACTTGCTAGTTGAGCGTTCGTGCAACGTTTCGTATGGTAAAGATGCGAATAGACCATGTTATGTTTGAAATTGCGCAAAAACGTGAAAAGCTCGTCTATGGAGAGAGTTGAGCAATTCCAAAGCATCAATGTGGACCGTTGTACTCTATTTAGTGTTCTTAGAAGTCTAACTTGCCAGTTTAGCCTTCGTGCAACATTTCGTAAAGTAAAGATACCAATACACCAAGTTATGTTTGAAATTGAACGAAAACGTGAAAAGTTTGTCCGTCGAGAGAGTTGCGCAATTCCAATACATCAATGAGGACTGTTGTCCTCAATTTAGTGTTCTTAAAAGTCTAACTTGCTAGTTTAGCCTTCCCGCAATGTTTCGTATGGTAAAGATACTAATAGACCAAGTTATGTGTGAAATTGCCCAAAAACGTGAAAAGCACGTCTATGGACAAAGTTGAGAAATTGCAAAGTATGAATATGGACCGTTGTACTCTATTTAGTGTTCTTAGAAGCCTAACTTTGCTAGTTTAGCCTTCGTGCAACATTTCGTAAGGAAAAGATGCGAAGACACCAAGTTATGTTTGAAATTACACAAAAACGTGAAAAGCTCATCCATGGAGAGAGTTGAGCAATTCCAAAGCACCAATGTGGTCCACTGTACTCTATTTAGCGTTCTTAGAAATATAACTTGCTAGTTTAGCCTTCGTGCAATGTTTCGTAAGGTAAAGATGCGAATAAAAAAAGTTATGTTTGAAATTGCACAAAAAAGTGAAAAGCTCATCTGTGGAGAGAGTTGAGCAATTCCAAAGCATCAATGTGGACCGTTGTACTCTATTTAGTGTTTTTAGAAGTCTAACTTGCTAGTTTAGCCTTCGTGAAACGTTTCGTATGGTGAGGATGCAAATAGACCAAGTTATGCTTGAAATTGCAAAAAAAGTGAAAAGCTCTTCTGTGGTGAGAGTTGAGCAATTCCAAAGATTAATATGGACCATTGTACTATATTTAGTGTTCTTAGAAGTCTAACTTGGTTGATTAGCCTTCGTGCAATGTTTCGTCAGGTAAAGATGCCAATAGACCAAGCTATGTTTGAAATGTCACAAAAACGTCAAAAGCTCATCTATGGAGAGAGTTGAGCAATTCCAAAGCATCAATGTGGACCGTTGTACTCTATTTAGTGTTCTTAGAAGTCTAACTTACTAGTTTTGCCTTCGTGCAACGTTTCGTAAGGTAAAGATGCAAATAGACCAAGTTATGTTTAAAATTGCGTAAAAATATGAGAACTCGTATATGGAGAGAATTGAGGAAATCCGAAGCATGAAAATGGACCGATGTACTCTATTTAGTGTTCTTAGAAGTCTAACTTGCTAGTTTAGCTTTCGTGAAACGTTTTATAAGTTAAAGATGCGAATAGAGCAAGTTATGTTTGAAATTGGACAAAAACGTGAAATGCTCGTCTATGGAGAGAGTTGAGCAATTCCAAAGCATGAATGTGGTTTTCGTATTCTTAGAAGTCTAACTTGCTAGTTGAGCGTTCGTGCAAAGTTTCGTAAGGTAAAGATGCGAATAGACCAAGTTATGTTTGAAATTGTGCAAAAACATGAAAAGCTTGTCTATGGAGAGAATTGAGCAATTCCAAAGCATCAATGTGGACCGTTGTACTCTATTTGGGGTTCATAGAAGTCTAACTTGCTAGTTTAGCCTTCGTGCAACGTGTAAGGTAAAGATGCGAATAGACCAAGTTATGTTTGAAATTGAACAAAAAAGTGAAAATCTAGTCTGTGGAGAGAGTTGAGCAATTCCAAAGCATCAATGTGGACCGTTGTACTCTATTTATTGTTCTTAGAAGTCTAACTTGATAGTTTAGCCTTCGTGTAACATTTCATAAGGTAAAGTTGTGAATAGACCAAGTTATGTTTGAAATTGCACAAAAACGTGAAAAGCTCGTCTGTGGAGAGAGTTGAGCAATTCCAATGCATCAATGTGGTCCATTGTACTCTATTTAGTGTGCTTACTAGTCCAACTTGCTAGTTTGGCCTTTGTGCAACGTTTCGTAAGGTAAAGATGCGAAGACACCAAGTTATGTTTCAAATTGCACAAAATCGTGAAAAGTTCATCTATGGGGAGATTTGAGCAATTCCCAAACATCAATAAGGACTGTTGTGCTCAATTTAGTGTTCTTAGAAGTTTAACTTTCTAGTTTAGACTTCGTGCAACGTTTCGTATGGTAAAGATACAAATAGGCCAAGTTATGTTTGAAATTACACAAAAACGTGAAAAGCTCATCTATGGGGAGAATTGAGCAATTCCAAAGCATCAATGAGGACTGTTGTACTCTATTTAGTGTTCTTAGAAGTCTAACTTGCTGGTTTAGCCTTCGTGCAGCGTTTCGTATGGTAAAGATGCTAATAGACCAAGTTATGTTTGAAATTGCCCAAAAACGTGAAAGGCTCGTCTATGGAGAAAGTTGAGCAATTCCAAAGCATCAATGTGGACCATTGTACTCTATTTTGTGTTTTTAGAAATCTAACTTGCTAGTTTAGCCTTTGATAAATGTATAAAAGTCTATATATAAACAGTGTTATAAGTAGATATATACATATATAAGTATATATATATAGTTATATATATATGTGTGTGTGTGTGGTAGGAAAGTCAAAGTAATAGTTATATATATAGATATATATATATATATATGTATGTGTGTGTATATATGCAAAAGTCCAACGTAATAGTTATATGTATAGATATATATGTATACGTATGTAAGTGTCTGACATTAATAAATGATCTTTGTATTGATATTTCATGTATGCAGCCCAACTTTCCTCTAAAGTCTTCAAAATACGACATTCGTGAAGCTTATCAGTAACTTTTCACTTCTATAAAAGGACCAAACACTAAGACAAAAAGAGAGTAGTCTCTCTGGAGAAAGCAAAGAGCAAGAGAAGAAAAAATATCAGAGAGTGAGCTAGAATCATAGAGAGAGTTCTGGAGTTTCATTTTCTCTTTTACAGCAATTCTATCACATATTCTTTCTAGAATTTTGTGAGATAAATTGCTGGTTGTGTAACCTAGTATAAGGAACTAATCCTCTTACTAGGGTTATGATGGATCCGCTCTATTATGTTTAAATAAATTTGGTTTGATTAATTGTTAGTTTATTCATGCTATGTTAAGTGGTAATTAGCTATTCTTTATTGATAATTAAATCCTGATGCTTAGCTATCATCTAGGGTTGATTACCATGATGCAACTTGAGACATATGCCCATGTCCAATTTGAGACCAGTTTTTTGCAGTTGACACCGGAGTTACTTAGACATAAATGTCATATGCTAGGATCTCTTTGATCGCTACATAAATTACCATAGGTCCCAATGCATTTTTCATTGTCCTAGCCAATCCATATGCCCATGGATGGTTGCAGTTGAGAATAGAAGTGGTAAGTCAGATGCCCATGACTATTACATAAATTAGGGGACTTGATCTTTGACATGCATGAATGAAATCAGAATTATTGGCTAAATAATTTAAATACAATAGAGTTGGTGAAATCGGATCCCTAGTGTTTGTCTAGTTGTGTTAATCTTTATTCATTTTGCTTCTACTGATAATTACGAAGAGTTGGAATTGCATATATTTAATATTCAGTCCTTGTGGGTACGACACTCGTATTTACCACTTCTATACTACAATTGATTCGTGCACTTGCGAGTATATTATATATATATATATATATATATATATTAATATTAGTATCCTACACCTCCTTAATGGAAGGTTTTTCAGTTTTTTTTGTGGATGGCTTAACCGCCCCATCTAACTATATAGTATTGGCTGGTTCTACTGCTACCGCCTATATCTGTTTATAATAACTGTCACTAACACTTACTAACTTACTAACATTTAAATTTCTACCACTAACAGTAACGTTTATTTATTTATTTCTTTTACAGTATTATTTATATTTGTGGTTGGCTTTACACTGCCCCAACTTTATATATATATGCGCTTATGTGGTCGGCTGAGCCGCCTAATATAACTTTTTATTTCTGTTAATGCTTATGGTTGGCCTTTATGCCCCATTTTATTGTTTTTTATATTAATTTCTTATTTTGTGTATATTCACTCTTTTAATTTTGTTAAAAAAAAAAGAAAAAGAAAGGATTATTATTGCTTACATTTTCTTTTATGCAAGGATGTCGATCTCAAAGTTCAAATCTTCTTAAATACAATCCAGAGATTGAACAAACTCTTGCACAACTGAGAAGAGAAGTAAGAGGAAAAATGGCAGAAGAGAATCCTGAGAATGCTCTTGCTGGAATTGCAAATCCACCAATCAATGAACCTGCTCGGAGGCCAATGAAGAATTCATTTGTACCTCAGAATATGGAGCAACCATCCAGCATAGCATTTCAACCCAATGTTCAAGGCAATGTCACATTCTCTCCAGTTCTACTCAATGCAGTCCCACAATTTCGAGGCACAACATTTGATGACCCTTACCTACACATCAGAGAATTCTTTGAACTCTGTAAGACACAATCTGTTCAAGGTTTGACGTCGGAAGAAGTACGACTCATATTGTTTCCATTTTCTCTCAAAGACAATGCAAAACTGTGGTTCAATTCTTTGACCCCAGGATCGATCACTACATGGGAGGAAATGGCAACAGAATTTTTGAAGAAGTTTTTCCCAGCCCAGAAGACGAAGCAATTAAGAAGGGAAATTCAAACATGGCAGCAAAAAGATGAGGACTTATTTTATGAAGCTTGGGATAACTTTAAACAGATACTGCTCAAGTGTCCACACCACAACTTGTCACAAGATGATCAAGTTCAAGCTTTTTATGAAGGACTCGACGCAACAAACACAAGCATTGTAGATTCAGCTTGTGGAGGCATATTAATGGAGAAAAGCAGTGAAGAAGCTTTTGAACTATTTGAAACTTTAAATGAAAATTCTCAACAATTTTCATCTAGAGTAAAGCAAGGGGTAAAGCTTCCAAAAGGTGTGTATGAAGTTCACACCAGAGCAGAAAATCAGCCTCAGTTGCAAGCCATGTAGAAGAAGATTGACATGATAATGAATGCAATTTCATCTTCCCAACAAGCAGGCCAAGTTGAGATGTGTGCCATTTGTTCTCAACCTAACCACACCATGGAAACATGTCCTATGTCTTCCAACTCTGAACAAGAACATACCAATTATGTGGGGCAAGGTGGTTTCCAACCCAACAACAATCCATTTTCAAATACATACAATCCAGGATGGAGAAATCACCCAAATTTCAGTTGGGGAGGACAAGGCCAGAGTAAGCAATACAATCAGAAGATGATGCAACAAGTCCCTGCCGAACCAAAGAAGTTTTCTTTGGAGGAGCAAATGGCTTTTCTAGCTTTGAACACCAACAATTTTATTCAGAAAACAACAGAGCAAAATAGCTGGTACGACCTACAATTTAGCAACATACATGGATCTATTCAGAAACTTGAAGTTCAAGTTGGTCAAATTGCTGAGCGATTAAGTGAAAGAGAGCTGGGCAGATTGCCTAGTCAACCAAAAGTCAATCCAAAAGGCAAGGAACAAATCAACGCCATTACCACCTGATGCGGAACAACTGTGGGATTTTTAGAGAATGATGGTGAAGAGGCCAAGAAGAAAACAAAAACTGATGAACAAAAGCCTGATGATGCAACTCATCCCAAGCCGGCTGACTTATCAAAGCATAAAATGAATGAATCTCATGTGCCCTTCCCTAGCCGGTTGGTGAATGAGAAGAAGATTGACCAGATGCGGCGAATAATGGATATATTCAGAAAGGTGGAGATCAACATTCCTCTCTTTGACGCAGTTCAACAAATTCCTTCCTATGCAAAATTTCTCAAAGACGTCTACACCAGAAAGAAGAAACTGGCACCATACGAGAAGGTTATGCTGTCTGAACAATGTAGTGCCGTTCTAAATAAGAAGCTACCACCAAAGCTGAAGGATCCAGCGAGTTTCACTATCCCTTGTGCTGTTGGGCAAGTTTTTTTCGAGAAAGCTTTTCTAGACCTGGGTGTTAGCATCAACTTGATGCCATATTCAGTTTTTGTGCAACTTGGTCTCGAAAAGGAATTACAACCAACTTCGATCACTTTGCAATTGGCGGATCGGTCAATAAAATTTCCACACGGTATCATAGAAGATGTTCTTGTCAAAGTTGACACATTTCTCCTTCCAGCAGATTTTATTATCCTTGATATAGAGGAAGACAGAAACATACCAATCATTTTGGGGAGGCCTTTCTTGGCCACTGAGGGAACTATTGTGGATGTACAAAAGGGTTGTTTGTCCATGACTGTGCAAGGACAAACGGTGGAATTTAATCTGTTCGAAGCTACTCGACATCCTTCAGATATAGAGGAGTGTTTTAGCATTGAAGTTTTTGATGGCTCAATTTATGAATCATTTTTTGAGCATCAATCTACTGACCATTTGGCAACTTGCCTTGCGTTTCCTGAACTGCAAGTTGAAGAAGATGGTGAAGTTGCAGAATTTTGTGTATATTTGCAAGCACACCAACCAGTGAATCATAGGTGGATTCG
Source organism: Tripterygium wilfordii (assembly GCF_013401445.1). Classification (NCBI taxonomy): domain Eukaryota; kingdom Viridiplantae; phylum Streptophyta; class Magnoliopsida; order Celastrales; family Celastraceae; genus Tripterygium; species Tripterygium wilfordii. The sequence goes on from NC_052236.1 coordinate 3,800,810, forward strand.
TATATTTGAAGCTCTCGATCCTCCACTTCCGAAAGTGGTTCCTTCAATTGCAAATCCACCAAAGTTAGATTTAAAGCAACTTCCGGAGCATTTGAAGTATGTTTATCTTGGTGCTGAAGAAGCGTTACCTGTCATTGTAGCCGCTAATCTTACCAATTCGGAGGAAGAAAGGCTCTTGTTGGTGCTATGGCAATACAAAAGTGTTATTGGCTGGTCCATTGCTGACATCAAAGGCATCAGCCCTACTATGTGCATGCACCGAATTTTACTGGGAGATGATTCAAAATCCTCACGTGAAGCACAAAGACGCCTCAATCCAGCGATATAGGAGGTAGTTCGATCTGAAATATTGAAGTTGTTGGATGTAGGAGTCATCTATCCTATTTTTGACAGTCAATGGGTCAGTCCTATTCAAGTGGTTCCCAAGAAATCGGGAATCACGGTGATTACTAATAACAACAATGAGCTCATTCCAACAAGAAAAAAGACAGGGTGGCGTGTTTGTATTGATTATCGGAAGCTGAATTCTGCCACAAGAAAGGATCACTTCCCTTTACCATTTCTTGATCAGGTGCTGGAAAGACTGGCAGGTCATTCCCATTATTGCTTTCTTGATGGCTACTCTGGCTATAATCAAATTGTGATCGCACCGGAGGATCAAGAGAAAACAACTTTTACATGTCCTTTTGGGACATTTGCGTACAGAAGAATGCCATTTGGGCTTTGCAATGCACCAGCTACTTTTCAACGGTGCATGACAAGTATATTTTCTGACATGGTGGGCCACATTATTGAAGTATTTATGGATGATTTCTCCGTGTTCGGATCATCTTTTGATACTTGCTTGTGCAATCTTGCCTTGGTTCTGGAGAGATGCCAGAAGACTAATTTGGTGCTTAATTGGGAGAAATGCCATTTTATGGTTCATGAAGGTATTGTTCTTGGTCATCTTATTTCCGAGAAGGGGATTTCCGTTGACAAAGCAAAAATTGAAGTTATTTCTAGATTGCCACCTCCGACTTCTATAAGAGGTGTGCGATTTTTTCTCAGACATGCGGGGTTCTATCGTCATTTCATCAAAGACTTCTCGAAGATTTCCAGGCCATTGTGCAATTTGCTATCCAAGGATGCCACTTTCCACTTTGATGATGAGTGTTTGCAAGCATTCCGCAAATTGAAGCAATTACTTACATCTACACCAATCATGATGGCACCAGATTGGAGTTTACCATTCGAGCTCATGTGTGATGCCAGTGACTATGCAATTGGAATGGTATTGGGGCAAAGAGTTAACAAGCTACCACATGTCATTTATTATGCAAGTCTTACTCTCAATGAAGCAAACTCAATTACTCAACAACAGAGAAAGAATAGTTGGCGGTAGTTTTTGCATTGGAGAAATTCCAATCGTACTTGATTGGATCCAATTTGATTGTTTATAGTGATCATGCGGCTCTCAAAATATTTGCTGTCTAAGAAAGATTCAAAGCCAAGGTTAATTCGATGGGTGTTATTACTTCAAGAATTTGATTTGGAGATAAGAGATAAAAAATGAGTAGAAAATGTTGTAGCAGATCATCTTTCTCGTATTGTCCAAGCAAATGATGGTGAGAAGACGGAGCTTCCATTGAATGAAACTTTTCCGGATGAACAGCTTTTCTCCGTACAAATTAAGATACCTTGGTATGCTGATATTGCCAATTACCTTGCAAAAGGTGTTATTCCCAAAAATTGGACTCACCAACAACGGAAGAAATTTTTCTCCACAGCCAAGCATTATTTCTGGGATGAGCCTTACTTATACAAGCATTGTGCTGATCAAATCATTCGGAGGTGTATGCCACAGGAAGAACAACGGAGTATTTTACAATTCTATCATACATTCGCCTGTGGTGGTCAGTACCCAGAGAACTTCTACAAAGATTTTACAATCAGGGTTCTATTGGCCAACTCTTCACAAGGATGCCCACATTTTCTGTTCCACCTATGGAAAATGTCATAAACTTGGCAACATTTCTCGCAGGAATGAAATGCCACTCAACAATATTTTGGTGGTTGAAATCTTTGATGTTTGGGGAATAGATTTCATGGGGCCATTTCCCAAGTCTCATGGGAATGAATATATACTAGTGGCAGTAGACTACGTGTCCAAGTGGGTTGAAGCTGTTGCAAGCCCAACCAACAAAAGTGAGGTGGTAATCCGGTTACTTCAAGGTGTAATATTTCCAAGATATGGCACTCCACGTGCTATAATCAGTGATGAAGGGAAGCATTTTCTGAACAGGATTGTGCTACACTTCTTGCCAAGTACAATATCACGCATAAGATTGCCACTGCTTATCATCCTCAAACCAGTGGACAAGCAGAGATTTCTAACCGAGAAATTAAGCGAATTTTGGAGAAGACTGTGAATATCAAAAGAACTGATTGGAGTATAAAATTGAATGATGCTCTTTGGGCATATCTTACTGCATATAAAACTCCAATTGGCATGTCTCCGTATCGTTTGATTTTCGGCAAGGCTTGTCATCTTCCTGTAGAGCTTGAGCATAAGGCATTATGGGCAATAAAAAGGTTGAATTTTGATTACGATGCAACTGGTGAGAAGAGGAAACTGCAGCTCAATGAACTTGTCGAGCTATGTGACGAGGCATACGAAAATACGAGGATTTATAAGGAAAAGACAAAAAGATATCATGATCAGCACATCACAATGAAAGAATTTTTTCTTGGTCAAAAGGTACTTTTGTTTAACTCTCGTCTAAAAATTTTTCCAGGGAAGTTACGTTCAAGATGGTATGGCCCATTTCAAGTTGTTCGAGCATATCCCCATGGAGCTATTGACATTAAAAACTTGGAGACGGGAAATGAATTCAAGGTTAACGGTCATCGCCTCAAACCTTATTTGGAAGTTATTATGACACAACAGTGTCCAGCATTACTCTCCAAGACCCAGGTAATTGAGTGTTAGGAACACTTCGTCTTGCCCAGACGATAAATTCAGCGCTTATAGGAGGCAACCCATATTTCTGTCTTATTTTTGTTTTTATTTTTTTTAATATTATTATTATTTATTTGAAAAACAAAAGTATTTTGGTCTTCATCGAGCGTTGAACTGAACAGCGGAGCGTGGTGGTAAATAGACTGGTGATGTGACAGGCACCCCAAATTTCTTCCATACTTGTAGTACATTTTTCTTTATTATTCTCGATTCATCGAAATCTCAAATCAATTTTTTTTGGAGTGTGTTTTTTTTTCTCTCTCTAGCAAAGATCAGAAAATATGCCGAGACGCCCACGCACCATCTTATCAAAATCCCAGTCCAGGTTTGCATTATTCAACGAAGCTGAAATCATTCTTGGGTGTAGATTTGATGAAAAGATACAGCGAGACATCAACAACAGATGGGCGATGCACTACCTGAGGGAGCATTCCTTATTGTTTCTCGTAGATCCAGATCCAGAAGATAATTTACTAGTGTATCCTCCAATCATTCGTTCTTTCTATCACACTCTCATCGAGCTACCATGAAGTGAGCGGACTGGGAATCAACCTGTTTACCAGGTTGTTATAGCTGGTGTGACTGTTCAATTCACTACAACAGATCTGTGTTGCTGCTTAGGGTATCCACCAGCATATGATAAGACCATTGGATTTCGACAACCGATCTTTGCATCAAAGCAGGAAATGATTGATGATATGTGTAGCGGAAAGAGGAATAAACACACCAATGCTACACGCTGAGCCTACTTGCCACCAAAGATGAGGTTGTTGGATGATGCTATCAGGGAAAATCTGTGTCCTATTGGCCATGAGCAAGAACGACGGGGAAAATTCTTGTCAGTTTTATACTCTATGTATAAAGAGTATTGGTTTGACATTGGGAAGATCTATCTGGCCATAATTTTCACAACCAAATCTTTCGTCGACAAGAAGCCAACAAAGGCAGGAAAATTATTTTTCCCACGGCTTATCACAAGGTTGCTTTCTTACAAAAGCATTCGACCTCCTTTGCCTCAGGCATCTTCGGGATATCAGGTCACCATGCTGGAAAAAAAGACATGGCGTCAAAGCATTAACCATTTGAAAACATCTTCTTCTAGAAAGAAGCAGCCCCAGGAAGAACCCTTAACATCACCACCTGAAGAGTCGTCCTCAGCAGTTGTAGTGTCTCAACAACCAGATCGCGTGAGTGTAGCGATAGCCCGGCTCGAGATGGGGCTACAAACATTAGAGGCTGGACAACAGAGGCTGGAGCACATGTTGACCGTGCTCATGGATATGATACGGCATTGAAAACATGGCAATCCAATGGTCCAAATTTTTTGCATCAGGTTGTATTTCTCTGAACCACAATTTAGCATATTTAATTTTCATATTTAGTTTTTTTTTGTCTTTTCCCATTGAGGACAATGCGAAATTTTAAGTGGGGGAGGAAATGATTGTTAGTTTAAAAAAACAATCCCTTGATTTTAACTGTTCATTGAGTCTGATGATTCTTGTGATATTGTAGTGTTTGTGTTAAGCCTAAATTAAAGCCACATATTTATGTTAAATTCACTACGCACTACACCTCACGCTAAGAAAGAATGGGTGATATGAAATTTAGTCAGAATGATTTGTTCTAGTGATAATGGTTGATGGATTCTTGAATATATTCATATTATCGAGATACTTGGATTATTTACAGTTTTTGCATGAATTTTCCGAACGCTTAAATTACTAGGGACTAGCAATAAGCTGGTTAGGGGTTGTGATAAATGTATAAAAGTCTATATATAAACAGTGTTATAGGTAGATATATACATATATAAGTCTATATATATAGTTGTATATATATGTGTGTGTGTGTGGTACGATATATAGATATATATATATGTATGTGTGTATCTATATATGCAAAAGTCCAACGTGATAGTTATATGTATAGATATATATGTATATGTATGCAAGTGTCTGACATTAATAAATGATCTTTGTATTGATATTTCATGTATGCAGCCCAACTTTCCTCTAAAGTCTTCAAAATACGGCATTCGTGAAGCTTATCAGTAACTTTTCACTTCTATAAAAGGACCAGACACTGAGACAAAAAGAGAGGAGTCTCTCTGGAGAAAGCAAAGAGCAAGAGAAGAAAAAATATCAGAGAGTGAGCTAGAATCATAGAGAGAGTTCTGGAGTTTCATTTTCTCTTTTACAGCAATTCTATCACATATTCTTTCTAGAATTTTGTGAGATAAATTGCTGGTTGTGTAACCTAGTATGAGGAACTAATCCTCTTACTAGGGTGATGATGGATCTACTCTATTATGTTTAAATAAATTTGATTTGATTAATTGTTAGTTTATTCATGCTATGTCAAGTGTTAATTAGATATTCTTTATTGATAATTAAATCCTGATGCTTAGCTATCATCTAGGGTTGATTACCATGATGCAACTTGAGACATATGCCAATTTCCAATTTGAGACCAGCTTCTTGCAGTTGACACCGGAGTTACTTAGATATAAATGCCATATGCTAGGATCTCTGTGATCGCTGCATAAGTTATCATAGGTCCTAATGCATTTTTTATTGTCCTAGCCAATCCATATGCCCATGGATGGTTGCAGTTGAGAATAGACGTGGTAAGTCAGATGCCCATGACTATTACATAAATTAGGGGACTTGATCTTTGACATGCATGAATGAAATGAGAATTATTGGCTAAATAATTTAAATACAATAGAGTTGGTGAAATCGGATCCCTAGTGTTTGTCTAGTTGTGTTAATCTTTATTCATTTTGTTTCTACTGATAATTACGAAGAGTTGGAATTGCATATATTTAATATTCAGTCCTTGTGGATACGACACTCGTATTTACCACTTCTATACTACAATTGATTCGTGCACTTGTGAATATAATTTGGGTTTGAAATCGCTATATTTTTAGTAGGTCTTAAATTTCATATCAGCTTTCGTGCAACGTTTCGTGAGGTAAAGATGCAAATAGATCAAGTTATGTTTGAAATTGAACAAAAACGTGAAAATCTTGGTTATGGAGAGAGTTGAGAAATTGCAAAGCATCAATGTGGACCGTTGTACTCTTTTTAGTTTTCTTAGAAGTCTAGTTTGGTAGTTTAGCTTTCGTGCAACGTTTCGTAAGGTAAAGATGTAAATAGACCAAGTTATTTTTGAAATTGCACAAAATTGTGAAAAGCTCGTCTGTCGAGAGAGTTGAGCAATTCCAATGCGTCAATGTGGACCGTTGTACTCTATTTAGTGTTCTTTCAAGTCTAACTTGCTAGTTTAGCCTTCGTGCAACGTTTCGTAAGGTATAGATGCGAATAGACCAAACTATGTTTCGAATGTCAGAAAAACATCAAAAGCTCATCTATGGAGAGAGTTGAGCAATTCCAAAGCATCAATGTGGACCGTTGTACTCTATTTATTGTTCTTAGAAGTCTAACTTGCAAGTTTTACATTCGTGCAACGTTTCGTAAGGTAAAGATGCAAATGGACCAACTTACGTTCGACATTACGCAAAAACATGAAAACTCTTATATGGAGAGGGTTGAGCAATTCCGAAGCATGAAAATGGACCGTTGTACTCTATTTAGTGTTCTTAGAGGTCTAACTTGCTAGTTGAGCTTTGGTGCAACGTTTCATAAGTTAAATATACGAATAGACCAAGTTATGTTTGAAATTGGACAAAAATGTGAAAAGCTCGTCTGTGGAGAGAGTTGAACAATTCCAAAGCATCAATGTGGTTTTAGTACTCTTAGAAGTCTAACTTACTAGTTGAGCGTTCGTGCAACGTTTTGTAAGGTAAAGATGCGAATAGAGCTACTTATGTTTGAAATTGCGTGAAAACGTAAAAAGCTCGTATATGGAGAGAGTTGAGCAATTCCAAAGCATCAATGTGGACCGTTGCACTCTATTTAGTGTTCTTAAAAGTCTAACTTGCTAGTTTAGCCTTCGTGCAACGTTTCGTAAGGTAAAGATTCGAATAGACCAAGTTATGTTTGTAATTGAATGAAAAGTAGAAAAGCTCATCTGTGGAGAGAGTTGAGCAATTTCAAAGGATCAATGTGGACCGTTGCACTCTATTTAGTGTTCTTAGAAGTCTAACGTGCTAGTTTAGCCTTCGTGTGATGTTTTGTCAGGTAAAGATGCGATTAGACCAGGCTATGTTTGAAATGTCACAAAAACATCAAAAGCTCATCTATGGAGAGAGTTGAGCAATTCGAAAGCATCAATGTGGGCCCTTGTACTCTATTTGGTGTTCTTAGAAGTCTAACTTGCTAGTTTCACCTTCGTGCAACGTTTCGTAAGGTAACGATGCAAATAGACCAAGTTATGTTTGAAATTACGCAAAATCATGAAAAATCTTATATGGAGAGGATTGAGCAATTCCGAAGCATGAAGATGGACCGTTGTACTCTATTTAGTGTTCTTAGAAGTCTAACTTGCTAGTTGAGCTATCGTGCAACGTTTCATAAGTTAAATATACGAATAGATCAAGTCATGTTTGAAATTGCGTAAAAACGTGAAAAGCTCATCTATGGAGAGAGTTAAGCAATTCCAAAGCATCAATGCGGGCCGCTGTACTCTATTTAGTGTTCTTAGAAGTCTAACTTGCTAGTTTAGACTTCGTGCAACGTTTCGTATGGTAAATGTGCGAATCGACGAAGTTATGTTTGAAATTGCCCAAAAATGTGAAAAGCTCGTCTATGGAGAGAGTTGAGCAATTGCAAAGCATCAATGTGGACCGTTGTACTCTATTTAGTGTTTTTAGAAGTCTAGCTTGCTAGTTTAGCCTTCGTGGAACGGTTCATAAGGTAAATATGTGAATACACGAAGTTGTGTTTGTAATTGCAAAAAAACATGAAAAACTCATCCGTGGAGAGAGTTGAGCAATTCCAATGCATCAATGTGGACCATTGTACTCTATTTAGTCTTCTTACAAGGCTAACTTGCTAGTTTAGCCTCCGTGCAACGTTTCGTAAGGTAAAATGCGAAGACACCAAGTTACGTTTGAAATTGCACAAAATCGTGAAAAGCTCGTATATGGAGAGAGTTGAGCAATTCCAAAACATCAATGAGAACTGTTGTACTCTATTTAGTGTTCTTAGAAGTCTAACTTGCTAGTTTAGACTTCGTGCAACGTTTCGTATGGTAAGGATGCGAATAGACCAAGTTATGTTTGAAATTACACAAAAACATGAAAAGTTCATCTATGGAGAGAGTTGAGCAATTCCAAAGGATCAATGTGGAACATTGTACCCTATTTAGTGTTCTTAGAAATCTAACTTGCTAGTTTAGCCTCCGTGCAACGTTTCGTAAGGTAAAATGCGAAGACACCAAGTTACGTTTGAAATTGCACAAAAACGTGAAAAGCTCATCTGTGGAGATAGTTGAGCAATTCCAAAGCATCAATGTGGACCGTTGTACTCTATTTAGTGTTCTTAGAAGTCCAACTTGCTAGTTTAGCCTTCGTGCAACGTTTCGTAAGGTAAAGATGCGAATAGACCAAGTTATGTTTGAAATTGCAGAAAAACGAGAAAAGCTCATCTATGGAGATAGTTGAGCAATTCCAAAGCATCAATGTGGACCGTTGTACTCGATTTAGTGTCCTTAGATGTTTAACTTGCGAGTTTAGCCTTCGTGCAATGTTTCGTCAGGTAAAGATGCGAATAGACCAAGCTACGGTTGAAATGTCACAAAAACGAGAAAAGCTCATCTATGGAGATAGTTGAGCAATTCCAAAGCATCAATGTGGACCGTTGCACTCGATTTAGTGTCCTTAGATGTCTAACTTGTGAGTTTAGCCTTCGTGCAATGTTTCGTCAGGTAAAGATGCGAATAGACCAAGCTACGGTTGAAATGTCACAGAAACGTCAAAAGCTCATCTATGGAGAGAGTTGAGCAATTCCAAAGCATTAATGTGGACCATTGTACTCTATTTAGTGTTCTTAGAAGTCTAAGTTGCTAGTTTGGCCTTCGTGCAACGTTTCGTGAGGTAAAGAAGCAAATAGACCAAGTTATGTTTGAAAATACGTAAAAACACGAAAACTCATATATGGAGAGAGTTAAGCAATTTGGAAGCAATAAAATGGACCGTTGTAATCTATTTAGTGTTCTTAGAAGTCTAACTTGCTAGTTCAGCTTTCGTGCAACGTTTCATAAGTTAAATATACGAATAGGCCAAGTTATGTTTGAAATTGGGCAAAAACGTGAAAAGCTCGTCTGTGGAGAGAGTTGAGCAATTCCAAAGCATCAATGTGGTTTTAGTACTCTTAGAAGTCTAACTTGCGTGCAACGTTTCGTAAGGTAAAGATGCGAATAGACCTAGTAATTTTTGAAATTTCGTGAAAACGTGAAAAGCTTATCTATGGAGAGAGTTGAGCAATTTCAAAGGATCAATGTAGACCGTTCCACTCTATTTAGTGTTTTTAGAAGTCTAACTTGCTAGTTTAGCCTTCGGCCGATGTTTTGTCAGGTAAAGATGCGATTAGACCAAACTATGTTTGAAATGTCACAAAAAGATCAAAAGCTCATCTATGGAGAGAGTTGTGCAATCGAAAGCATCAATGTGGGCCCTTGTACTCTATTTGGTGTTCTTAGAAGTCTAACTTGCTAGTTTGGCCTTCGTGCAACGTTTCGTAAGGTAAATATGCAAATAGACCAAGTTATGTTTGAAATTACGCAAAATCATGAAAAATCTTATATGGAGAGGATTGAGCAATTCCGAAGCATGAAGATGGACCGTTGTACTCTATTTAGTGTTCTTAGAAGTCTAACTTGCTAGTTGAGCTTTCGTGCAAAGTTTCATAAGTTAAATATACGAATAGACCAAGTCATGTTTGAAATTGCGTGAAAACGTGAAAAGCTCGTCTATGGAGAGAGTTGAGCAATTCCAAAGCATCAATGCGGCCCGCTGTACTCTATTTAGTGTTCTTAGAAGTCTAACTTGCTAGTTTAGCCTTCGTGCAACGTTTCTATGGTAAAGATGCGAATCGACGAAGTTATGTTTGAAATTGCCCAAAAATGTGAAAAGCTTGTCTATGGAGAGAGTTGAGCAACTGCAAAACATCAATGTGAACCGTTGTACTCTATTTAGTGTTTTTAGAAGTCTAGCTTGCTAGTTTAGCCTTCGTGGAACGGTGCATAAGGTAAATATGTGAACAGACGAAGTTGTGTTTGTAATTGCAAAAAAACATGAAAAACTCGTCTGTGGAGAGAGTTGAGCAATTCCAATGCGTCAATGTGGACCATTGTACTCTATTTAGCCTTCTTACAAGGCTAACTTGCTAGTTTAGCCTCCGTGCAACGTTTCGTAAGGTAAAATGCGAAGACACCAAGTTACGTTTGAAATTGCACAAAATCGTGAAAAGCTCGTACATGGAGAGAGTTGAGCAATTCCAAAACATCAATGAGAACTGTTGTACTCTATTTAGTGTTCTTAGAAGTCTAACTTGCTAGTTTAGACTTCGTGCAACGTTTCGTATGGTAAGGATGCGAATAGACCAAGTTATGTTTGAAATTACACAAAAACGTGAAAAGTTCATCTATGGAGAGAGTTGAGCAATTCCAAAGCATCACTGTGGAACATTGTACCCTATTTAGTGTTCTTTGAAATCTAACTTGCTAGTTTAGCCTTCGTGCAATGTTTAGTACGGTAAAGATGTGAATAGACCAAGTTATGCTTGAAATTGCACAAAAACGTGAAAAGCTAATCTGTGGAGAGAGTTGAGCACTTCCAAAGCATCAATGTGGACCGTTGTACTCTATTTAGTGTTCTAAGAAGTCTAAGTTGCTAGTTTAGCCTTCGTGCAACGTTTCGTAAGGTAAAGATGCGAATAGACCAAGTTATGTTTGAAATTGCAGAAAAACGAGAAAAGCTCATCTATGGAGATAGTTGAGCAATTCCAAAGCATCAATGTGGACCGTTGTACTCGATTTAGTGTCCTTAGATGTCTAACTTGCGAGTTTAGCCTTCGTGCAATGTTTCGTCAGGTAACGATGTGAATAGACCAAGCTACGGTTGAAATGTCACAAAACCGAGAAAAGCTCATCTATGGAGATAGTTGAGCAATTCCAAAGCATCAATGTGGACCGTTGTACTCGATTTAGTGTCCTTAGATGTCTAACTTGCGAGTTTAGCCTTCATGCAATGTTTCGTCAGGTAAAGATGCGAATAGACCAAGCTACGGTTGAAATGTCACAAAAACGTCAAAAGCTCATCTATGGAGAGAGTTGAGCAATTCCAAAGCATTAATGTGGATCGTTGTACTCTATTTAGTGTTCTTAGAAGTCTAACTTGCTAGTTTGGCCTTCGTGCAACGTTTCGTAAGGTAAAGAAGCAAATAGACCAAGTTATGTTTGAAAATACGTAAAAACATGAAAACTCATATATGGAGAGAGTTGAGCAATTTGGAGGCATGAAAATGGACCGTTGTACTCTATTTAGTGTTTTTAGAAGTCTAACTTGCTAGTTCAGCTTTCGTGCAACGTTTCATAAGTTAAATATACGAATAGGCCAAGTTATGTTTGAAATTGGGCAAAAACGTGAAAAGCTCGTCTGTGGAGAGAGTTGAGCAATTCCAAAGCATCAACGTGGTTTTAGTACTCTTAGAAGTCTAACTTGCTAGTGGAGCGTTCGTGCAACGTTTCGTAAGGTAAAGATGCGAATAGACCTAGTAATTTTTGAAATTGCGTGAAAACGTGAAAAGCTCATCTATGGAGAGAGTTGAGCAATTCCAAAGGATCAATGTGGACCGTTGCACTCTATTTAGTGTTCTTAGAAGTCTAACTTGCTAGTTTAGCCTTCGTGCGATGTTTTGTCAGGTAAAGATGCGAATAGACCAAACTATGCTTGAAATGTCACAAAGACATCAAAAGGTCATCTATGGAAAGAGTTGAGCAATTCCAAAGCATCAATGTAGACCGTTGTACTCCATTTGGTGTTGTTAGAAGTCTAACTTGCTAGTTTTGCCTTCGTGCAACGTTTCTTATGGTAAAGATGCAAATAGACCAAGTGATGTTTGAAATTACGCAAAAACATGAAAACTCTTATATGGAGAGGGTTGAGCAATTCCGAAGCATGAAGATGGACCGTTGTACTCTGTTTCGTGTTCTTAGAAGTCTAACTTGCTAGTTAAGCTTTCGTGCAACATTTCATAAGTTAAATATACGAATAGACCAAGTTATATTTGAAATTGCGTGAAAACTTGAAAAGCTCGTTTGTCGAGAGAGTTGAGCAATTCCAAAGCCTCATTGTGGTCCGTTGTACTTTATTTAGTGTTCTTAGAAGTCTAAGTTGCTAGTTTAGCCTTCGTGCAACGTTTCGTATGGTAAAGATGTGAATCGACGAAGTTATGTTTGAAATTGCCCAAAAAAGTGAAAAGCTCGTCTATGGAGAGAGTTGAGCAATTGCAAAGCATCAATGTGGACCGTTGTACTCTATTTAGTGTTTTTAGAAGTCTAGCTTGCTAGTTTAGCCTTCGTGCAACGTTTCATAAGGTAAATATGTGGAGAGAGTTGAGCAATTCCAATGCATCAATGTGGACCATTGTACTCTATTTAGTGTTCTTAGAAATCTAACTTGCTAGTTTAGCATTCGTACAATGTTTCGTACAGTAAAGATGTGAATAGACCAAGTTATGTTTGAAATTGCACAAAAACGTGAAAAGCTCATCTATGAAGAGAGTTGCGCAATTCCAAAGCATCAATGTGGACCGTTGTACTCTATTTAGTGTTCTTAGAAGTCTAACTTGCTAGTTTAGCCTTCGTGCAACATTTCGTAAGGTAAAGATGCGAATAGACCAAGTTACGTTTGAAATTGCATAAAAACGAGAAAAGCTCTTCTATGGAGATAGTTGAGCAATTCCAAAGCATCAATGTGGACCATTGTACTCGATTTAGTGTTCTTAGATGTCTAACTTGCAAGTTTAGCCTTCGTGCAATGTTTCGTCAGGTAAAGATGCGAATAGACCATGCTATGGTTGAAATGTCACAAAAACGTCAAAAGCTCATCTATGGAGAGAGTTGAGCAATTCCAAAGCATTAATGTGGACCGTTGTACTCTATTTAGTGTTCTTAGAAGTCTAACTTGCTAGTTTATCCTTCGTGCAATGTTTCATAAGGTAAATCTGTGAAAAGACAAAGTTGTGTTTGTAATTGCAAAAAAAAGTGAAAAGCTCGTCTGTGGAGAGAGTTGAGCAATTCCAATGCATCAATGTGGACCATTGTACTCTATTTAGTCTTCTTACAAGGTTAACTTGCTAGTTTAGCCTCCGTGCAACGTTTCGTAAGGTAAAGATGCGAAGACACCAAGTTACGTTTGAAATTGCATAAAATCGTGAAAAGCTCGTATATGGAGAGAGTTGAGCAATTCCAAAACGTCAATGAGGACTGTTGTACTCTATTTAGTGTTCATAGAAGTCTAACTTGCTAGTTTAGACTTCGTGCAACGTTTCGTATGGTAAAGATGCGAATAGACCAAGTTATGTTTGAAATTACACAAAAACGTGAAAAGCTCATCTATGAAGAAAGTTGAGTAATTCCAAAGCATCAATGTGGAACATTGTACTCTATTTAGTGTTCTTGGAAATCTAACTTGCTAGTTTAGCCTTCGTGCAATGTTTCGTACGGTAAAGATGTGAATAGACCAAGTTATGTTTGAAATTGCCTAAAAACGAGAAAAGCTCATCTATGGAGATAGTTGAGCAATTCCAAAGCATCAATGTGGACCGTGGTACTCCATTTAGTGTTCTTAGAAGTCTAACTTGCTTGTTTAGCCTTCATGCGATGTTTTGTCAGGTAAAGATGCGAATAGACCAAGCTATGTTTGAAATGTCACAAAAACATCAAAAGCTCATCTATGGAGAGAGTTGAGCAATTCCAAAGCATCAATATTGACCGTTGTACTCTATTTGGTGTTCTTAGAAGTCTAACTTGCTAGTTTCGCCTTCGTGCAACGTTTCGTGTGGTAAAGATGCGAATAGACCAAGTTATGTTTGAAATTGCACAAAAACATGAAAACTCTTATATGGAGAGGGTTGAGCAATTCCGAAGCATGAAGATGGACCGTTGTACTCTATTTAGTGTTCTTAAAAGTCTAACTTGCTAGTAAAGCTTTCGTGCAACGTTTCATAAGTTAAATATACGAATAGACCAAGTTACGTTTGAAATTGCGTGAAAACTTGAAAAGCTAATCTGTGGAGATAGTTGAGCAATTCCAAAGAATCAATGTGGACCGTTGTACTCTATTTAATGTTCTTAGAAGTCTAACTTGCTAGTTTGGCCTTCGTGCAACGTTTCGTAGGGTAAAGATGAAAATAGACCAAGTTATGTTTAAAATTACGCAAAAACATGAAAACTCGTATACGGAGAGAGTTAAGCAATTCCGAATCTTGAAAATGGACAGTTGTACTCTATTTAGTGTTCTTAGAAGTCTAACTTGCTAGTTTAGCTTTCATGCAACGTTTCATAAGTTAAAGATGCGAATAGACCAAGCTATGTTTGAAATTGGACAAAAACGTGAAAAGCTCGTTTGCGGAGAGAGTTGAGCAATTCCAAAACATCAATACGGTCTTAGTATTCATAGAAGTTTAACTTGCTAGTTGAGTGTTCGTGCAACTTTTCGTCAGCTAAAGATGCGAATAGGCCAAGTTATGTTTGAAATTACGCAAAAACGTGAAAAGCTCGTCTATGGAAAGAGTTGAGCAATTTAAAAGCATCATTGTGGACCGTTGTACTCTATTTAGTGTTCTTAGAATTCTAACTTGCTAGTTTAGCTTTCGTGCAAGGTTTTGTAAGGTAAAGATGCGAATAGACCAAGTTATGTTTGAAATTTAACGAAAACGTGAAAAGCTTGTCTGTGGAGAGAGTTGAGCAATTCCAAAGCGTCAATGAGGACCGTTGTACTCTATTTAGTGTTCTTAGAAGTCTAAGTTGCTAGTTTAGCCTTTGTGCAACATTTTATAAGGTAAAGATGTGAATTGACCAAGTTATGTTTGAAATTGCCCAACAACGTGAAAAACTCGTCTATGGAGAGAGTTGAGCAATTGCAAAGCATCAATGTGGACCGTCGTACTCTATTTAGTGTTCTTAGAAGTATAGCTTGCTAGTTTAGCCTTCGTGCAACGTTTCAATAGGTAAATATGTGAATAGACCAAGTTATGTTTGTAATTGCAAAAAAAGGTGAAAAGCTCGTCTGTGGAGAGAGTTGAGCAATTCCAATGCATCAACGTGGACCATTGTACTCTATTTAATCTTCTTACAAGTCTAACTTGCTAGTTTAGACTTCATGCAACGTTTCGTATGGTAAATATGCGAATAGACCAAGTTATGTTTGAAATTACACAAAAACGTGAACAGCTCGTCTATGGGGAGAGTTGAGCAATTCCAAAGCATCAATGTGGACCGTTGTACTCTATTTAGTGTTCTTGGAAGTCTAACTTGCTAGTTTAGCCTTTGTGCAACGTTTCGTAAGGTAAAGATGTGAATAGAGCAAGCTATGGTTGAAATGTCACAAAAACGTCAAAAGCTCATCTATGGAGAGAGTTGAGCAATTCCAAAGCTTTAATGTGGACCGTTGTACTCTATTTAGTGTTCTTAGAAGTCTAACTTGCTAGCTTGGCCTTCGTGCAACGTTTCGTAAGGTAAAGATGCAAATAGACCAAGTTATATTTCAAATTGCGCAAAAACATGAAAACTCATATATGGAGAGAGTTGAGCAATTTCGAAGCATGAAAATGGACCGTTGTACTCTATTTAGTGTTTTTAGAAGTCTAACTTGCTAGTTGAGCTTTCTTGCAACATTTCATAAGTTAAATATACGAATAGGCCAAGTTATGTTTGAAATTGGACAAAAAAGTGAAAACCTCGTCTGTGGAGAGAGTTGAGCAATTCCAAAGCATCAATGTGGTTTTAGTACTCTTAGAAGTCTGACTTGCTAGTTGAGCGTTCATGCAACGTTTCGTAAGGTAAAGATGCGAATAAGCCTAGTTATGTTTGAAATTGCGTGAAAACGTGAAAAGCTCATCTATGGAGAGAGTTGAGCAATTCCAAAGGATCAATGTGGACCGTTGCACTCTATTTAGTGTTCTTAGAAGTCCAACTTGCTAGTTTAGCCTTCGTGCGATGTTTTGTCAGGTAAAGATGTGAATAGACCAAGCTATGTTTGAAATGTCACAAAAACATCAAAAGCTCATCTATGGAGAGAGTTGAGACATTCTAAAGCATCAATGTGGACTATTGTACTCTATTTGGTGTTCTTAGAAGTCTAACTTGCTAGTTTCACCTTCGTGCAACGTTTCGTATAGTAAAGATGCAAATAGGCCAAGTTATGTTTGAAATTACGCAAAAACATGAAAACTCTTATATGGAGAGGGTTGAGCAATTCCGAAACATGAAGATGGACCATTATACTCTATTTAGTGTTCTTAGAAGTCTAACTTGCTGGCTACACTTTAGTGCAACGTTTCATAAGTTAAATATACGAATAGACCAAGTCATGTTTGAAATTGCGTGAAAAATTCAAAAGCTCGTTTGTGGAGAGAGTTGAGCAATTCCAAAGCATCAATGTGGTCCGTTGTACTCTATTTAGTGTTCCTAGAAGTCTAACTTGCTAGTTTAGCCTTCGTGCAACGTTTCGTATGGTAAAGAAGCGAATCGACGAAGTTATGTTTGAAATTGCCCAAAAATGTGAAAAGCTCGTCTATGGAGAGAGTTGAGCAATTGCAAAGCATCAATGTGGACCGTTCTACTCTATTTAGTGTTTTTAGAAGTCTAGCTTGCTAGTTTAACCATCGTGCAGCGTTTCGTAAGGTAAATATGTGAATAGACGAAGTTGTGTTTGTAATTGCAAAAAAACATGAAAAGCTCGTATGTGGAGAGAGTTGAGCAATTCCAATGCATCAATGTGGACCATTGTACTCTATTTAGTCTTCTTAGAAGGGTAACTTGCTAGTTTAGCCTCCGTGCAACGTTTCGTAAGGTGAAGATGCGAAGACACCAAGTACACCAAGTTACGTTTGAAATTGCACAAAATCGTGAAAAGCTCATATATGGAGAGAGTTGAGCAATTCCAAAACATCAATGAGGACATTTGTACTTTATTTAGTGTTCTTAGAAGTCTAACTTGCTAGTTTAGACTTCGTGCAACGTTTCGTATGGTAAAGATGCGAATAGACCAAGTTATGTTTGAAATTACACAAAAACGTGAAAAGCTCGTCTATGGAGAGAGTTCAGCATTCCAAAGCATCAATGTGGACCGTTGTACTCTATTTAGTGTTCTTAGAAGTCTAACTTGCTAGTTTAGTTTTCGTGCAACGTTTCGTAAGGTAAAGATGCGAATAGACCAAGTTATGTTTGAAATTACACAAAAACGTGAAAAGCTCGTCTATGGAGAGAGTTGAGCAATTCCAAAGCATCAATGTGGAACATTGGACTCTATTTAGTGTTCTTAGAAATCTAATTTGCTAGTTTAGCCTTCGTGCAATATTTCGTACGGTAAAGATGTGAATAGACCAAGTTATGTTTGAAATTGCACAAAAACATGAAAAGCTCATCTATGGAGATAGTTGAGCAATTCCAAAGGATCAATGTGGACCGTTGTACTCTATTCAGTGTTCTTAGAAGTCTAACTTGCTAGTTTAGCCTTCGTGCAACGTTTCGTAAGGTAAAGATGCGAATAGACCAAGTTATGTTTGAAATTGCACAAAAATGAGAAAAGCTCATCTATGGATATAGTTGAGCAATTCCAAAGCATCAATGTGGACCGTTGTACTCTATTTAGTGTTCTTAGAAGTCTAACTTTCTAGTTTAGGCTTCGTGTAACGTTTCGTAAGGTAAAGATGCGAATCGACCAAGTCATGTTTGAAATTGCACAAAAACGAGAAAAACTCATCTATGGAGATAGTTGAGCAATCCCAAAGCATCAATGTCGACCGTTGTACTCTATTTAGTGTTCTTAGAAGTCTAACTTGCTAGTTTAGCCTTCGTGCGATGTTTTGTCAGGTAAAGATGCGAATAGACCAAGTTATGTTTGAAATGTCACAAAAACATCAAAAGCTCATCTATGGAGAGAGTGGAGCAATTCCAAAGCATCAATATGGACCGTTGTACTCTATTTGCTGTTGTTAGAAGTCTAACTTGCTAGTTTCGCCTTCGTGCAACGTTTCGTATGGCAAAGATGCAAATAGACCAAGTTATGTTTGAAATTACGCAAAAACATGAAAACTCTTATATGTAGAGGGTTGAGCAATTCCGAAGCATGAAGATGGACCGTTGTACTCTATTTAGTGTTCTTAGAAGTGTAACTTGCTAGTTAAGCTTTTGTGCAACGTTGCATAAGTTAAATATACGAATAGACCAAGTTGTGTTTGAAATTGCGTGAAAACTTGAAAAGCTCGTTTATCGATAGAGTTGAGCAATTCCAAAGCATCAATATGGTCCGTTGTACTCTATTTAGTGTTCTTAGATGTCTAACTTGCTAGTTTAGCCTTCGTGCAACGTTTCGTATGGTAAAGATGCGAATAGACCAAGTTATGTTTGAAATTGCCAAAAAACGTAAAAAGCTCATCTGTGGAGATAGTTGAGCAATTCCAAAGCATCAGTGTGGACCGTTGCACTCTATTTAGTGTTCTTACAAGTCTAACTTGCTAGTTTAGCCTTCGTGCAACGTTTCATAAGGTAAAGATGCGAATAGACAAAGTTATGTTCGAAATTGCACAAAAACGTGAAAAGCTCGTATGTGGAGAGAGTTGAGCAATTCCAAAGCATCAAGGTGGACCGTTGTACTCTATTTAGTATTCTTAGAAGTCTAACTTGCTAGTTTAGCCTTCGTGCAACGTTTCATAAGGTAAAAATGCGAATACACCAAGTTATGTTCGAAATTACACAAAAACGTGAAAAGCCCATCTGTGGAGATAGTTGAGCAATTCCAAAGAATCAATGTGGACCGTTGTACTCTATTTAGTGTTTTTAGAAGTCTAACTTGCGAGTTTCACCTTCGTGCAATGTTTCATCAGGTAAGGATGCGAATAGACCAAGCTATGTTTGAAATGTCACAAAAACGTCAAAAGCTCATCTATGGAGAGAGTTGAGCAATTCCAAAGCGTTAATGTAGACCTTTGTACTCTATTTAGTGTTCTTAAAAGTCTAGCTTGCTAGTTTGGCCTTCGTGCAACGTTTTGTAGGGTAAAGATGCAAATAGACCAAGTTATGTTACATGAAAACTCGTATATGGAGAGAGTTGAGCAATTCTGAAACATGAAAATGGACCGTTGTACTCTATTTAGTGTTCTTAGAAGTCTAACTTGCTAGTTTAGCTTTGGTGCAACGTTTCATAAGTTAAAGATGCGAATAGACCAAGCTATGTTTGAAATTGGACAAAAACGTGAAAAGCTGGTCTGCGGAGAGAGTTGAGCAATTCCAAACCATCAATACGGCTTTAGTAGTCATAAAAGTTTAACTTGCTAGTTGAGCGTTCGTGCAACTTTTTGTCAGCTAAAGATGCGAATAGGGCAAGTTATGTTTGAAATTACGCAAAAACGTGAAAAGCTCGTCTATGGAGAGAGTTGAGCAATTTCAAAGCATCATTGTGGATCGTTGTACTCTATTTAGTGTTCTTAGAATTCTAACTTGCTAGTTTAGCTTTCGTGCAAGGTTTAGTAAGATAAAGATGCGAATAGACCAAGTTATGTTTGAAATTGAACGAAAACGTGAGAAGCTTGTCCGTGGAGAGAGTTGAGCAATTCCGATGAATCAACGTGGACCATTGTACTCTATTTAGTCTTCTTACAAGTCTAACTTGCTAGTTTAGCCTTCGTGCAACGTTTCGTAAGGTAAAGATGCGAAGACACCAAGTTACGTTTGAAATTGCACAAAATCGTGGAAAACTCGTATATGGAGAGAGTTGAGCAATTTTAAAACATCAATGAGGACTGTTGTAATCTATTTCGTGTTCTTAGAAGTCTAACTTGCTAGTTTAGGCTTCTTGCAATGTTTCGTATAGTAAGGATACGAATAGACCAAGTTATGTTTGAAATTACACAAAAAGTGAAAAGCTTGTCTATTGAGAGAGTGGAGCAATTCCAACGCATCAATATGGTTTTAGTATTCTTAGAAGTCTAACTTGCTAGTTGAGCGTTCGTGCAACGTTTTGTCAGCTAAAGATGCGAATAGGCCAAGTTATGTTTGAAATTGCGTAAAATCGTGAAAAGCTCGTCTATGGAGAGAGTTGAGCAATTTCAAAGCATCATTGTAGACCGTTGTACTCAATTTAGTGTTCTTAGAATTCTAACTTTCTAGTTTAGCCTTCGTGCAACGTTTTGTAAGGTAAATATGCGAATAGGCCAAGTTACGTTTGAAATTGAATGAAAACGTGAAAAGCTTGTCCGTGGAGAGAGTTGAGCAATTCCAAATCGTCAATGAGGACCGTTGTACTCTATTTAGTGTTCTTAGAAGTCTAACTAGCTAGTTTAGCCTTCGTGCAACATTTAGTAAGGTAAAGATGTGAATAGACCATGCTATGTTTGAAATTGCCCAAAAACGTGAAAAGCTCGTCTATGGAGAGCGTTGAGCAATTGTGAAGCATCAATGTGGACCGTTGTACTCTATTGAGTGTTCTTAGAAGTCTAACTTGCTAGTTTAGCATTCGTGCAACGTTTCGTAAGGTAAAGATGCGAATAGACGAAGTTATGTTTGAAATTGCACAAAAACGTGAAAAGTTCGTCTGTGGAGAGAGTTGAGCAATTCCAATGCTTCAATGTGGACCATTGTACTATATTTAGTGTTCTTACAAGTCTAACTTGCTAGTTTAGTCTTCGTGCAACGTTTCGTAAGGTAAAGATGCGAATAGACCAAGTTATGTTCGAAATTGAACAAAAACGTGTAAAGCTCGTATGTGGAGAGATTTGAGCAATTCCAAAGCATCAAGGTGGACCATAGTACTCTATTTAGTATTCTTACAAGTCTAACTTGCTAGTTTAG
The DNA here is from genome assembly GCF_013401445.1 of Tripterygium wilfordii. NCBI lineage: Eukaryota > Viridiplantae > Streptophyta > Magnoliopsida > Celastrales > Celastraceae > Tripterygium > Tripterygium wilfordii. The sequence continues at coordinate 3,821,793 of NC_052236.1, forward strand.
CCTTCGTGCAACGTTTCGTAAGGTAAAAATGCGAATACACCAAGTTATGTTCGAAATTGCACAAAAACGTGAAAAGCTCATCTGTGGAGATAATTGAGCAATTCCAAAGCATCAATGTGGACCGTTGTACTCTATTTAGTGTTCTTAGAAGTCTAACTTGCGAGTTTAGCGTTCGTGCAATGTTTCGTCAGGTAAAGATGCGAATTGACCAAGCTACGTTTGAAATGTCACAAAAACGTCAAAAGATTATCTATGGAGAGAGTTGAGCAATTCCAAAGCATTAATGTAGACCTTTGTACTATATTTAGTGTTCTTAGAAGTCTAACTTGCTAGTTTGGCCTTCGTGCAACGTTTCGTAAGGAAAAGATGTAAATAGACCAAGTTATGTTTGAAATTCACAAAAACGTGAAAAGCTCGTCTGTGGAGAGAGTTGAGCAATTCCAATGCATCAATGTGGACCGTTGTACTCTATTTAGTGTTCTTACAAGTATAACTTGCTAGTTTAGCCTTCGTTTAACGTTTCGTAAGGTAAAAATGCGAATAGACCAAGTTATGTTCGCAATTGCGCAAAAACGTGTAAAGCTCGTATGTGGAAAGAGTTGAGCAATTCCAAAGCATCAAGGTGGACCGTTGTACTCTATTTAGTATTATTAGAAGTCTAACTTGCTAGTTTAGCCTTCGTGCCACGTTTCGCAAGGTAAAGATGCGAAGACACCAAGTTATGTTTGAAATTGCACAAAATCGTGAAAAGCTCATCTACGGAGGCAGTTCAGCAAATGCAAAACATATATGAGGACTGTTGCACTCTATTTAGTGTTCTTAGAAGTCTAAGTTTCTAGTTTAGACTTCGTGCAACGTTTCATATGGTAAAGATGCGAATAGACCAACTTATGTTTGAAATTACACAAAAACGTGAAAAGCTCGTACATGGAGAGAGTTGAGCAATTCCAAAGCATCAATGTGGACCATTGTACTCTTTTTAGTGTTCTTAGAAATCTAACTTGCTAGTTTAGCCTTCGTGCAATGTTTCATAAGGTAAAGCTGTGAATAGACCAAGTTATGTTTGAAATTCCACAAAAACGTGAAAAGCTCATCTGTCGAGAGAGTTGAGCAATTCCAAAGCATCAATGTCATTTTCGTATTCTTAGAAGTCTAACTTGCCAGTTGAGCGTTCGTGCAACATTTCGTTAGCTCAAAATGTGAATAGACCAAGTTATGTTTGAAATTACGCAACAACGTGAAAAGCTCGTCTACGGAGAGAGTTGAACATTTCCAAATCATCAATGTGGACCGTTGTACTCTATTTAGTGTTCTTAGAATTCTAACTTGCTAGTTTAGTCTTCGTGCAACCTTTCGTAAGGTAAAGATGTGAATAGACCAAGTTATCTTTGAAATTGCCCAAAAACGTGAAAAGCTCGTCTGTGGAGAGAGTTGAGCAATTCCAATGCATCAATGTGGACCGTTGTACTCTATTTAGTGTTCTTAGAAGTCGAACTTGCTAGTTTAGCGTTCGTTCAACGTTTTGTAAGGTAAAGATGTGAATAGACCAAGTTATGTTCGAAATTGAACAAAAACGTGTAAAGCTCGTATGTGGAGAGAGTTGAGCACTTCCAAAGCATCAAGGTGGACCATTGTACTCTATTTAGTATTCTTACAAGTCTAACTTGCTAGTTTAGCCTTCGTGCAATGTTTCGTAAGGTAAACATGCGAATACACCAAGTTAGGTTCGAAATTGCACAAAAACGTGAAAAGCTCATCTGTGGAGATAATTGAGCAATTCCAAAGCATCAATGTGGTCCGTTGTACTCTATTTAGTGTTCTTAGAAGTCTAACTTGCGATTTTAGCATTCGTGCATTGTTTCGTCAGGTAAAGATGCGAATTGACCAAGCTACGTTTTAACAGTCACAAAAACGTCAAAAGCTTATCTATGGAGAGAGTTGAGCAATTCCAAAGCATTAATGTAGACCTTTGTACTCTATTTAGTGTTCTTAGAAGTCTAACTTGCTAGTTTGGCCTTCGTGCAACGTTTCGTAAGGTAAAGATGTAAATAGACCAAGTTATGTTTGAAATTGCACAAAAACGTGAAAAGCTCGTCTGTGGAGAGAGTTGAGCAATTCCAATGCATCAATGCGGACCGTTGTACTCTATTTAGTGTTCTTATAAGTCTAACTTACTAGTTTACCCTTCGTGCAACGTTTCGTAAGGTAAAGATGCGAATAGACCAACTTATGTTCGCAATTGCGCAAAAACGTGTAAAGCTCGTATGTGGAGAGAGTTGAGCAATTCCAAAGCATCAAGGTCGACCGTTGTACTCTATTTAGTATTTTTAGAATTCTAACTTGCTAGTTTAGGCTTCGTGCCACGTTTCGCAAGGTAAAGATGCGAAGACACCAAGTTATGTTTGAAATTGCACAAAAACGTGAAAAGCTCATCTACGGAGAGAGTTGAGGAATTCCAAAGCATCAATGTGGACCGTTGTACTCTATTTAGTGTTCTTAGAAGTCTAACTCGCTAGTTTAGCGTTTGTGCCACGTTTCATAAGGTAAAGTTGCCAAGACACCAAGTTATGTTTGAAATTGCACAAAATCATGAAAAGCTCGTCTATAGAGAGAGTTGGGCAATTCGAAAACATCAATGAGGACTGTAGCACTCTATTTAGTGTTATTTGAAGTCTAACTTGCTATTTCAGCCTTCGTGCAACGTTTGATAAGGTAAAGATGTGAATAGACCAAGTTATGTTTGAAATTGCCCAAAAACGTGAAAAGCTCGTCCATGCAGAGAGTTGAGCAATTCCAAAGCATCAATGTGGACCATTGTACTCTTTTTAGTGTTCTTAGAAATCTAACTTGCTAGTTTAGCCTTCGTGCAATGTTTCGTAAGGTAAAGCTGTGAATAGACCAAGTTATGTTTGAAATTCCACAAAAAGGTGAAAAGCTCATCTGTCAAGAGAGTTGAGCAATTCCAAAGCATCAATGTGGTTTTCGTATTCTTAGAAGTCTAACTTGCTAGTTGAGCGTTCGTGCAACATTTCGTAAGGTAAAGCTGTGAATAGACCAAGTTATGTTTGAAATTACGTAACAACTTGAAAAGCTCGTCCATGGAGAGAGTTGAAAATTTCCAAAGCATCAATGTGGACCGTTGTACTCTATTTAGTGTTCTTAGAATTCTAACTTGCTAGTTTAGCCTTCGTGCAACATTTCGTAAGGTAAAGATGTGAATAGACCAAGTTATGTTTGAAATTGCCCAAAAACGTGAAAAGCTCGTCTGTGGAGAGAGTTGAGCAATTCCAATGCATCAATGTGGACCGTTGTACTCTACTTAGTGTTCTTACAAGTCTAACTTGCTTGTTTAGTCTTCGTGCAACGTTTTGTAAGGTAAAAAGGTGAATAGACCAAGTTTTGTTCGAAATTGCACAAAAATGTGAAAAGCTCGTATGTGGAGAGTTTTGAGCAATTCCAAAGCATCAATGTGGACCGTTGTATTCTATTTAGTGTTCTTAGAAGCCTAACGTGCTAGTTTAGCCTTCGTGCCACGTTTCGTAAGGTAAAGATGCCAAGACACCAAGTGATGTTTTAAATTGCACAAAATCATGGAAAGCTTGTCTATGGAGAGAGTTGAGCGATTCCAAAACATCAATGAAGACTGTTGCACTCTATTTAGTGTTCTTAGAAGTCTAACTCGCTAGTTTAGACTTCATGCAACGTTTCGTTTGGTAAAGATGCGAATAGACCAAGTTATGTTTGAAATTACACAAAAACGTGAAAAGCTTGTCCATAGAGAGAGTTTAGCAATTCCAAAGCATCAATGTGGACCATTGTACTCTATGTAGTGTTCTTTGAAATCTAACTTGCTAGTTTAGCCATCGTGCAATGTTTCGTAAGGTAAAGCTATGAATAGACCAAGTTATGTTTGAAATTCCACAAAAAGGTGAAAAGCTCGTCTGTCAAGAGAGTTGAGCAATTCCAATGCATCAATGTGGTTTTCGTATTCATAGAAGTCTAACTTGCTAGTTGAGCGTTCGTGCAACATTTGGCAAGGTAAAGCTGTGAATAGACCAAGTTATGTTTGAAATTACGCAACAACGTGAAAAGCTCGTCTATGGAGAGAGTTGAACATTTCCAAACCATCAATGTGGACCATTGCACTCTATTTAGTGTTCTTAGAATTCTAACTTGCTAGTTTAGCCTTCGTGCAACGTTTCGTAAGGTAAAGATGTGAATAGACCAAGTTATCTTTGAAATTGCCCAAAAACGTGAAAAGCTCGTCTGTGGAGAGAGTTGAGCAATTCCAATGCATCAACGTGGACCGTTGTGCTCTATTTAGTGTTCTTACAAGTCTAACTTGCTTGTTTAGTCTTCGTGCAACGTTTTGTAAGGTAATGATGTGAATAGACCAAGTTTTTTTCAAAATTCACAAAAATGTGAAAAGCTCGTATGTGGAGAGAGTTGAGCAATTTCAAAGCATCAATGTGGACCGTTGTATTCTATTTAGTGTTCTTAGAAGCCTAACGTGCTAATTTAGCCTTCGTGCCACGTTTCGTAAGGTAAAGATGCCAAGACACCAAGTTATGTTTGAAATTGCACAAAATCATGAAAAGCTCGTCTATGGAGAGAGTTGAGCAATTCCAAAACATCAATGAGCACTGTTGCACTCTATTTAGTGTTCTTAGAAGTCTACCTCGCTAGTTTAGACTTCATGCAACGTTTCGTATGGTAAAGATGCGAATAGACCAAGTTATGTTTGAAATTACACAAAAACGTGAAAAGCTTGTCCATAGAGAGAGTTTAGCAATTCCAAAGCATCAATGTGGACCATTGTACTCTATGTAGTGTTCTTTGAAATCTAACTTGCTAGTTTTGCCTTCGTGCAATGGTTCGTAAGGTAAAGATGCGAATAGATCAAGTTATGTTTGAAATTTGCAAAAACGTGAAAAGCTCATCTACGGAGAGAGTTGAGCAATTCCAAAGCATCAATGTGGACCGTTGTACTCTATTTAGTGTTCTTAGAAGTCTAACTTGCTAGTTTAGCCTTCGTGCCACGTTTCGTAAGGTAAAGTTGGCAAGACAGCAAGTTATGTTTGAAATTGCACAAAATCGTGCAAAGCCCGTCTATAGAGAGAGTTGAGCAATTCGAAAACATCAATAAAGACTGTAGCACTCTATTTAGTGTTCATTGAAGTCCAACTTGCTATTTCAGCCTTCGTGCAACATTTCGTAAGGTAAAGATGTGAATAGACCAAGTTTTGTTCGAAATTGCACAAAAATGTGAAAAGCTCGTATGTGGAGAGTTTTGAGCAATTCCAAAGCATCAATGTGGACCGCTGTATTCTATTTAGTGTTCTTAGAAGCCTAACGTGCTAGTTTAGCCTTCGTGCCACGTTTCATAAGGTAAAGATGCCAAGACACCAAGTGATGTTTTAAATTGCACAAAATCATGAAAAGCTCGTCTATGGAGAGAGTTGAGCAATTCCAAAACATCAATGAAGACTGTTGCACTCTATTTAGTGTTCTTAGAAGTCTAACTCGCTAGTTTAGACTTCGTGCAACGTTTCGTTTGGTAAAGATGCGAATAGACCAAGTTATGTTTGAAATTACACAAAAACGTGAAAAGCTTGTCCATAGAGAGAGTTTAGCAATTCCAAAGCATCAATGTGGACCATTGTACTCTATGTAGTGTTCTTTGAAATCTAGCTTGCTAGTTTAGCCTTCGTGCAATGTTTCGTAAGGTAAAGCTATGAATAGACCAAGTTATGTTTGAAATTCCACAAAAAGGTGAAAAGCTCATCTGTCAAGAGAGTTGAGCAATTCCAAGGCATCAATGTGGTTTTCGTATTCATAGAAGTCTAACTTGCTAGTTGAGCGTTCATGCAACATTTGGTAAGGTAAAGCTGTGAATAGACCAAGTTATGTTTGAAATTACGCAACAACGTGAAAAGCTCGTCTATGGAGAGAGTTGAACATTTCCAAACCATCAATGTGGACCATTGCACTCTATTTAGTGTTCTTAGAATTCTAACTTGCTAGTTTAGCCTTCGTGCAACGTTTCGTAAGGTAAAGATGTGAATAGACCAAGTTATGTTTGAAATTGCCCAAAAACGTGAAAAGCTCATCTGTGGAGAGAGTTGAGCAATTCCAATGCATCAACGTGGACCGTTGTGCTCTATATAGTGTTCTTACAAGTCTAACTTGCTTGTTTAGTCTTCGTGCAACGTTTTGTAAGGTAATGATGTGAATAGACCAAGTTTTTTTCGAAATTCACAAAAATGTGAAAAGCTCGTATGTGGAGAGAGTTGAGCAATTTCAAAGCATCAATGTGGACCGTTGTATTCTATTTAGTGTTCTTAGAAGCCTAACGTGCTAGTTTAGCCTTCGTGCCACGTTTCGTAAGGTAAAGATGCCAAGACACCAAGTTATGTTTGAAATTGCACAAAATCATGAAAAGCTCGTCTATGGAGAGAGTTGAGCAATTCCAAAACATCAATGAGCACTGTTGCACTCTATTTAGTGTTCTTAGAAGTCTACCTCGCTAGTTTAGACTTCATGCAACGTTTCGTATGGTAAAGATGCGAATAGACCAAGTTATGTTTGAAATTACACAAAAACGTGAAAAGCTTGTCCATAGAGAGAGTTTAGCAATTCCAAAGCATCAATGTGCACCATTGTACTCTATGTAGTGTTCTTTGAAATCTAACTTGCTAGTTTTGCCTTCGTGCAATGGTTCGTAAGGTAAAGATGCGAATAGATCAAGTTATGTTTGAAATTTGCAAAAACGTGAAAAGCTCATCTACGGAGAGAGTTGAGCAATTCCAAAGCATCAATGTGGACCGTTGTACTGTATTTAGTGTTCTTAGAAGTCTAACTTGCTAGTTTAGCCTTCGTGCCACGTTTCGTAAGGTAAAGTTGCCAAGACACCAAGTTATGTTTGAAATTGCACAAAATCGTGCAAAGCTCGTCTATAGAGAGAGTTGAGCAATTCGAAAACATCAATAAGGACTGTAGCACTCTATTTAGTGTTCATTGAAGTCTAACTTGCTATTTCAGCCTTCGTGCAACATTTCGTAAGGTAAAGATGTGAATAGACCAAGTTATGTTTGAAATTGCCCAAAAACGTGAAAAGCTCGTCTGTGGAGAGAGTTGAGCAATTCCAATTCATCAATATGGACCGTTGTACTCTATTTAGTGTTTTTACAAGTCTAACTTTCTAGTTTAGTTTTCGTGCAACGTTTCGTAAGGTAAAGATGCGAATATACCAAGTTATGTTCCAAATTGCACAAAAACGTGTAAAGCTCGTATGTGGAGAGAGTTGAGCAGTTCCAATGCATCAAGTAGGACCGTTGTACTGTATTTAGTATTCTTAGAAGTCTAACTTGGTAGTTTAGCCTTCGTCCCACGTTTCGTAAGGTAAAGATGCAAAGACGCCAAGTTAAGTTTGAAATTGCACAAAATTGTGAAAAGCTCGTCTATGGAAAGAGTTCAGCAATTGGAAACCATATATGAGGACTGTTGCACTCTATTTAGTGTTCTTAGAAGTCTAACTTGCTAGTTTAGACTTCATGCAACGTTTCATATGGTAAAGATGCGAATAGACCAAGTTATGTTTGAAATTACACAAAAACGTGAAAAGCTCATGCATGGAGAGAGTTGACCAATTCCAAAGCATCAATGTGGACCATTATACTCTATTTAGTGTTCTTAGAAATCTAACTTGCTAGTTTAGCCTTCGTGCAATGTTTCATAAGGTAAAGCTGTGAATAGACCAAGTTATATTTGAAATTCCACAAAAACGTGAAAAGCTCATCTGTCGAGAGAATTGAGCAATTCCAAAGCATCAATGTGGTTTTAGCATTCTTAGAAGTCTAACTTGCTAGTTGAGCGTTCGTGCAACGTTTCGTAACCTAAAGCTGCGAATGGACCAAGTTATGTTTGAAATTCCGTAAAAACGTGAAAAGCTCATCTACGGAGAGAGTTGAGGAATTCCAAAGCATCAATGTGTACCGTTGTACTCTATTTTGTGTTCTTAGAATTCTAACTTGCTAGTTTAGCCTTCGTGCAACGTTTCGTAAGGTAAAGATGTGAATAGACCAAGTTATGTTTGAAATTGAACGAAAACGTGAAAAGCTTTTCCGTGGAGAGAGTTGAACAATTCCAAAGCTTCAATGAGGACCACTGTGCTCTATTTAGTGTTCTTAGAAGTCTAACTTGCTAGTTTACCCTTTGTGCAACGTTTCGTATGGTAAAGATGTGAATAGACCAAGTTATGTTTGAAATTGCCCAAAAACGTGAAAAGCTCGTCCATGGAGAGAGTCGAGCAATTGCAAAGCATCAATGTGGACCGTTGTACTATATTTAGTGTTCTTAGATGTCTAACTTGCTAGTTTAGCCTTCATGCAACGTTTCGTAAGGTAAAGATGTGAATAGACCAAGTTATGTTTGAAATTGCACAAAAACGTGAAAAGCTGGTCTGTGGAGAGACTTGAGCAATTCCAATGCATCAATGTGGACCGTTGTACTCTATTTTGTGTTCTTACAAGTCTAACTTGCTAGTTTAGCCTTCGTGCAACGTTTCGTAAAGGAAAGATGCGAATATACCAAGTTTTGTTCGAAATTGCACAAAATTTTGAAAAGCTCGTATGTGGAGAGAGCTGAGCAGTTCCAAAGCATCAATGTGTACTGTTGTACTCTATTGAGTGTTCTTAGAAGTCTAACTTGCTAGTTTAGCCTTCGTGCCACGTTTCGTAAGGTAAAGATGTGAATAGACCAAGTTATGTTTGAAATTGCACAAAAACGTGAAAAGCTCATCTGCGGAGAGAGTTGAGCAATTCCAAAGCATCAATGTGGACCGTTGTACTATATTTAGTGTTCTTAGAAGTCTAACTTGCTAGTTTAGCCTTCGTGCCACGTTTCGTGAGGTAAAGATGCCAAGACACCAAGTTATGTTTGAAATTACACAAAATCGTGAAAAGCTCATCTATGGAGAGAGTTGAGCAATTCCAAAACATTAATGAGGACTGTAGTACTCTATTTAGTGTTCTTTGAAGTCTAACTTGCTAGTTTAGCCTTCGTGCAACGTTTCATTAGGTAAAGATGTGAATAGACCAAGTTATGTTTCAAATTGCACAAAAATGTGAAAAGCTGGTCCGTGGAGAGAGTTGAGCAATGCCAATGCATCAATGTGGACCGTTGTACTCTATTTAGTGTTCTTACAAGTCTAACTTGCTAGTTTAGCATTCGTGCAACATTTCGTAAGGTAAGGATGCGTATACACCAAGTTATGTTCGAAATTGCACAAAAACGTGAGAAGCTCATCTGTGGAGATAGTTGAGGAATTCCAAAGCATCAATGTGGACCGTTGTACTCTATTTAGTGTTCTTAGAAGTCTAACTTGCGAGTTTAGCCTTCGTGCAATGTTTCGTCAAGCAAAGATACGAATAGACCAAGCTTTGTTTGAAATGTCACAAAAATGTCAACAGCTCATCCATGGAGAGAGTTGAGCAATTCCAAAGCATTAATGTAGACCTTTGTACTCTATTTAGTGTACTTAGAAGTCTAACTTGCTAGTTTGGCCTTCGTGCAACGTTTCATAAGGTTAAGATGCAAATAGACCAAGTTATGTTTTATATTGCGTAAAAACATGAAAACTCGTATATGGAGAGCGTTTAGCAATTCCGAAGCATGAAAATGGACCGTTGTACTCTATTTAGTGTTCTTAGAAGTCCAACTTGCTAGTTTAGCTTTCGTGCAACGTTTCATAAGTTAAAGATGCGAATAGACCAAGTTATGTTTGAAATTGGACAAAAACGTGAAAAGCTCGTCTGTGAAGAGAGTTGAGCAATTCCAAAGCATCAATACGGTGTTACTATTCTTGGATGTCTAACTTGCTAGTTGAGTGTTCGTCCAACGTTTCGTCAGCTAAAGATGTGAATAGGCCAAGTTATGTTTGAAATTGGATGAAAACTTCAGAAGCTTGTCCGTGGAGAGAGTTGAGCAATTCCAAAGCAACAACGAGGACCGTTGTACTCTATTTAGTGTTCTTAGAAGTCTAACTTGCTAGTTTTGCCTTCGTGAAACATTTTCTATGGTAAAGATGTGAATAGACCAATTTATGTTTGAAATTGCCCAAAAACGTGAAAAGCTCATATATGGAGAGAGTTGAGCAATTCCAATGCATCAATGTGGAAAGTTGTACTCTATTTATAGTTCTTACAAGTCTAACTTGCTAGTTTAGCCTTCGTGCAATGTTTCGTAAGGTAAAGATGCGAATAGACCAAGTTATGTTCGAAATTGCACAAAAACGTGTAAAGCTCGTATGTGGAGAGAGTTGAGCAATTCCAAAGCATCAAGGTAGACCGTTGTACTCTTTTTAGTATTCTTAGAAGTCTAACTTGCTAGTTTAGCCTTCGTGCCACGTTTCGTAAGGTAAAGATGCGAAGACACCAAGTTATGTTTGAAATTGCACAAAATCATGAAAAGCTCGTCTATGGAGAGAGTTCAGCAATTGCAAAACATATATGAGGACTGTTGCACTCTATTTAGTGTTCTTAGATGTCTAACTTGCTAGTTTAGACTTCGTGCAACGTTTCACATGTTAAAGATGTGAATAGACCAAGTTATGTTTGAAATTACACAAAAACGTGAAAAGCTCGTCCATGGAGAGAGTTGAGCAATTCCAAAGCATCAATGTGGACCATTGTACTCTATGTAGTGTTCTTAGAAATCTAACTTGCTAGTTTAGCCTTCGTGCAATGTTTTGTAAGGTAAAGCTGTGAATAGGCCAAGTTATGTTTGAAATTCCACAAAAACGTGAAAAGCTCATCTGTCGAGAGAGTTGAGCAATTCCAAAGCATCAATGTGGTTTTAGTATTCTTAGAAGTCTAACTTGCTAGTTCAGCGTTCGTGCAACGTTTCGTAAGCTAAAAATGCGAATAGACCCAGTTATGTTTGAAATTGCGAAAAAACGTGAAAAGCTTGTCTATGGAGAGAGTTGAGCAATTCCAAAGCATCAATGTGGACCGTTGTACTCTATTTAGTGTTCTTAGAATTCTAACTTGCTAGTCTAGCCTTCGTGCAACGTTTCGTAAGGTAAAGATGCGAATAGACCAAGTTATGTTTGAAATTGAACGAAAACGTGAAAAGCTTGTCCGTGGAGAGAGTTGAGCAATTCCAAAGCATCAATGAGGACCGTTGTACTATATTTAGTGTTCTTAGAAGTCTAACTTGCTAGTTTATCCTTCGTGCAACGTTTCGTAAGGTAAAGATGTGAATAGACCAAGTTATGTTTGAAATTGCCCAAAAACGTGAAAAGCTCGTCTATGGAGAGAGTTGAGCAATTGCAAAGCATCAATGTGGACCGTTGTACTATATTTAGTGTTCTTACATGTCTAACTTGCTAGTTTAGCCTTCGCGCAACGTTTCGTATGGTAAAGATATGAATAGACCAAGTTATGTTTGAAATTGCACAAAAACGTGAAAAGCTCATCTCTGGAGAGAGTTGAGCAATTCCAAAGCATCAATGCGGACCGATGTACTCTATTTAGTGTTCTTAGAAGTCTAACTTGCTAGTTTGGCCTTCGTGCAACGTTTCGTAAGGTAAAGATTCAAATAGACCAAGTTATGTTTGAAATTGCACAAAAACATGAAAACTCATATATGAAGAGAGTTGAGTAATTCCGAAGCATGAAAATGGACCATTGTACTCAATTTAGTGTTCTTAGAAGTCTAACTTGTGAGTTTAGCTTTCGTGCAACGTTTCATAAGTTAAAGATCCGAATAGACCAAGTTATGTTTGAAATTGGGCAAAAACGTGAAAACCTCATCTACGGAGAGAGTTGAGCAATTCCAAAGAATCAACTTCGTTTTAGTATTCTTAGAAGTCTAACTTGCTAGTTGAATGTTCGGGGAACGTTTCGCAAGGTAAAGATGCGAATATACCTAGTTATATTTGAAATTTTGCAAAAACGTGAAAAGCTCGTCTATGGAGAGAGTTGAGCAATTCCAAAGCATCAATGTGGACCGTTGTACTCTATTTAGTGTTCTTAGAAGTCTAAATTTCTAGTTTAGCCTTCATGCAACGTTTCGTATGGTAAAGATGCGAAAAGACCAAGTTACGTTTGAAATTGAACAAAAATGTGGGAAGCTTGTCCGTGGAGAGAGTTGAGCAATTCCAAAGCATCAATGAGGACTGTTGTACTCTATTTGGTGTTGTTAGATGTCTAACTTGCAAGTTTAGCTTTCGTGCAACGTTTCGAATGGTACAGATGCGAATAGACCAAGTTATGTTTGAATTTGCCCAAAAACGAGAAAAGCTCGTTTATGGAGAGAGTTGAGCAATTCCAAAGCGTCAATGTGGACCGTTGTACTCTATTTAGTGTTCTTAGAAGTCTAACGTGCTAGTTTAGCCTTTGTGCCGCGTTTCGTAAGGTAAAGATGCCAAGACACCAAGTTATGTTTGAAATTGCACAAAATCATGAAAAGCTCGTCTATAGAGAGAGTTGAGCAATTCCAAAACATCAATGAGGACTGTTGCACTTTATTTAGTGTTCTAACTTGCTAGTTTAGACTTCATGCAACGTTTCGTATAGCAAAGATGTGAATAGAACAAGTTATGTTTGAAATTATAAAAAAAGTGAAAAGCTCGTCCATAGAGAGAGTTTAGCAATTCGAAAGCATCAATGTGGACATTGTACGGTATGTAGTGTTCTTAGAAATCTAACTTGCTAGTTTTGCCTTCATGCAATGGTTCGTAAGGTAAAGATGTGAATAGCCTTTGTGCCGCGTTTCATAAGGTAAAGATGCCAAGACACCAAGATATGTTTGACATTGCATAAAATCATGAAAAGCTCATCTATGGAGAGAGTTGAGCTATTCCAAAACATCAATGAGGACTGTAGGACTCTATTTAGTGTTCTTTGAAGTCTAACTTTCTAGTTCGGCCTTCGTGCAACGTTTCGTAAGGTAAAGATGTAAATAGACCAAGTTATGTTTGAAATTGCCCAAAAACGTGAAAAGCTCGTTTGTGGAGATAGTTGAGCAATTCCAATGCATCAATGTGGACCGTTGTACTCTATTTAGTGTTCTTACAAGTCTAACTTGCTAGTTTAGCCTTCGTGTAACGTTTTGTAAGGTAAAGCTGTGAATAGACCAAGTTATGTTTGAAATTCCACAAAAACGTGAAAGCTCATCTGTCAAGAGAGTTGAGCAATTCCAGAGCTTAGAAGTCTAACTTGCTAGTTGAGCGTTCGTGCAACATTTCGTAAGCTAAAGATGCGAATAGACCAAGTTATCTTTGAAAGAGCGCAAAAACGTGAAATGCTCGTCTACGGAGAGAGTTGAGCAATTCCAAAGCATCAATGTGGACCGTTGTACTCTATTTAGTGTTCTTAGAATTCTAACTTGCTAGTTTAGCCTTCTTGCAATGTTTCGTATGGTAAAGATGGGAATAGACCAAGTTATGTTTCAAAATTAAACAAAAACGTGAAAAGCTTCTCCGTGCAGAGAGTTGAACAATTCCAAAGCATCAACGAGGACCATTGTACTCTATTTAGTGTTCATAGAAGTCTAACTTGCTAGTTTAGCCTTCGTGCAACGTTTCATAAGGTAAAGATGTGAATAGACCAAGTTACATTTGAAATTGCCCAAAAACGTGAAAAGCTCGTCTGTGGAGAGAGTTGAGCAATTTCAATGCATCAATGTCGACCGTTGTACTCTATTTAGTGTTCTTACAAGTCTAACTTGCGAGTTTATTTTTCGTGCAACGTTTTGTAAGGTAAAGATATGAATAGACCAAGTTTTCTTCGAAATTACACAAAAATGTGCAAAGCTCGTATATGGAGAGAGTTGAGCAATTCCAAAGCATCAATGTGGACCGTTGTACTCTATTTAGTGTTCTTAGAAGTCTAACGTGCTAGTTTAGCCTTCGTGCCACATTTCATAAGGTAAAGATGCCAAGACACGAAGTTATGTTTGAAATTGCACAAAATCATGAAGAGCTCGTCTATGGAGAGAGTTGAGCAATTTCAAAACATCAATGAGGACTGTTGCACTCTATTTACTGTTCTTAGAAGTCTAACTTGCTAGTTTAGACTTTATGCAACGTTTCGTATGGTAAAGATGCGAATAGACCAAGTTATGTTTGAAATTACACAAAAATGTGAAAAGCTCGTCCATAGAGAGAGTTTAGCAATTCCAAAGCATCAATTTGGACCATTGTACTTAATGTAGTGTTCTTAGAAATCTAACTTGCTTGTTTTGCCTTCGTGCAACGGTTCGTAAGGTAAAGATGTGAACAGAACAAGTTATGTTTGAAATTGCACAAAAAGTAAAAAGCTCATCTGCGGAGATAGTTGAGCAATTCCAAAGCATCAATGTTGACCGTTGTACTCTATTTAGTCTTCTTAAAAGTCTAACTTGCTAGTTTAGCCTTTGTGCCACGTTTCGTAAGGTAAAGCTGCCAAGACACCAAGTTACGTTTGAAATTGCACAGAATCGTGAAAAGCATGTCTATGGAGAGACTTGAGCAATTCCAAAACATCAATGAGGACTGCAGCACTCTATTTAGTGTTCTTTGAAGTCTAACTTGCTAGTTTAGCCTTCGTGCAACGTTTCGTAAGGTAAAGATGTGAATAGACCAAGTTATGTTTGAAATTGCACAAAAATGTGAAAAGCTCATCTGTGGAGAGAGTTGAGCAATGCCAATGCATCAATGTGGACCGTTGGACTCTATTTAGTGTTCTTAGAAGTCTAACTTGCTAGTTTAGACTTTGTGCAACGTTTCGTATGGTAAAGATGAGAATAGACCAAGTTATGTTTGAAATTACACAAAAACGTGAAAAGCTCATCCATAGAGAGAGTTTACCAATTCCAAAGCATCAATGTGGACCATTGTACTCTATTTAGTGTTCTTAGAAATCTAACTTGGTAGTTTTGCCTTCGTGCAATGTTTCGTAAGGTAAAGATGTGAATAGACCAAGTTATGTTTGAAATTGCACAAAAACGTGAAAACCTCATATGCGGAGAGAGTTGAGCAATTACAGGGCATCAATGTGGACCGTTGTACTCTATTTAGTATTATTAGAAGTCTAACTTGCTAGTTTAGCGATCGCGCCATGTTTCGTAAGGTAAAGATGCCAAGACACCAAGTTATGTTTGAAATTGCACAAAATCGTGAAAAGCTCGTCTATGGAGAGAGTTGAGCACTTCCAAAACATCAATGAGGACTGTTGCACTCTATTAAGTGTTCTTAGAAGTGTAACTTGCTAGTTGAGACTTCGTGCAACGTTTCGTATGGTAAAGATGTGAATAGACCAAGTTATGTTGGAAATTACACAAAAACGTGAAAGCCTCGTCCATAGAGAGAGCTGAGCAATTTCAAAGCATCAATGTGGACCATTGTACTCTATTTAGTGTTCTTAGAAATCTAACTTGCTAGTTTAGCCTTCGTGCAACGTTTCGTAAGGTAAAGCTGTGAATAGACCAAGTTATGTTTGAAATTGCCCAAAAACGTGAAACGCTCATCTGTGGAGATAGTTGAGCAATTCCAATGTATCAATGTGGACCGTTGTACTCTATTTAGTGTTCTTACAAGTCTAACTTGCTAGTTTAGCCTTCGTGCAACGTTTTGTAAGGTAAAGCTGTGAATAGACCAAGTTATGTTTGAAATTCCACAAAAACGTGAAAGCTCATCTGTCAAGAGAGTTGAGCAATTCCAGAGCATCAATGTGGTTTTCATATTCTTAGAAGTCTAACTTGCTAGTTGAGCATTTGTGCAACATTTCGTAAGCTAAAGATGCGAATAGACCAAGTTACCTTTGAAAGAGCGCAAAAACGTGAAATGCTCGTCTACGGAGAGAGTTGAGCAATTCCAAAGCATCAATGTGGGCCGTTGTACTCTATTTAGTGTTCTTAGAATTCAAACTTGCTAGTTTAGCCTTCGTGCAACGTTTCGTAAGGTAAAGATGTGAATAGACCAAGTTACGTTTGAAATTGCCCAAAAACGTGAAAAGCTCGTCTGTGGAGAGAGTTGAGCAATTTCAATGCATCAATGTCGACCGTTGTACTCTATTTAGTGTTCTTACAAGTCTAGCTTGCTAGTTTATTCTTCGTGCAACGTTTTGTAAGGTAAAGATGTGAATAGACCAAGTTATGTTTGAAATTGCACAACAACGTGAAAAGCTCATCTATGGAGAGAGTTGAGCAATTCCAAGGCATCAATGTGGACCGTTGTACTCTATTTAGTGTTTTTAGAAGTCTAACTTGCGAGTTTAGCCTTGATGCAATGTTTCGTCTGGCAAAAATGCGAATAGACCAAGCTATGTTTGAAATGTCACAAAAACGTCAAAAGCTCATCTATGGAGAGAGTTGCGCAATTCCAAAGCATTAATGTGGACCGTTGTACTCTATTTAGTGTTCATAGAAGTCTAACTTGCTAGTTTGGCCTTTGTGCAACGTTTCGTAAGGTAAAGATACAAATGGAATAAGTTATGTTTGAAATTGAACGAAAACGTGAATAGCATGTCCGTGGAGAGAGTTGAGCAATTCCAAAGCGTCTATGAGGACCGTTGTACTCTATTTAGTGTTCTTAGAAGTCCTACTTGCTAGTTTAGCTTTCGTGCAACGTTTCATAAGTTAAAGATGCGAATAGACCAAGTTATGTTTGAAATTGTACAAAATCGTGAAAAGCTCGTCTGTGGAGAGAGTTAAGCAATTCCAAAGCATCAATACGGTTTTAGTATTCTTAGAAATCTAACTTGATAGTTGAGTGTTCGTGCAATGTTTCGTCAGCTAAAGATGCGAATAGGACAAGTTATATTTGAAATTGCACAAAAACGTGAAAAGCTCGTCTATGGAAAGAGTTGAGCAATTCCAAAGCATCATTGTGGACCGCTGTACTCTATTTAGTGTTCTTAGAAATCTTGCTTTCTAGTTTAGCCTTCGTGCAACGTTTTGTAAGGAAAACATGTGAATAGACCAAGTTATGTTTGAAATTGAACGAAAACGTGAAAAGCTTGTCCGTGGAGAGAGTTGAGCAATTCCAAAGCGTCTATGAGGACCGTTGTACTCTATTTAGTGTTCTTAGAAGTCTAACTTGCTAGTTTAGCCTTCCTACAACGTTTCGTAAGGTAAAAATGCGAATAGACCAAGTTATGTTCGAAATTGCACAAAAACTTGTAAAGCTTGTATGTGGAGAGAGTTGAGCAATTCCAAAGCATCATTGTGGACCGTTGTACTCTATTTAGTGTTCTTAGAATTCTTGCTTTCTAGTTTAGCCTTCGTGCAACGTTTTGTAAGGAAAAGATGTGAATAGACCAAGTTATGTTTGAAATTGCCCAAAAACGTGCAAAGCTCGTCTATGGAGAGAGTTGAGCAATTGTAAAGCATCAATGTGGACCGTTGTACTATATTTAGTGTTCTTAGAAGTGTAAGTTGCTAGTTTAGCCTTCGTGCAACATTTCCTAAGGTAAAGATGTGAATAGACGAAGTTATGTTTGAAATTGCACGAAAACGTGAAAAGCTCGTCTGTGGAGAGAGTTGAGCATTTCGAATGCATCAATGTGGACCGTTGTACTCTATTTAGTGTTCTTACAAGTCTAACTTGCTAGTTTAGCCTTCGTGCAACGTTTCGTAAGGTAAAGATGCAAATAGACCAAGTTATGTTCGACATTGCACAAAAACGTGTAAAGCTCGTATGTGGAGAGAGTTGAGCAATTCCAAAGCATCAAGGTGAACCGTTGTACTCCATTTAGTATTCTTAGAAGTCTAACTTGCTAGTTTAGCCTTCGTGCCACGTTTCGTAAGGTAAAGACGCGAAGACGCCAAGTTACGTTTGAAATTGCACAAAATCGTGAAAAGCTCGTCTATGAAAAGATTTCAGCAATTGCAAACCATATATGAGGACTGTTGCACTCTATTTAGTGTTCTTAGAAGTCTAACTTGCTAGTTTAGACTTCGTGCAACGTTTCGTATGGTAAATATGTGAATAGACCAAGTTGTGTTTGAAATTACACAAAAACGTGGAAAGCTCATCCATAGAGAGAGTTTAGTAATTCCAAAGCATCATTGTGGACCATTGTACTCTATTTAGTGTTCTTAAAAATCTAACTTGCTAGTTTTGCCTTCGTGCAATGTTTCGTAAGGTAAAGTTGTGAATAGACCAAGTTATGTTTGAAGTTGCACAAAAATGTGAAAATCTCGTTTGTGGAGAGAGTTTAGCAATGCCAAGGCATCAATGTGGACCGTTGTACTCTATTTATTGTTCTTACAAGTCTAACTTGCTAGTTTAGCATTCTTGCAATGTTTCATAAGGTAAAGATGCGAATAGACCAAGCTATGTTTGAAATTCCACAAAAATGTCAAAAGCTCATCTATGGTGAGAGTTGAGCAATTCCTAAGCGTTAATGTAGAGCTTTGTACTCTATTTAGTGTTCTTTGAAGTATAACTTGCTAGTTTTCCCTTCGTGCAATGTTTCATAAGGTAAAGATGCATATACAGGAAGTTATGTTTGAAATTGCGTAAAAACATGAAAACTCTTATATCGAGAGAGTTGAGCAATTCCGAAGCATGAAAAGGGACCGTTGTACTCTATTTAGTGTTCTTAGAAGTCTAACTTGCTAGTTTAGCTTTCGTGCAATGTTTCATAAGTTAAAGATGCGAATAGACCAAGTTATGTTTGAAATTGGACAAAAAAGTGAAAAGCTCGTCTGTGGAGAGAGTTAAGCAATTCCAAAGCAACAATAAGGACCGTTGTACTCTATTTAGTGTTCTTAGAAGTCTAACTTGCTAGTTTAGACTTCGTGCAACATTTTGTAAGGTAAAGATGTGAATAGACCAAGTTATGATTGAAATTGCCCAAAAACGTGAAAAGCTCGTCTATGGAGAGAGTTCAGCAATTGCAAAACATATATGAGGACTGTTGCACTCTATTTAGTGTTCTTAGATGTCTAACTAGCTAGTTTAGACTTCGTGCAACGTTTCATATGTTAAAGATGCGAATAGACCAAGTTATGTTTGAAATTACACAAAAACGTGAAAAGCTCGTCCATGGAGAGAGTTGAGCAATTCCAAAGCATCAATGTGGACCATTGTACTCTATTTAGTGTTCTTAGAAATCTAACTTGCTAGTTTAGCCTTCGTGGAATGTTTCGTAAGGTAAAGTTGTTAATAGACCAAGTTATGTTTGAAATTCCACAAAAACGTGAAAAGCTCATCCGTCGAGAGAGTTGAGCAATTCCAAAGCATCAATGTGGTTTTAGTATTCTTAGAAGTCTAACTTGCTAGTTGAGCGTTCGTGTAACGTTTCATAAGCTAATGATGCGAATAGACCCAGTTATGTTTCAAATTGCAGAAAAACGTGAAAAGCTCGTGTATGGAGAGAGTTGAGCAATTCCAAAGCATCAATGTGGACCCTTGTACTCTATTTAGTGTTCTTAGAATTCTAACTTGCTAGTTTAGCCTTCGTGCAACGTTTCGCAAGGTAAAGATGCGAATAGACCAAGTTATGTTTGAAATTGAACGAAAACATGAAAAGCTTGTCCGTGGAGAGACTTGAGCAATTCCAATTCATCAATGAGGACCGTTGTATTCTATTTAGTGTTCTTAAAAGTCTAACTTGCTAGTTTAGCCTTCGTGCAACGTTTCGTAAGGTAAAGATGTGAATAGACCAAGTTATGTTTGAAATTGCCCAAAAACGTGAAAAGCTCATCTATGGAGAGAGTCGAGCAATTGCAAAGCATCAATGTGGACCGTTGTACTATATTTAGTGTTCTTAGATGTCTAACTTGCTAGTTTAGCCTTCATGCAACGTTTCGTAAGGTAAAGATGTGAATAGACCAAGTTATGTTTGAAATTGCACAAAAAGGTGAAAAGCTTGTCTATGGAGAGAGTTGAGCAATTCCAATGCATCAATGTGGACCGTTGTACTCTATTTAGTGTTCTTAGAAGTCTAACTTGCTAGTTTAGCCTTCGTGTCACGTTTCGTAAGGTAAAGATGCCAAGACACCAAGTTATGTTTGAAATTGCACAAAATCGTGAAAAGCTCGTCTATGGAGGGAGTTGAGCAATTCCAAAACATCAATGAGGACTGTTGCACTCTATTTAGTGTTCTTAGAAGTGTAACTTGCTAGTTTAGACTTCGTGCAACGTTTCGTATGGTAAAGATGTGAATAGACCAAGTTGTGTGTGAAATTACACAAAAACGTGAAAAGCTCGTCCATATAGAGAGTTTAGTAATTCCAAAGCATCATTGTGGACCATTGTACTCTATTTAGTGTTCTTAAAAATCTAACTTGCTAGTTTTGCCTTCGTGCAATGTTTCGTAAGGTAAAGTTGTGAATAGACCAAGTTATGTTTGAAGTTGCACAAAAATGTGAAAAGCTCGTCTGTGGAGAGAGTTTAGCAATGCCAATGCATCAATGTGGACCGTTGTACTCTATTTATTGTTCTTACAAGTCTAACTTGCTAGTTTAGCATTCGGGCAATGTTTCGTAAGGTAAAGATGCGAATACACCAAGTTATGTTAGAAATTGCACAAAAACATGAAAAGCTCATCTGTGGAGATAGTTGAGCAATTCCAAAGCATCAATGTGGACCGTTGTACTCTATTTAGTGTTCTTAGAAGTCTAACTTGCAAGTTTACCCTTCGTGCAATGTTTCATCAGGTAAAGATGCGAATAGATCAAGCTATGTTTGAAATTCGACAAAAACGTCAAAAGCTCATCTATGGAGAGAGTTGAGCAATTCCTAAGCATTAATGTAGACCTTTGTACTCTATTTAGTGTTCTTTGAAGTCTAACTTGCTAGTTTGACCTTCGTGCAACGTTTCATAAGGTAAAGATGCATATACACCAAGTTCTGTTTGAAATTGCGTAAAAACATGAAAACTCGTATATGGAGAGAGTTGAGCAATTCCGAAGGATGAAAAGGGACCGTTGTACTCTATTTAGTGTTCTTAGAAGTCTAACTTGCTAGTTTAGCCTTCGTGCAATGTTTCATAAGTTAAAGATGCGAATAGACCAAGTTATGTTTGAAATTGGACAAAAAAGTGAAAAGCTCGTCTGTGGAGAGAGTTGAGCAATTCCAAAGCGTCAATAAGGACCGTTGTACTCTATTTAGTGTTCTTAGAAGTCTAACTTGCTAGTTTAGCCTTCGTGCAACATTTTGTAAGGTAAAGATGTGAATAGACCAAGTTATGTTTGAAATTGCCCAAAAACGTGAAAAGCTCGTCTATGGAGAGAGTTCAGCAATGGCAAAACATAAATGAGAACTGTTGCACTCTATTTAGTGTTCTTAGATGTCTAACTTGCTAGTTTAGACTTCGTGCAATGTTTCATATGTTAAAGATGCGAATAGACCAAGTTATGTTTGAAATTACACAAAAACGTGAAAAGCTCGTACATGGAGAGAGTTGAGCAATTCCAAAGCATCAATGTGGACCATTGTACTCTATTTAGTGTTCTTAGAAATCTAACTTGCTAGTTTAGCCTTCGTGCAATGTTTCGTAAGGTAAAGCTGTGAATAGACCAAGTTATGTTTGAAATTCCACAAAAACGTGAAAAGCTCATCTGTCGAGAGAGTTGAGCAATTCCAAAGGATCAATGTGGTTTTAGTATTCTTAGAAGTCTAACTTGTTAGTTGAGCGTTCGTGCAACGTTTCGTAAGCTAAAGATGCGAATAGACCCAGTTATATTTGAAATTGCGCAAAGACGAGAAAAGCTCGTCTATGGAGAGAGTTGAGCAATTCCAAAGCATCAATGTGCACTGTTGTACTCTATTTAGTGTTCTTAGAATTCTAACTTGCTAGTTTAGGCTTCGTGCAACGTTTCGTAAGGTAAAGATGCGAATAGACCAAGTTATGTTTGAAATTGAACGAAAACGTGAAAAGGTTGTCCGTGGAGAGACTTGAGCAATTCCAAAGCATCAATGAGGACCGTTGTATTCTATTTAGTGTTCTTAAAAGTCTAACTTGCTAGTTTAGCCTTCGTGCAACGTTTCGTAAGGTAAAGATGTGAACAGACCAAGTTATGCTTGAAATTGCCCAAAAACGTGAAAAGCTCGTCTATGGAGAGAGTTGAGCAATTGCAAATCGTCAATGTGGAACGTTGTACTATATTTAGTGTTCTTAGATGTCTAAATTGCTAGTTTAGCCTTCGTACAACGTTTCGTAAGGTAAAAATGTGAATAGACCAAGTAATGTTTGAAATTGCACAAAAACGTGAAAAGCTCATCTATGGAGAGAGTTGAGCAATTCCAATGCATCAATGTGGACCGTTGCACTCTATTTATTGATCTTACAAGTACAACTTGCTAGTTTAGCCAATGTTTCGTAAGGTAAAGATGCAAATCGACCAAGTTTTGATCGAGATAGCACAAAACGTGAAAAGCTCATCTGTCGAGTGAGTTGAACAATTCCAAAGCATCAACGTGGACCGTTCTACTCTATTTAGTGTTCTTAGTAGTCTAACTTGCCAGTTTAGCCTTTCTGCAATGTTTCGTAATGTAAAGATGCAAATGGACCAAGTTATGTTTGAAATTGCACAAAAACGTCAAAAGCTCATCTCTGGAGAGAGTTGAGCAATTCCAAAGCACCAATGTGAACCGTTGTACTCTATTTAGTGTTCTTAGAGGTCTAACTTGCTAGTTTAGCCTTCGTGCAATGTTTCGTAAGGTAAAGATGTGAATAGACCAAGCTATGCTTGAAATATCAAAAAACATAAAAAGCTCATCTATGGAGAGAGTTGAGCAATTCCAAAGCATCAATGCTCACCGATGTACTCTATTTAGTGTTCTAAGAAGTCTAACTTGCTAGTTTGGCCTTCGTGCAACGTTTCGTAAGGTAAAGATGCAAATAGACAAAGTTATGTTTGAAATTGCGCAAAAACATGAAAACTCATATATGGAGAGAGTTGAGCAATTCCGAAGCATGAAAATGGACCGTTGTACTCAATTTGGTGTTCTTAGAAGTCTAACATGTTAGTTTAGCTTACGTGCAACGTTTCATAAGTTAAAGATGCGAATAGACCAAGTTATGTTTGAAATTGGACAAAAACGTGAAAAGCTCGTCTGTCGAGAGAGTTGAGAAATTCCAAAGCATCAATACGGTCTTAGTATTCTTAGAAGTCTAACTTGCTAGTTGAGCGTTCGTGCAACGTTTCGTCAGGTAAAGATTCGAATAGGCCAAGTTATGTTTGAAATTGCGCAAAAACGTGAAAAGCTCATCTATGGAGAGAGTTGAGCAATTCCAAAGCATCATTGTGGACCGTTGTACTCTATTTAGTGTTCTTAGAAGTCTAACTTGCTAGTTTAGCCTTTGTGCAATGTTTCATAAGTTAAAGATGCGAATAGACCAAGTTATGTTTGAAATTGGACAAAAAAGTGAAAAGCTTGTCCGTGGAGAGAGTTGAGCAATTCCAAAGCGTCAATAAGGACCGTTGTACTCTATTTAGTGTTCTTAGAAGTCTAACTTGCTAGTTTACCCTTCGTGCAACACTTTGTAAGGTAAAGATGTGAATAGACCAAGTTATGTTTGAAATTGTCCAAAAACGTGAAAAGCTCGTCTATGGAGAGAGTTGAGCAATTGAAAAGCATCAATGTGGACCGTTGTACTCTATTTAGTGTTCTTAGAAGTGTAAGTTGCTTGTTTAGCCTTCGTGCAACGTTTCGTAAGGTAAAGATGTGAATAGACCAAGTTATGTTTTAAATTGCACAAAATCGTGAAGAGCTCGTCTATGGAGAGAGTTGAGCAATTCCAAAACGTCAATGAGGACTGTAGTACTCTATTTCGTGTTTTTTGAAGTCTAACTTGCTAGTTTAGCCTTCGTGCAACGTTTCGTAAGGTAAAGATGTGAATAGACCAAGTTATGTTTGAAATTGCACAAAAATGTGAAAAGCTCGTCTGTGGATAGAGTCGAGCAATGCCAATGCATCAATGTGGACCGTTGTACTCTATTTATGTTCTTACAAGTCTAACTTGCTAGTTTAGCATTTGTGCAACGTTTCGTAAGGTAAAGATGCGAATACACCAAGTTATGTTCGAAATTGCACAAACACGTGAATAGCTCATCTGTCGAGACAGTTGAGCAATTCCAAAGCATCAATGTGGACCGTTCTACTCTATTTAGTGTTCTTTGAAGTCTAACTTGCGAGTTTTGCCTTCATGCAATGTTTCATCTGGTAAAGATGCGAATAGACCGGGCTATGTTTGAAATGCCACAAAAACGTCAAAAGCTCTTCTATGGAGAGAGTTGAGCAATTCCAAAACGTCAATAAGGACCGTTGTACTCTATTTAGTGTTCTTAGAAGTCTAACTTGCTAGTTGAGCATTCATGCAACATTTTGTAAGGTAAAGATGTGAATAGACCAAGTTATGTTTGAAATTGCCCAAAAACGTGAAAAGCTCGTCTATGGAGAGAGTTGAGCAATTGTAAAGCATCAATGTGGACCGTTGTAATCTATTTAGTGTTCTTAGATGTCTAACTTGCTAGTTTAGCCTTCCTGCAACGTTTCATAAGGTAAAGATGTGAATAGACCAAGTTATGTTTGAAATTGCACAAAAACGTGGAAAGCTAGTCGGTGGAGAGAGTTGATCAATTCCAATTCATCAATGTGGACCGTTGTACTCTATTTAGTGTTCTTACAAGTCTAACTTGCTAGTTTAGCCTTCGTGCAACGTTTCGTAAAGTAAAGATGCGAATAGACAAAGTTTTGTTCGAAATTGCACAAAAATGTGAAAAGCTCGTTTGTGGAAAGAGTTGAGCAATTCCAAAGCATCAATGTCGACCGTTGGGCTCTATTTAGTGTTCTTAGAAGTCTAACTTGCTAGTTTAGTTTTCGTGCCACGTTTCGTAAGGTAAAGATGCCAAGACACCAAGTTATGTTTGAAATTGCTCAAAATCATGAAAAGCTCGTCTATGGAGAGAATTGAGCAATTCCAAAACATCAATGAGGACTGTTGCACTCTATTCAGTGTTCTTAGAAGTCTAACTTGCTAGTTTAAACTTCGTGCAACGTTTCGTATGGTAAAGATGCGAATAGACCAAGTTGTGTTTGAAATTACACAAAAAGTGAAA
The DNA here is from genome assembly GCF_013401445.1 of Tripterygium wilfordii. Taxonomy (NCBI): domain Eukaryota; kingdom Viridiplantae; phylum Streptophyta; class Magnoliopsida; order Celastrales; family Celastraceae; genus Tripterygium; species Tripterygium wilfordii. Next base: position 3,846,849 of record NC_052236.1, read on the forward strand.
AGCTCGTCCATAGAGAGAGTTTAGTAATTCAAAGTATCATTGTGGACCATTGTACTCTATTTAGTGTTCTTAAAAATCTAACTCACTAGTTTTGCCTTCGTGCAATGTTTCGTAAGGTAAAGTTGTGAATAGACCAAGTTATGTTTGAAATTGCACAAAAACGTGAAAAGCTCATATGCGGAGAGAGTTGAGCAATTCCAAAGCATCAATGTGGACCGTTGTACTCTATTTAGTGCTCTTAGAAGTCTAACTTGCTAGTTTAGCCTTCGTGCCACGTTTCGTAAGGTAAAGATGCGAATAGACCATGATATGTTTGAAATGTCACAAAAACGTCAAAAGCTCATCTCTGGAGAGAGTTGAGCAATTCCAAAGCATTAATGTAGACCTTTGTACTCTTTTTCGTGTTCTTAGAAGTCTAACTTACTAGTTTGGCCTTCGTGCAACGTTTCGTATGGTAAAGATGCAAATAGACCAAGTTATGTTTGAAATTGCGCAAAAACATGAAAACTCATATGTGGAGAGAGTTGAGCAATTCCGAAGCGTGAAAAAAGACCGTTGTACTCAATTTAGTGTTTTTAGAAGTCTAACATGTTAGTTTAGCTTTCGTGCAACGTTTCATAAGTTAAAGATGCGAATCTACCAAGTTATGTTTGAAATTGGACAAAAACGTGAAAAGCTCCTCTGTGGAGAGAGTTGAGCAATTCCAAAGCATCAATATGGTCTTAGTATTCTTAGAAGTCTTACTCGCTAGTTGAGCGTTCGTGCAGCGTTTCGTCAGCTAAAGATGTGAATAGACCAAGTTATGTTTGAAAATGCACAAAAAGGTGAAAAGCTCGTCCATGGAGAGAGTTGAGTAATTCCAAAGCATCAATGTGGACCGTTGTACTCTATTTAGTGTTCTTAGAAGTCTAACTTGCTAGTTTAGCCTTCGTGCAACGTTTCGTATGGTAAAGAAGCGAATAGACCAAGTTATGTTCGAAAATACACAAAAAAGTGAAAAGCTCGTCTATGGAGAGACTTGAGCAATTCCAAAGCATCAACGTGGACCGTTGCACTCTATTTAGTGTTCTTACAAGTCCAACTTGCTAGTTTAGCCAAAGTTTCGTAAGGTAAAGATGCGAATCGACCAAGTTTTCATCGAAATAGCACAAAAACGTGAAAAGCTCATCTGTGGAGTGAGTTGAACAATTCCAAAGCATCAACGTGGACCGTTGTACTCTATTTAGTGTTCTTAGTAGTCTAACTTGCCCGTTTAGCCTTCCTGCAATGTTTCGTAATGTAAAGATGCAAATGGACCAAGTTATGTTTGAAATTGCAATAAAACGTGAAAAGCTCATCTCTGGAGAGAGTTGAGCAATTCCAAAGCACCAATGTGAACCGTTGTACTCTATTTAGTGTTCTTAGAGGTCTAACTTGCTAGTTTAGCCTTCGTGCAACGTTTCGTATGGTAAAGAAGCGAATAGACCAAGCTAGGTTTGAAATATCAAAAAACATGAAAAGCTCATCTATGGAGAGAGTTGAGTAATTCCAAAGCATCAATGCTCACCGATGTACTCTATTTAGTGTTCTTAGAAGTGTAACTTGGTACTTTAGCCTTCGTGCAACGTTTCGTAAGGTAAAGATGCGAATAGACCAAGTTAAGTTGGAAATTACACAAAAACGTGAAAAGCTCGTCTATGGAGAGAGTTGAGCGATTCCGAAGCATCAATGTGGATCGTTTTACTCTATTTAGTGTTCGTAGAAGTCTAACTTGCTAGTTTAGCCTTCGTGCAACGTTTCGTAAGGTAAAGATGCGAATAGACCAAGTTATGTTGGAAATTGCGCAAAAACGTGAAAAGCTCGTCTATGGAGAAAGTTCTGAAGCATCAATGTGGACCGTTGTCCTTTATTTAGTGTTCTTAGAAGTCTAACTTGCTAGTTTCGCCTTCGTGCAACGTTTCGTAAGGTAAAGATGCGAATAGACCATGTTATGTTGGAAATTGCACAAAAACGTTAAAAGCTCATCTATGGAGAGAGTTCCGAAGCATCAATGTGGACCGCTGTCCTCTATTTAGTGTTCCTAGAAGTCTAACTTGCTAGTTTCGCCTTCGTGCAATGTTTCGTAAGGTAAAGATGCGAATAGGCCAAGTTATATTGGAAATTACACAAAAACGTGAAAAGTTTGTCTATGGAGAGAGTTGAGCAATTCCAGAGCATCAATGTGGACCGTTGTCCTCTATTTAGTGTTCTTGGAAGTCTAACTTGCTAGTTTCGCCTTCGTGCAACGTTTTGTAAGGTAAAGATACGAATAGGCCAAGTTATGTTGGAAATTGCACAAAAATATGAAAAGCTCGTCTATGGAGAGAGTTGAGCAATTCCAAAGCATTAATGTGAACCTTGTACTCTATTTAGTGTTCTTAGAAGTCTAACTTGCTAGTTTAGCCTTCGTGCAACGTTTCGTAAGGTAAAGATGCGAATAGACGAGGTTATGTTGGAAATTACACAAAAATGTGAAAAGCTAGTCTATGCAGAGAGTTGAGCAATTTCGAAGCATCAATGTGGACCGTTTTCCTCTATTTAGTTTTCTTTGAAGTCTAACTTGCTAGTATAGCCTTCGTGCAACGTTTCATACGGCAAAGATGCGAATAGACCAAGTTATGTTGGAAATTGCACAAAAACGTGAAAAGCTTGTCTATGGAGAGAGTTGAGCAATTCCGAAGCATCATTGTGGACCGTTGTCCTCTATTTAGTGTTCTTAGATGTCTAACTTGCTAGTTTCGCATTCGTGCAACGTTTTGTAAGGTAAAGATGCGAATAGGCCAAGTTATGTTGGAAATTGCACAAAAATATGAAAAGCTCGTCTATGGAGAGAGTTGAGCAATTCCAAAGCATCAATGTGGACCGTTGTACTCTATTTAGTTTTCTTAGAAGTATAACTTGCTAGTTTAGCCTTCGTGCAACGTTTCGTAAGGTAAAGATGCGAATAGACCAAGTTATGTTCGAAAATGAACAAAAACCTGAGAAGCTCGTCTATGGAGAGACTTGAGCAATTCCAAAGAATCAATGTGCACCGTTGTACTCTATTTAGTTTTCTTAGAAGTCTAACTTGCTAGTTTAGCCTTCGTGCAATGTTTCGTATGGTAAAGGAGCGAATAGACCAAGTTATGTTCGAAAATGCATAAAAACGTGAAAAGCTTTTCTATGGAGAGAGTTGAGCAATTCAGAAGCATCAATGTGGACCGTTGTACTCTATTTAGTGTTCTTAGAAGTCTAAATTGCTAGTTTCGCTTTCATGCAACGTTTCGTATGGCAAAGATGCGAATAGACCAAGTTACGTTTGAAATTGAACCAAAACGTGGGAAGCTTGTCCGTGGAAAGAGTTGAGCAATTCCAAAGCATCAATGAGGACTGTTGTACTCTATTTAGTGTTCTTAGATGTCTACCTTGCTAGTTTAGCCTTCGTGCAACGTTTCGTATGGTAAAGAAGCGAATAGACCAAGTTATGTTCGAAAATGCACAAAAAGGTGAAAAGCTCATCTATGGAGAGAGTTGAGCAATTCCAAAGCATCAATGTGGACCGTTCTACTCTATTTAGTGTTTTTAAAAGTCTAACTCTCTAGTTTAGCCTTCGTGCAACGTTTCGTATGGTAAAGAAGCGAATAGACCAAGTTATGTTCGAAAATGCACAAAAACGTGAAAAGCTCGTCTATGGAGAGAGTTGAGCAATTCCAAAGCATCAATGTGGACCGTTGTACTCTATTTAGTGTTTTTAGAAGTCTAACTTGCTAGTTTAGCCTTCGTGCAACGTTTCGTATGGTAAAGAAGCGAATATACCAAGTTATGTTCGAAAATGCACAAAAAGGTGAAAAGCTCGTCTATGGAGAGAGTTGAGCAACTCCAAAGCATCAATGTGGACCGTTGTACTCTATTTAGTGTTCTTACAAGTCTAACTTGCTAGTTTATCCTTCGTGCAACGTTTCGTATGGTAATGAAGCGAATAGACCAAGTTATGTTCGAAAATGCACAAAAACGTGAAAAGCTCGTCTATGGAGAGACTTGAGCAATTCCAAAGCATCAATGTGGACCGTTTCACTCTATTTAGTGTTCTTACAAGTCCAACTTGCTAGTTTAGCCAATGTTTCGTAAGATAAAGATGCGAATCGACCAAGTTTTGATCGAAATAGCACAAAAACGTGAAAAGCTCATCTGTCGAGTGAGTTGAACAATTCCAAAGCATCAACGTGGACCGTTGTACTCTATTTAGTGTTCTTAGTAGTCTAACTTGCTAGTTTAGCCTTCGTGCAAAATTTTGTAAGGTAAAGATGTGAATAGACCAATTTATGTTTGAAATTGCCCAAAACCGTGAAAAGCTCGTCTATGGAGAGAGTTCAGCAATTGCAAAACATATATGAGGACTGTTGCACTCTATTTAGTGTTCTTAGATGTCTAACTTGCTAGTTTAGACTTCGTGCAACGTTTCATATGTTAAAGATGCGAATAGACCAAGTTATGTTTGAAATTACACAAAAACGTGAAAAGCTCGTCTATGGAGAGAGTTGAGCAATTCCAAAGCATCAATGTGGACCATTGTACTCTATTTAGTGTTCTTAGAAATCTAACTTGCTAGTTTAGCCTTCGTGGAATGTTTCGTAAGGTAAAGCTGTGAATAGACCAAGTTATGTTTGAAATTCCACAAAAACGTGAAAAGCTCATCTGTCAAGAGAGTTGAGCAATTCCAAAGCATCAATGTGGTTTTAGTTATCTTAGAAGTCTAACTTGCTAGTTGAGCGTTCGTGCAACGTTTCGTAAGCTAAACATGCGAATAGACCCAGTTATGTTTGAAATTGCGCAAAAACGTGAAAAGCTCGTCTATGGAGAGAGTTGAGCAATTCCAAAGCATCAATGTGGACCGTTGTACTCTATTTAGTGTTTTTAGAAGTCTAACTTGCTAGTTTAGCCTTCGTGCAACGTTTCGTATGGTAAAGAAGCGAATATACCAAGTTATGTTCGAAAATGCACAAAAAGGTGAAAAGCTCGTCTATGGAGAGAGTTGAGCAACTCCAAAGCATCAATGTGGACCGTTGTACTCTATTTAGTGTTCTTACAAGTCTAACTTGCTAGTTTATCCTTCGTGCAACGTTTCGTATGGTAAAGAAGCGAATAGACCAAGTTATGTTCGAAAATGCCCAAAAACGTGAAAAGCTCGTCTATGGAGAGACTTGAGCAATTCCAAAGCATCAATGTGGACCGTTTCACTCTATTTAGTGTTCTTACAAGTCCAACTTGCTAGTTTAGCCAATGTTTCGTAAGATGAAGATGCGAATCGACCAAGTTTTGATCGAAATAGCACAAAAACGTGAAAAGCTCATCTATCGAGTGAGTTGAACAATTCCAAAGCATCAACGTGGACCGTTGTACTCTATTTAGTGTTCTTAGTAGTCTAACTTGCTAGTTTAGCCTCCGTGCAAAATTTTGTAAGGTAAAGATGTGAATAGACCAAGTTATGTTTGAAATTGCCCAAAAACGTGAAAAGCTCGTCTATGGAGAGAGTTCAGCAATTGCAAAACATATATGAGGACTGTTGCACTCTATTTAGTGTTCTTAGATGTCTAACTTGCTAGTTTAGACTTCGTGCAACGTTTCATATGTTAAAGATGCGAATAGACCAAGTTATGTTTAAAATTACACAAAAACGTGAAAAGCTCGTCTATGGAGAGAGTTGAGCAATTCCAAAGCATCAATGTGGACCATTGTACTCTATTTAGTGTTCTTGGAAATCTAACTTGCTAGTTTAGCCTTCGTGGAATGTTTCGTAAGGTAAAGCTGTGAATAGACCAAGTTATGTTTGAAATTCCACAAAAACGTGAAAAGCTCATCCGTCGAGAGAGTTGAGCAATTCCAAAGCATCAATGTGGTTTTAGTTATCTTAGAAGTCTAACTTGCTAGTTGAGCGTTCGTGCAACGTTTCGTAAGCTAAACATGCGAATAGACCCAGTTATGTTTGAAATTGCGCAAAAACTTGAAAAGCTCGTCTATGGAGAGAGTTGAGCAATTCCAAAGCATCAATGTGGACCCTTGTACTCTATTTAGTGTTTTTACAAGTCTAACTTGCTAGTTTAGCCTTCGTGCAACGTTTCGTAAAGTAAAGATGCGAATAGACCAAGTTTTGTTCGAAATTGCACAAAAATGTAAATAGCTCGTATGTGGAGAGAGTTGAGCAATTCCAAAGCATCAATGTCGACCGTTGGACTCTATTTAGTGTTCTTAGAAGTCTAACTTGCTAGTTTAGCCTTCGTGCCACGTTTCGTAAGGTAAAGATGCCAAGACACCAAGTTATGTTTGAAATTGCTCAAAATCATGAAAAGCTCGTCTATGGAGAGAATTGAGCAATTCCAAAACATCAATGAGGACTGTTGCACTCTATTCAGTGTTCTTAGAAGTCTAACTTGCTAGTTTAAACTTCGTGCAACGTTTCGTATGGTAAAGATGCGAATAGACCAAGTTGTGTTTGAAATTACACAAAAACGTGAAAAGCTCGTCCATAGAGAGAGTTTAGTAATTCCAAAGCATCATTGTTGACCATTGTACTCTATTTAGTGTTCTTAAAAATCTAACTCGCTAGTTTTGCCTTCGTGCAATGTTTCGTAAGGTAAAGTTGTGAATAGACCAAGTTATGTTTGAAATTGCACAAAAACGTGAAAAGCTCATATGCGGAGAGAGTTGAGCAATTCCAAAGCATCAATGTGGACCGTTGTACTCTATTTAGTGTTCTTAGAAGTCTAACTTGCTAGTTTAGCCTTCGTGCCACGTTTCGTAAGGTAAAGATGCGAATAGACCATGCTATGTTTGAAATGTCACAAAAACGTCAAAAGCTCATCTCTGGAGAGAGTTGAGCAATTCCAAAGCATTAATGTAGACCTTTGTACTCTTTTTAGTGTTCTTAGAAGTCTAACTTACTTGTTTGGCCTTCGTGCAACGTTTCGTAAGGTAAAGATGCAAATAGACCAAGTTATGTTTGAAATTGCGCAAAAACATGAAAACTCATATGTGGAGAGAGTTGAGCAATTCCGAAGTATGAAAATGGACCGTTGTACTCAATTTAGTGTTCTTAGAAGTCTAACATGTTAGTTTAGCTTTCGTGCAACGTTTCATAAGTTAAAGATGCGAATCTACCAAGTTATGTTTGAAATTGGACAAAAACGTGAAAAGCTCCTCTGTGGAGAGAGTTCCGAAGCATCAATGTGGACCGCTGTCCTCTATTTAGTGTTCCTAGAAGTCTAACTTGCTAGTTTCGCCTTCGTGCAATGTTTTGTAAGGTAAAGACGCGAATAGGCCAAGTTATGTTGGAAATTGCACAAAAATATGAAAAGCTCGTCTATGGAGAGAGTTGAGCAATTCCAAAGCATCAATGTGAACCTTGTACTCTATTTAGTGTTCTTAGAAGTCTAACTTGCTAGTTTAGCCTTTGTGCAACGTTTCGTAAGGTAAAGATGCGAATAAACCAGGTTATGTTGGAAATTGCACAAAAACGTGAAAAGCTAGTCTATGGAGAGAGTTGAGCAATTTCGAAGCATCAATGTGGACCGTTTTCCTCTATTTAGTGTTCTTTGAAGTCTAACTTGCTAGTATAGCCTTCGTGCAACGTTTCGTACGGTAAAGATGCGAATAGACCAAGTTATGTTGGAAATTGCACAAAAACGTGAAAAGCTTGTCTATGAAGAGAGTTGAGCAATTCCGAAGCATCATTGTGGACCGTTGTCCTCTATTTAGTGTTCTTAGAAGTCTAACTTCCTAGTTTCGACTTCGTGCAACGTTTTGTAAGGTAAAGATGCGAATAGGCCAAGTTATGTTGGAAATTGCACAAAAATATGAAAAGCTCGTCTATGGAGAGAGTTGAGCAATTCCAAAGCATCAATGTGGACCGTTGTACTCTATTTAGTTTTCTTAGAAGTATAACTTGCTAGTTTAGCCTTCGTGCAACGTTTCGTAAGGTAAAGATGCGAATAGACAAAGTTATGTTGGAAATTGCGCAAAAACGTGAAATGCTCGTCTATGGGGAGAGTTGAGCAATTCCAAAAGCATCAATGCGGACCGTTGCACTCTATTTAGTATTCTTAGAAGTCTAACTTGCTAGTTTAGCCTTTGTGCAACGTTTCATAGGGTAAAGATGCGAATAGACCAAGTTATGTTTGAAAATGCACAAAAACATGAAAAGCTCGTCTATGGAGGGAGTTGAGCAACTCCAAAGCATCAATGTGGACCGTTTTACTCTGTTTAGTGTTCGTAGAAGTCTAACTTGCTAGTTTAGCCTTCGTGCAACGTTTCGTATGGTAAGGAAGCGAATAGACCAAGTTATGTTTGAAAATGAACAAAAAGTGAGAAGCACGTCTGTGGAGAAACATGAGCAATTCCCAAGCATCAATGTGGACCGTTGTACTCTATTTAGTGTTCTTAGAAGTCTAACTTGCTAGTTTAGCCTTCGTGCAACGTTTCGTATGGTAAAGAAGCGGATAGACCAAGTTGTGTTCGAAAATGCACAAAAACATGAAAAGCTCATCTATGGAGAGAGTTGAACAATTCCAAAGCATCAATGTAGACCGTTATACTCTATTTGTTGTTCTTAGAAGTGTAACTTGGTACTTTAGCCTTCGTGCAACGTTTCGTAAGGTAAAGATGCGAATAGACCAACTTAAGGTAGAAATAACACAAAAACGTGAAAAACTCGTCTATGGAGAGAGTTGAGCAATTCCGAAGCATCAATGTGGACCGTTGTCCTCTATTTAGTGTTCTGAGAAGTCTAACTTGCTAGTTTCGCCTTCGTGCAACGTTTCATAAGGTAAAGATGCGAATTGACCAAGTTATGTTAGAAATTGCACAAAAACGTGAAAAGCTCGTCTATGTAGAAAGTTCCGAAGCATCAATGTGGACCGTTGTCCTCTATTTAGTGTTCTTAAAAGTCTAACTTGCTAGTTTCGCCTTCGTGCAACGTTTCGTAAGGTAAAGATGCGAATAGACCAAGTTATGTTGGAAATTGCACAAAAACGTTAAAAGCTCGTCTATGGAGAGAGTTCCGATGCATCAATGTGGACCGTTGTCCTCTATTTAGTGTTCTTAGAAGTCTAACTTGCTAGTTTCGCCTTCGTGCAACGGTTCGTAAGGTAAAGATGATGAATCGGCCAAGTTATGTTGGAAATTGCACAAAAACGTGAAAAGCTTGTCTATGGAGAGAGTTGAGCAATTCCAAAGCATCAATGTGGACCGTTGTCCTCTATTTAGTGTTCTTGGAAGTCTAACTTGCTAGTTTCGCCTTCATGCAACGTTTTGTAAGGTAAAGATGCCAATAGGCCAAGTTATGTTGGAAATTGCACAAAAATCGGAAAAGCTCGTCTATGGAGAGAGTTGAGCAATTCGAAAGCATCAATGTGAACCGTTGTACTCCATTTAGTGTTCTTAGAACTCTAACTTGCTAGTTTAGCATTCGTGCAACGTTTCGTAACGTAAAGATGTGAATAGACCAGGTTATGTTGGAAATTGCACAAAAACATGAAAAGCTAGTCTATGGAGAGAGTTGAGTGATTCCGAAGCATCAATGTGGACCGTTGTCCTCTATTTAGTGTTCTTAGAAGTCTAACTTGCTAGTTTCGCCTTCGTGCAACGTTTCGTAAGGTAAAGATGCGAATAGACCAAGTTATGTCAAAAATTGCACAAAAACGTGAAAAGCTCGTCTATGGAGAGAGTTCCGAAGCATCAATGTGGACCGTTGTCCTCTATTTAGTGTTCTTAGAAGTCTAACTTGCTAGTTTAGCCTTCGTGCAACGTTTCGTAAGTTAAAGATGCGAATAGACCAAGTTATGTTGGAAATTGCCCAAAAAGGTGAAAAGCTTGTCTATGGAGAAAGTTCCGAAGCGTCAATGTGGAAAGTTGTCCTCTATTTAGTGTTCTTAGAGGTCTAACTTGCTACTTTCACCTTCGTGCAACGTTTCGTAAGGTAAAGATGCGAATAGACCAAGTTATGTTGGAAATTGCATAAAAACGTTAAAAGCTCGTCTATGGAGAGAGTTCCAAAGCATCAATGTGGAGCGTTGTCCTCTATTTAGTGTTCCTAGAAGTCTAACTTGCTAGTTTCGCCTTCGTGCAACATTTCGTAAGGTAAAGATGCGAATAGGCCAAGTTATGTTGGAAATTGCACAAAAACGTGAAAAGCTTGTCTATGGAGAGAGTTGAGCAATTCCAAAGCATCAATGTGGACCGTTGTCCTCTATTTAGTGTTCTTGGAAGTTTAACTTGCTAGTTTCGCCTTCGTGCGACGTTTTGTAAGGTAAAGATGCGAATAGGCCAAGTTATGTTGGAAATTGCACAAAAATATGAAAAGCTCGTCTATGGAGAGAGTGGAGCAATTCCAAACCATCAATGTGAACGTTGTACTCTATTTAGTGTTCTTAGAAGTCTAACTTGCTAGTTTAGCCTTCGTGCAACGTTTCGTAAAGTAAAGATGCGAATAGACCAGGTTATGTTGGAAATTGCACAAAAACGAGAAAAGCTAGTCCATGGAGAGAGTTGACCAATTTCGAATCGTCAATGTGGACCGTTTTCCTCTATTTAATGTTCTTTGAAGTCTGACTTGCTAGTATAGACTTCGTGGAACGTTTCGTACGGTAAAGATGCGAATAGACCAAGTTATGTTGGAAATTGCACAAAAACGTGAAAAGCCTATCTATGGAGAGAGTTGAGCAATTCCAAAGCATCATTATGGACCGTTGTCCTCTATTTAGTGTTCTTAGAAGTCTAACTTGCTAGTATAGCCTTCGTGCAACGTTTTGTAAGGTAAAGATGCGAATAGGCCAAGTTATGTTGGAAATTACACAAAAATATGAAAAGCTCGTCCATGGAGAGAGTTGAGCAATTCCAAAGCATCAATGTTGACCGTTGTACTCTATTTAGTTTTCTTAGAAGTCTAACTTGCTAGTTTGGCCTTCGTGCAACGTTTCGTATGGTAAATAAGCGAATAGACCAAGTTATGTTCGAAAATGCACAAAAACGTGAAAAGCTCGTCTATGGAGAGAGTTGAGCAATTCCAAATCATCAATGTGGACCGTTGTACTCTATTTATTGTTCTTAGAAGTCTAACTTGGTACTTTAGCCATCGTGCAACGTTTCGTAGGGTAAAGATGCGAATAGACCAAGTTATGTTGGAATTGCATAAAAACGTGAAAAGCACGTCTATGGAGAGACTTGAGCAATTCCAAAGCATCAATGTAGACCGTTGTACTCTATTTAGTGTTCTTAGAAGTCTAACTTGCTAGTTTAGCATTCGTGAAACGTTTCGTGGGGTAAAGAAGCGAATTGACCAAGTTATGTTCGAAAAAGCTCAAAAACGTGAAAAGCTCGTCTATGGAGAGAGTTGAACAATTCCAAAGCATCAATGTCGACCGTTGTACCCTATTTATTTTTCTTAGAAGTGTAACTTGGTACTTTAGCCTTCGTGCAACGTTTCGTAAGGTAAAGATGCGAATAGACCAAGTTAAGTTGGAAATTGCACAAAAACGTGAAAAGCTCGTCTATGGAGAGAGTTGAGCGATTCCGAATCATCAATGTGGACCGTTGTCCTCTATTTAGTGTTCTTACAAGTCTAACTTGCTAGTTTCACCTTCGTGCAACGTTTCGTAAGGTAAAGATGCGAATAGACCAAGTTATGTTGGAAATTGCACAAAAACGTGAAAAGCTCGTCTATGGAGAGAGTTCCGAAGCATCAATGTGGACCGTTGTCCTCTATTTAGTGTTCTTAGAAGTCTAACTTGGTAGTTACGCCTTCGTGCAACGTTTCGTAAGGTAAAGAAGCGAATAGACCAAGTTATGTTGGAAATTGCACAAAAACGGGAAAAGCTCGTCTATGGAGAGAGTTGAGCAATTCCAAAGCGTCAATGTGGACCGTTGTCCTCTATTTAGTGTTCTTGGAAGTCTAACTTGCTAGTTTCACCTTCGTTCAACGTTTTGTAAGGTACAGAAGCGAATAGGCCAAGTTATGTTGGAAATTGCACAAAAATATGAAAAGCTCGTCTATGGAGAGAGTTGAACAATTCCAAAGCGTCAATGTGGACCGTTGTACTCTATTTAGTGTTCTTAGAAGTCTAACTTGCTAGTATATCCTTCGTGCAACATTTCGTATGATAAAGATGCGAATAGACCAAGTTATGTTGGAAATTGCGCAAAAACGTGAAATGCACGTCTATGGAGAGGGTTGAGCAATTCCAAAGCATCAATGTCGACCGTTGTACTCTATTTATTGTTCTTAGAAGTCTAACTTGCTAGTTGCGCCTTCGTGCAACGTTTCGTATGGTAAATAAGCGAATAGACCAAGCTATGTTCGAAAATGAACAAAAACGTGAAAAGCTCGTCTATGGAGAGACTTGAGCAATTCCAAAGAATCAATGTGGTCCGTTGTACTCTATTTAGTTTTCTTAGAAGTCTAACTTGCTAGTTTAGCCTTCGTGCAACGTTTCGTATGGTAAAGATGCGAATAGACCAAGTTATGTTCGAAAATGCACAAAAACGTGAAAAGCTCGTCTATGGAGAGAGTTGAGCAATTCCAAAGGATCAATGTGGACCGTTGTACTCTATTTATTGTTCTTAGAAGTCTAACTTGGTACTTTAGCCATCGTGCAACGTTTCGGAAGGAAAAGATGCGAATAGACCAGGTTATGTTGGAATGGCATAAAAACGTGAAAAGCTCGTCTATGGAGAGAGTTGAGCAATTCCAAAGCATCAATGTGGATCGTTGTACTCTATTTAGTGTTCTTAGAAGTCTAACTTGCTAGTTTAGTCTTCGTGCAATGTTTCGTATGGTAAAGAAGCGAATAGACCAAGTTATGTTCGGAAATGCACAAAAACGTGTAAAGCTCTTCTATAGAGAGAGTTGAACAATTCCAAAGCATCAATGTGGACCGTTGTACTCTATTTATTGTTCTTAGAAGTGTAACTTGGTACTTTAGCCTTCGTGCAACGTTTTGTAAGGTAAAGATGCGAATAGACCAAGTTAAGTTGGAAATTACACAAAAACATGAAAAGCTCATCTATGGAGAGAGTTGAGAAATTCCGAAGCATCAATGTCGACCGTTGTCCTCTATTTAGTGTTCTTAGAAGTCTAACTTGCTAGTTTCACCTTCGTGCAACGTTTCGTAAGGTAAAGATGCGAATAGACCAAGTTATGTTGGAAATTGCACAAAAACGTGAAAAGCTCGTCTATGGAGAGAGTTGAGCAATTCCAAAGAATCAATGTGGACCGTTGTACTCTATTTAGTTTTCTTAGAAGTCTAACTTGCTAGTTTAGCCTTCGTGCAACATTTCGTATGGTAAAGAAGCGAATAGACCAAGTTATGTTCGAAAATGCATAAAAACGTGAAAAGCTCATCTGTGGAGAGAGTTGAGCAATTCCAAAGAATCAATGTGGACCGTTGTACTCTATTTAGTTTTCTTAGAAGTCTAACTTTCTAGTTTAGCCTTCGTGCAACATTTCGTATGGTAAAGAAGCGAATAGACCAAGTTATGTTCGAAAATGCTCAAAAACGTGAAAAGCTCGTCTATGAAGAGAGTTGAGCAATTCCAAAGCATCAATGTGGACCGTTGTACTCTATTTATTGTTCTTAGAAGTCTAACTTGGTACTATAGCCATCGTGCAACGTTTCGTAAGGTAAAGATGCGAATAGACCAAGTTATGTTGGAATTGCATAAAAACGTGAAAAGCTCGTCTATGGAGAGACTTGAGCAATTCTAAAGCGTCAATGTGTACCGTTGTACTCCATTTAGTGTTCTGAGAAGTCTAACTTGCTAGTTTAGCATTCGTGAAACGTTTAGTGGGGTAAAGAAGCGAATAGACCAAGTTATGTTCGGAAATGCACAAAAACGTGAAAAGCTCTTCTATAGAGAGAGTTGAACAATTCCAAAGCATCAATGTGGACCGTTGTACTCTATTTATTATTCTTAGAAGTGTAACTTGGTACTTTAGCCTTCGTGCAACGTTTCGTAAGATAAAGATGCGAATAGACCAAGTTAAGTTGGAAATTACACAAAAACATGAAAAGCTCATCTATGGAGAGAGTTGAGAAATTCCGAAGCGTCAATGTCGACCGTTGTCTTCTATTTAGTGTTCTTAGAAGTCTAACTTGCTAGTTTCACCTTCGTGCAACGTTTCGTAAGGTAAAGATGCGAATAGACCAAGTTATGTTGGAAATTGCACAAAAACGTGAAAAGCTCGTCTATGGAGAGAGTTGAGCAATTCCAAAGAATCAATGTGGACCGTTGTACTCTATTTAGTTTTCTTAGAAGTCTAACTTGCTAGTTTAGCCTTCGTCCAACATTTCGTATGGTAAAGAAGCGAATAGACCAAGTTATGCTCGAAAATGCACAAAAACGTGAAAAGCTCGTCTATGGAGAGAGTTGAGCAATTCCAAAGAATCAATGTGGACCGTTGTACTCTATTTAGTTTTCTTAGAAGTCTAACTTTCTAGTTTAGCCTTCGTGCAACATTTCGTATGGTAAAGAAGCGAATAGACCAAGTTATGTTCGAAAATGCTCAAAAACGTGAAAAGCTCGTCTATGAAGAGAGTTGAGCAATTCCAAAGCATCAATGTGGACCGTTGTACTCTATTTATTGTTCTTAGAAGTCTAACTTGGTACTATAGCCATCGTGCAACGTTTCGTAAGGTAAAGATGCGAATAGACCAAGTTATGTTGGAATTGCATAAAAACGTGAAGAGCTCGTCTATGGAGAGACTTGAGCAATTCTAAAGCGTCAATGTGTACCGTTGTACTCCATTTAGTGTTCTGAGAAGTCTAACTTGCTAGTTTAGCCTTCGTGCAACATTTCGTATGGTAAAGAAGTGAATCGAGCAAGTTATGTTCGAAAATGCACAAAAACGTGAAAAGCTCGTCTATGGAGAGCGTTGAACAATTCCAAAGCATCAATGTGGACCGTTGTACTCTATTTATTGTTCTTAGAAGTGTAACTTGGTACTTTAGCTTTCGTGCAACGTTTCGTAAGGTAAAGATGCGAATAGACCAAGTTAAGTTGGAAATTGCACAAAAACGTGAAAAGCTCGTCTATGGAGAGAGTTGAGTGATTCCGAAGCATCAATATGGGCTGTTGTCCTCTATTTAGTGTTCTTAGAAGTCTAACTTGCTAGTATAGCCTTCGTGCAACGTTTCGTATGGTAAAGTTGCTAATAGACCAAGTTATGTTGGAAATTGTGCAAAAACGTGAAATGCTCGTCTATGGAGAGACTTGAGCAATTCCAAAGCATCAACGTGGACCGTTGTACTCTATTTATTGTTCTTAGAAGTCTAACTTGCTAGTTTCGCCTTCGTGCGACGTTTCATATGGTATATAAGCGAATAGACCAAGTTATGTTCGAAAATGAACAAAAACGTGAAAAGCTCATCTATCGAGAGACTTGAGCAATTCCAAAGAATCAATGTGGACCGTTGTACTCAATTTAGTTTTCTTGGAAGTCCAACTTGCTAGTTTAGCCTTCGTGCAACGTTTCGTATGATAAAGAAGCGAATAGACCAAGTTATGTTCGAAAATGCACAAAAACGTGAAAAGCTCATCTATGGAGAGAGTTGAGCAATTCCAAAGCATCAATGTGGACCGTTGTAATCTATTTATTGTTCTTAGAAGTCTAACTTGGTACTTTAGCCTTCGTGCAACGTTTCGTAAGGTAAAGATGCGAATAGACCAAGTTATGTTGGAATTGCATAAAAACGTGAAAAGCTCGTCTATGGAGAGAGTTGAGCAATTCCAAAGCATCAATGTGGACCGTTGTACTCTATTTAGTGTTCTTACAAGTCTAACTTGCTAAATTAGCCTTCGTGCAACGTTTCGTACGGTAAAGATGCGAATAGACCAAGTTATGTTGGAAATTGCGCAAAAACGTGAAATGCTCGTCTATGGGGAGAGTTGAGCAATTCCAAAAGCATCAATGTGGACCGTTGCACTCTATTTAGTGTTCTTAGAAGTCTAACTTGCTAGTTTAGCCTTCGTGCAACGTTTCGTATGTTAAAGATGCGAATAGACCAAGTTATGTTAGAAAATGCACAAAAACGTGAAAAGCTCGTCGATGGAAAGAGTTGTGCAACTCCAAAGCATCAATGTGGACCGTTCTACTCTATTTAGTGTTCGTAGAAGTCTAACTTGCTAGTTTAGCCTTCGTGCAACGTTTCGTATGGTAAAGAAGCGAATAGACCAAGTTATGTTCGAAAATGAACAGAAAGTGAAAAGCACGTCTATGGAGAGACTTGAGCAATTACAAAGCATCAATGTGGACCGTTGTACTCTATTTAGTGTTCTTAGAAGTTTAACTTGCTAGTTTAGCCTTCGTGCAACGTTTCTGGTAATGAAGCGAATACACCAAGTTATGTTTGAAAATGCACAAAAACGTGAAAAGCTCGTCCATGGAGAGAGTTGAACAATTCCAAAGCATCAATGTCGACCGTTGTACTCTATTTATTGTTCTTAGAAGTGTAACTTGGTACTTTAGCCTTCGTGCAATGTTTCGTAAGGTAAAGATGCGAATAGACCAAGTTAAGTTGGAAATTGGACAAAAACGTGAAAAGCTCGTCTATGGAGAGAGTTGAGCGATTCCGAAGCATCAATGTGGACCGTTGTCCCCTATTTAGTGTTCTTAGAAGTCTAACTTGCTAGTTTCGCCTTCGTGCAACGTTTCGTAAGGTAAAGATGCGAATACACCAAGTTATGTTGGAAATTGCACAAAAATGTGAAAAGCTCGTCTATGGAGAGAGTTCAGCAATTCTAAAGCATCAATGTGGACCGTTGTACTCTATTTAGTGTTCTTAGAAGTCTAACTTGCTAGTTTAGCCTTCGTGCAACGTTTCGTAAGGTAAAGATGCGTATAGACCAGGTCATGTTGGAAATGCAAAAAAACGTGAAAAGCTCGTCTGTGAAGAGAGTTGGGCAACTCCAAAGCATCAATGTGGACCGTTGTACTCTATTTAGTGTTCGTAGAAGTCTAACTTGCTAGTTTAGCCTTCGTGCAACGTTTCGTATGGTAAAGAAGCGAATAGACCAAGTTATGTTCGAAAATGAACAAAATGTGAAAAGCACGTCTATGGAGAGACTTGAGCAATTACAAAGCATCAATGTGGACCGTTGTACTCTATTTAGTGTTCTTAGAAGTTTAACTTGCTAGTTTAGCCTTCGTGCAACGTTTCGTATGGTAAAGAAGCGAATAGACCAAGTTATGTTTGAAAATGCACAAAAACGTGAAAAGCTCATCTATGGAGAGAGTTGAACAATTCCAAAGCAGCAATGTGGACCGTTGTACTCTATTTATTGTTCATAGAAGTGTAACTTAGTACTTCAGCCTTCGTGCAATGTTTCGAAAGGTAAAGATGCGAATAGACCAAGTTATGTTGGAAATTACAGAAAAACGTGAAAAGCTCATCTATGGAGAGAGTTGAGCGATTCCGAAGCATCAATGTGGACCGTTGTCCTCTATTTAGTGTTCTTAGAAGTCTAACTTGCTAGTTTCGCCTTCGTGCAACGTTTCATAAGGTAAAGATGCGAATAGACCAAGTTATGTGGGAAATTGAACAAAAACGTGAAACGCTCGTCTATGGAGAGAGTTCCGAAGCATCAATATGGACCGTTGTCCTCTATTTAGTGTTCTTAGAAGTCTAACTTGCTAGTTTCGCCTTCGTGCAACGTTTCATAAGGTAAAGATGCGAATAGACCAAGTTATGTTGGAAATTGCACAAAAACGTGAAATGCTCGTCTATGGAGAGAGTTGACCAATTTCAAAGCATGAATGTGGACCGTTGTCCTCTATTTAGTGTTCTTAGAAGTCTAACTTGCTAGTTTCGCCTTCGTGCAACATTTTTTAAGGTAAAGATGCGAATAGGCCAAGTTATGTTGGAAATTGCACAAAAATGTGAAAAGCTCGTCTATGGAGAGAGTTGAGCAATTCCAAAGCATCAATGTGGACCGTTGTACTCTATTTAGTGTTCTTAGAAGTCTAACTTGCTAGTTTCGCCTTCGTGCAACGTTTAGTAAGGTAAAGATGCGAATAGACCAAGTTATGTGGGAAATTGAACAAAAACGTGAAAAGCTCGTCTATGGAGAGAGTTCCGAAGCATCAATATGGACCGTTGTCCTCTATTTAGTGTTCTTAGAAATCTAACTTGCTAGTTTCGCCTTCGTGCAACGTTTCGTAAGGTAAAGATGCGAATAGACCAAGTTATGTTGGAAATTGCACAAAAACGTGAAAAGCTCGTCTACGGAGAGAGTTGACCAATTTCAAAGCATCAATGTGGACCGTTGTCCTCTATTTAGTGTTCTTAGAAGTCTAACTTGCTAGTTTCGCCTTCGTGCAACGTTTTGTAAGGTAAAGATGCGAATAGTCCAAGTTATGTTGGAAATTCCACAAAAATGTGAAAAGCTCGTCTATGGAGAGAGTTGAGCAATTCCAAAGCACCAATGTGGACCGTTGTACTCTATTTAGTGTTCTTAGAAGTCTAACTTGCTAGTTTAGTCTTCGTGCAACGTTGCGTAAGGTAAAGATGCGAATAGACCAAGTTATGTTGGAAATTGCACAAAAACGTGAAAAGCTCGTCTATGGAGACAGTTGAGCGATTCCGATGCTTCAATGTGGACCGTTGTCCTCTATGTAGTGTTCTTGGAAGTCTAACTTGCTAGTTTCACCTTCGTGCAACGTTTTGTATGGTAAAGAGGCGAATAGACCAAGTTATGTTCGAAATTGTACAAAAACGTGAAAGCTCATTTATGGAGAGGGTTGAGCGATTCCAAAGCTTCAATGTGGACCGTTGTCCACTATTTAGTGTTCTTAGAAGTCTAATTTGATCTTCGTGCAACGTTTTGTAAGGTAAAGATGCGAATAGGCCAAGTTATGTTGGAAATTGCACAAAAACGTGAAAACCTCGTCTATGGAGAGAGCTAAGCAATTCCAATGCATCAGTGTGGATCGTTGTACTCTATTTAGTGTTTTTAGAAGTCTAACTTGCTAGTTTAGCCTTCGTGCAACGTTTCGTAAGGTAAAGATGCGAATAGACCAAGTTCTATTGGAAATTGAACAAAAACGTGAAAAGCTCGTCTATGGAGAGAGTTCTGAAGCATCAATATGGACCGTTGTCCTCTATTTAGTGTTCTTAGAAGTCTAACTTGCTAGTTTCCCCTTCGTGCAACGTTTCGTAAGGTAAAGATGCGAATAGACCAAGTTATGTTGGAAATTGCACAAAAACGTGAAAAGCTCGTCTACGGAGAGAGTTGACCAATTTCAAAGCATCAATGTGGACCGTTGTCCTCTATTTAGTGTTCTTATAAGTCTAACTTGCTAGTTTCGCCTTCGGGCAACGTTTCATAAGGTAAAGATGCGAATAGACCAAGTTATGTTGGAAATTGCACAAAAACGTGAAAAGCTCATCCATGGAGAGAGTTGACCAATTTCAAAGCATCAATGTGGACCATTTTCCTCTATTTAGTGTTCTTAGAAGTCTAACTTGCTAGTTTCGCCTTCGTGCAACGTTTTGTAAGGTAAAGATGCGAATAGGCCAAGTTATGTTGGAAATTGAACAAAAATGTAAAAAGCTCATCTACGGAGAGAGTTGAGCAATTCCAAAGCATCAATGTGGACCGTTGTACTCTTTTTACTGTTCTTGGAAGTCTAACTTGCTAGTTTCGCCTTCGTGCAACGTTTCGTAAGGTAAAGATGCGAATAGACCAAGTTATGTGGGAAATTGAACAAAAACGTGAAAAGCTCGTCTTTGGAGAGAGTTCCGAAGCATCAATATGGACCGTTGTCCTCTATTTAGTGTTCTTAGAGGTGTAACTTGCTAGTTTCGCCTTCGTGCAACGTTTCGTAAGGTAAAGATGCGAATAGACCAAGTTATGTTGAAAATTGCACAAAAACGTGAAAAGCTCGTCTATAGAGACATTGAGCGATTCCGATGCATCAATGTGGACCGTTGTCCTCAATTTAGTGTTCTTAGAAGTCTAACTTGCTAGTTTCGCCTTCGTGCAACGTTTCATAAGGTAAAGATGCGAATAGACCAAGTTATGTGGGAAATTGAACAAAAAGGTTAAAAGCTCATCTATGGAGAGAGTTCTGAAGCATCAATATGGACCGTTGTCCTCTATTTAGTGTTCTTAGAAGTCTAACTTGCTAGTTTCGCCTTCGTGCAACGTTTCATAAGGTAAAGATGCGAATAGACCAAGTTATGTTGGAAATTGCACAAAAACGTGAAAAGCTCGTCGATGGAGAGAGTTGACCAATTTCAAAGCATGAATGTGGACCGTTGTCCTCTATTTAGTGTTCTTAGAAGTCTAACTTGCTAGTTTCGCCTTCGTGCAACGTTTTTTAAGGTAAAGATGCGAATAGGCCAAGTTATGTTGGAAATTGCACAAAAATGTGAAAAGCTCGTCTATGAAGAGAGTTGAGCAATTCCAAAGCATCAATGTGGACCTTTGTACTCTATTTAGTGTTCTTAGAAATCTAACTTGCTAGTTTCGCCTTCGTGCAACGTTTAGTAAGGTAAAGATGCGAATAGACCAAGTTATGTGGGAAATCGAACAAAAACGTGAAAAGCTCGTCCATGGAGAGAGTTCCGAAGCATCAATATGGACCGTTGTCCTCTATTTAGTGTTCTTAGAAGTCTAACTTGCTAGTTTCGCCTTCGTGCAACGTTTCGTAAGGTAAAGATGCGAATAGACCAAGTTATGTTGGAAATTGCACAAAAACGTGAAAAGCTCGTCTACGGAGAGAGTTGATCAATTTCAAAGCATCAATGTGGACCGTTGTCCTCTATTTAGTGTTCTTAGAAGTCTAACTTGCTAGTTTCGCCTTCGTGCAACGTTTTGTAAGGTAAAGATGCGAATAGGCCAAGTTATGTTGGAAATTCCACAAAAATGTGAAAGCTCGTCTATGGAGAGATTTGAGCAATTCCAAAGCATCAATGTGGACCGTTGTACTCTATTTAGTGTTCTTAGAAGTTTAACTTGCTAGTTTAGCCTTCGTGCAACGTTTCGTAAGGTAAAGATGCGTATAGACCAGGTCATGTTGGAAATTGCACAAAAACATGAAAAGCTCGTCTATGGAGAGAGTTGAGCAATTTCGAAGCATCAATGTGGAGCGTTTTCCTCTATTTAGTGTTCTTAGAAGTCTAACTTTCTAGTATAGCCTTCATGCAACGTTTCGTAAGGTAAAGATGCGAATAGACCAAGTTATGTTGGAAATTGCACAAAAACGTGAAAAGCTCGTTTATGGAGACAGTTGAGCGATTCCGATGCTTCAATGTGGACCGTTGTCCTCTATGTAGTGTTCTTGGAAGTCTAACTTGCTAGTTTCACCTTCGTGCAACGTTTTGTATGGTAAAGAGGCGAATAGACCAAGTTATGTTCGAAATTGCACAAAAACGTGAAAGCTCATTTATGGAGAGGGTTGAGCGATTCCAAAGCTTCAATGTGGACCGTTGTCCACTATTTAGTGTTCTTAGAAGTCTAATTTGACCTTCGTGCAACGTTTTGTAAGGTAAAGATGCGAATAGGCCAAGTTATGTTGGAAATTGCACAAAAACGTGAAAAGCTCGTCTATGAAGAGAGTTAGGCAATCCCAATGCATCAGTGTGGATCGTTGTACTCTATTTAGTGTTTTTAGAAGTCTAACTTGCTAGTTTAGCCTTCGTGCAACGTTTCGTAAGGTAAAGATGCGAATAGACCAAGTTATGTGGGAAATTGAACAAAAACGTGAAAAACTCGTCTATGGAGAGAGTTCTGAAGCATCAATATGGACCGTTGTCCTCTATTTAGTGTTCTTAGAAGTCTAACTTGCTAGTTTCGCTTTCGTACAACGTTTCATAAGGTAAAGATGCGAATAGACCAAGTTATGTTGGAAATTGCACAAAAACGTGAAAAGCTCGTCCATGGAGAGAGTTGACCAATTTCAAAGCATCAATGTGGACCATTGTCCTCTATTTAGTGTTCTTAGAAGTCTAACTTGCTCGTTTCGCCTTCGTGCAACGTTTTGTAAGGTAAAGATGCGAATAGGCCAAGTTATGTTGGACAAAGATTTTATTCTAGAGTATAAAGAACACTGTCTATTCCATCTGCAACAGATCCAAGTTGTACTGTGATCTCAGTGATTGCTTCGTGCAATTTATCTGGGTCATGAGTACTTGCTTGTCTGCCCCATGACATATATCGAACACCTTGTATGGCATACCTTGAAACCATAAGTTGCCTTTTGTAGTCTTGAACTTTATCGGTTGCTTTTTTAAGTCTCCTTTTGGTTTCCCTCAAAGCTTCTTGTAGAGATTCGATAGTTTTCTGGGGATCGTCCTCGTATACGTCTTCCTTTATAGGGGAGAGGTTGAATCTGGGATCACCTCCACCTTCTTCTTCTTTAGAAGTAGAACCTTCATCAGTTCTAGACCTTTTTACAGGTGGAGAGTTAGGAGTATCCATCCTTGAAGATTTCTTGAGAAAGATATTGGTTTATGATGATTCTTACTTTTGAATATTTATACGAATGGAATATGAAGAGATTGTTGGACCAAGACTTAGTGTCTAGTCAACATTGTGTTTTTGATGATTGTGTATGATTGTATACTAAAATGTGTGTGAGCATGCTTGACTTGAACATATCCTAAAATGCTAGAAAACATGCTTAAATGTTTATTTGGTTAATTGTTTAATATCTTAATTGTGCATATACAAATGAAGGCTTATGCATATCTCTATGTGAATATGGTATCTATATATTTTTGAGATAGTGCTGGAATATCTAAATGGTCATCTTAACCCTTCAAGTCTTGTTGTAATCTGATCCATTCATAATTCAAAACAATTCAATCTCGGCCATAGATTAGTGTACCGTTGGAGCTTGTAGTCTTCAAGAATATCTTCATAATCTAAGTCTTGTCTAGTTGCAAAATATACTTTCTCATCTCTTACAAATTTCAACCATTGCATTTGTCCTTTAGTTTCATCAATTTTCTTCTCACAAAAATCTTATCATTGACCTCAATAAAGGAAGCATGTGCAAGATCTTGTTTGATGAAGATAAGAGATCCTTCACATGACCAAACATGTCCCTCCAATCTTGACTTCAAACTCTGAATTTGGCAGCACCAATATATCCATATTATACAGCCCTAAGGCTAGTTCCAATCATCAATCAAAATGCCTTAGTGGAAGGTTGATGAACATAGGTTTTTCTTGGTTTTCTAGAGATCCAAGCTCATACTCGAAAACCGGATGATTAACCTACAATGATGATTAACCTACAAGGAAATAGGAGGTAGAACTCCCCAATTGCATGTAAGCTCAAAGAGCTTCATATAGAGTGCATAGGTTAATTACATTAGAAAAACAACCCATAAAATTCATATTACTGCATGATAAATCATTTTATATGTATTAGAATGTCCATGTAAAATTTCATAACAATCGGAAATCGTTTGGTCACTCAACCAAGCAATTTGATCACTAATAGTGAAACCGATAAATTCTAAGTGTAAATTCAAAGTCATTTTGCAAACTCAGTGTAAATGACCTTTTCTCTTAAACTTTACTAAATCAAATATGTTCATAGTGATGAAACTAAGATGCACACGAAATTTCATTTAAATCGGAGTTCATTTGGTTCACCACGTTCACAAAGAACACATATGCACAAAATTAGGTAAAACCTAGTTTTGGCGGAATTTAAGCATATGACCAAATATATATGTGATGCATTTAATTTCTCATGATTATAGTCCTAGAACATATATTAAGCCTTCATGTGCATGTGGTTCAAGTTTCAAGTCATTTCGACCTAAGTTGGTTAAGATATGATAATTGGAAAATTAATGCTCTAACTTAGTTCATGTATATTTATTTTCAAAACTTAATTTCCAGCACTATCTCAAAAATATATAGATACCATATTCAAATAGAGATATGCATAAGCCTTCATTTGTATATGCACAATTAAGATATTAAACAATTAACCAAATAAACATTTAAGCATGTTTTCTAGCATTTTAGGATATGTTCAAGTCAAGCATGCTCACACACATTTTAGTATACAATCATACACAATCATCAAAAACACAATGTTGACTAGACACTAAGTCTTGGTCCAACAATCTCTTCATATTCCATTCGTATAAATATTCAAAAGTAAGAATCATCATAAACCAATATCTTTCTCAAGAAATCTTCAAGGATGGATACTCCTAACTCTCCACCTGTAAAAAGGTCTAGAACTGATGAAGGTTCTACTTCTAAAGAAGAAGAAGGTGGAGGTGATCCCAGATTCAACCTCTCCCCTATAAGGGAAGACGTATACGAGGACGATCCCCAGAAAACTATCGAATCTCTACAAGAAGCTTTGAGGGAAACCAAAAGGAGACTTAAAAAAGCAACCGATAAAGTTCAAGACTACAAAAGGCAACTTATGGTTTCAAGGTATGCCATACAAGGTGTTCGATATATGTCATGGGGCAGACAAGCAAGTACTCATGACCCAGATAAATTGCACGAAGCAATCACTGAGATCACAGTACAACTTGGATCTGTTGCAGATGGAATAGACAGTGTTCTTTATACTCTAGAATAAAATCTTTGTCCAACACAAGTTATGTTCGAAATTGCACAAAAACGTGAAAGCTCATCTATGGAGAGGGTTGAGCGATTCCGAAGCTTCAATGTGGACCGTTGTCCACTATTTAGTGTTCTTTGAAGTCTAACTTGCTAGTTTGACCTTCGTGCAACGTTTTGTAAGGAAAATATGCGAATAGGCCAAGTTATGTTGGAAATTGCACAAAAACGTGAAAAGCTCGTCTATGGAGAGAGTTAAGCAATTCTAATGCATTAGTGTGGATCGTTGTACTCTATTTAGTGTTCTTAGAAGTCTAACTTGCTGGTTTAGCCTTCGTGCAACGTTTCGTGTGGTAAAGAAGCAAATAGACCAAGTTATGTTCGAAAATGCACAAAAACGCGAAAAGCTCGTCTATGGAGAGAGTTGAGCAATTCCAATGCGTCAATGTGGACCGTTGTACTCTATTTATTGTTCTTAAAAGTCTAACTTGCTGGTTTAGCCTTCGTGCAATGTGTCGTGTGGTAAAGAAGCGAATAGACCAAGTTATGTTCGAAAATGCACAAAAATGTGAAAAGCTCGTCTATGGAGAGAGTTGAGCAATTCAAAAGCATCAATGTTGACCGTGGTACTCTATTTAGTGTTCTTAGAAGTCTAACTTGCTAGTTTAGCCTTCGAGCAACGTTTCGCATGGTAAAGAAACGAATAGACCAAGTTACGTTCGAAAATGCACAAAAACATGAAAAGCTCGTCTATGGAGAGAGTTCAGTAATTCCAAAGCATCAATGTGGACCGTTGTACTCTATTTAGTGTTCTTAGAGTCTAACTTGCTATTTTAGCCTTCGTGCAACGTTTCGTATGGTAAAGAAGCGAATAGACCAAGTTATGTTCGAAAATGCACAAAAACGTGAAAAACTCATCTATGGAGAGAGTTGAGCAATTGCAAAGCATCAATGTGGACCGTTGTACTCTATTTATTGTTCTTAGAAGTCTAACTTGCTAGTTTCGCCTTCGTGCAACGTTTCGTATGGTAAAGATGCGAATAGACCAAGTTACGTTCGAAAATGCACAAAAACGTGAAAAGCTCGTCTATGGAGAGAGTTGAGCAACTCCAAAGCATCAATGTGAACCGTTGTACTCTATTTAGTGTTCGTAGAAGTCTAACTTGCTAGTTTAGCCTTCGTGCAACGTTTCGTATGGTAAAGAATCAAATAGGCAAAGTTATGTTCGAAAATGAACAAAAAGTGAAAAGCATGTCTATGGAGAGACTTGAGCAATTCCAAAGCATCGATGTGGACCGTTGTACTCTATTTAGTGTTCTAAAAAGTCTAACTTGCTAGTTTAGCCTTCGTGCAACGTTTCGTATGGTAAAGAAGCGAGTAGACCAAGTTATGTTCAAAAATGCACAAAAACGTGAAAAGCTCGTCTATGGAGAAACTTGAGCAATTCCAGAGCATCAATGTGGACCGTTGTACTCTATTTAGTGTTCTTAGAAGTCTAACTTGCTAGTTTAGCCTTCGTGCAACGTTTCGTATGGTAAAGAAGCGAATAGACCAAGTTATGTTCGACAATGCACAAAAACGTGTAAAGCTCATCTATGGAGAGAGTTGAACAATTCCAAAGCATCAATGTGGACCGTTGTACTCTATTTATTGTTCTTGGAAGTGTAACTTGGTACTTTAGCCTTCGTACAACGTTTCGTAAGGTAAAGATGCGAATAGACCAAGTTATGTTGGAAATTGCATAAAAACGTGAAAAGCTCGTCTATGGGGAAAGTTGAGCAATTCCAAAAGCATCAATGTGGACCGTTGCACCCTATTTAGTGTTCTTAAAAGTGTAACTTGGTACTTTAGCCTTCGTGCAACGTTTCGAAAGGTAAAGAAGCGAATAGACCAAGTTATGTTCGAAAATGCACAAAAACGTGAAAAGCTCGTCTATGGAGAGAGTTGAACAATTCCAAAGCATCAATGTGGACCGTTGTACTCTATTTATTGTTCTTAGAAGTGTAACTTGGTACTTTAGCCTTCGTGCAACATTTCGAAAGGTAAAGACGCGAATAGACCAAGTTATGTTGGAAATTGCACAAAAACGTGAAAAGCTCGTCTATGGAGAGAGTTGAGCGCTTCCGAAGCATCAATGTGGACCGTTGTCCACTATTTAGTGTTCTTAGAAGTTTAACTTGCTAGTTTCGCCTTCGTGCAACGTTTTGTAAGGTAAAAGATGCGAATAGGCCAAGTTATGTTGGAAATTGCGCAAAGACGTGAAATGCTCGTCTATAGAGAGAGTTGAGCAATTCCAAAGCATCAATGTCGACCGTTGTGCTCTATCTATTGTTCTTAGAAGTCTAGCTTGGTACTTTAGCCTTCGTGCAACGTTTCGTAGGGTAAAAATGCGAATAGACCAAGTTATGTTCGAAAATGCACAAAAACGTGAAAAGCTCGTCTATGGAGAGACTTGAGCAATTCCAAAGCATCAATGTGGACCGTTGTACTCTATTTAGTGTTCTTAGATGTCGAACTTGCTAGTTTAGCCTTCGTGCAACGTTTGGTATGGTAAAGAAGCGAATAGACCAAGTTATGATCGAAAATGCACAAAAACTTGAAAAGCTCGTCTATGGAGAGAGTTGAAAAATTCCAAAGCATCAATGTGGACCGTTGTACTCTATTTATTGTTCTTAGAAGTGTAACTTGGTACTTTAGCCTTCGTCCAATGCTTCGAAAGGTAAAAATGCGAATAGACCAAGTTATGTTGGAAATTGCCAAAAAACGTGAAAAGCTCGTCTATGGAGAGAGTTGAGCAATTCCGAAGCATCAATGTGGACCGTTGTCCTCTGTTTAGTGTTCTTAGAAGTCTAACTTGCTAGTTTCGACTTCGTGCAACGTTTTGTAACGTAAAGATGCGAATAGGCCAAGTTATGTTGGAAATTGCACAAAAATGTGAAAAGCTCGTCTATGGAGAGAGTTGAGCAATTCCAAAGCATTAATGTGGACCATTGTACTCTATTCAGTGTTCTTAGAAGTCTAACTTGCTAGTTTAGCCGTCGTGCAACGTTTCGTAAGGTAAAGATGCGAATAGACCAAGTTATGTAGGAAATTACACAAAAACGTGAAAAGCTCGTCTATGGAGAGAGTTGAGCAATTTCGAAGCATCAAAGTGGACCGTTTTCCTCTATTTAGTGTTCTTAGAAGTCTAACTCGCTAGTATAGCCTTCGTGCAACGTTTCGTATGGTAAAGATGCGAATAGACCAAGTTATGTTGGAAATTGCGCAAAAACGTGAAATGCTCGGTGATGGAGAGATTTGAGCAATTCCAAATCATCAATGTGGACCGTTGTGCTCTATTTATTGTTCTTAGAAGTCTAACTTGGTACTTTAGCCTTCGTGCAACGTTTCGTAAGCTAAAGATGCGAATAGACCAAGTTATGTTGGAAATTGCACAAAAACGTGAAAAGCTCGTCTATGGAGAGAGTTGAGCAATTCCAAATCATCAATGTGGACTGTTGTACTCTATTTAGTGTTGTTAGAAGTCTAACTTGCTATTTTAGCCTTCGTACAACGTTTCGTATGGTAAAGAAGCGAATAGACCAAGTTATGTTCGAAAATGCGCAAAAACGTGAAAAACTCGTCTATGGAGAGAGTTGAGCAATTCAAAAGCATGAATGTGGACCGTGGTACTCTATTTAGTGTTCTTAGAAGTTTAACTTGCTAGTTTAGCCTTCGAGCAACGTTTCGCATGGTAAAGAAGCGAATAGACCAAGTTATGTTCGAAAATGCACAAAAACATGAAAAGCTCGTCTATGGAGAGAGTTGAGCAATTCCAAAGCATCAATGTGGACTGTTGTACTCTATTTAGTGTTCTTAGAAGTCTAACTTGCTATGTTAGCCTTCGTGCAACGTTTCGTATGGTAAAGAAGCGAATAGACCAAGTTATGTTCGAAAATGCACAAAAACGTGAAAAACTCGTCGATGGAGAGAGTTGAGCAATTCCAAAGCATCAATGTGGACCATTGTACTCTATTTATTGTTTTTAGAAGTCTAAATTGCTAGTTTCGCCTTCGTGCGACGTTTCGTATCGTAAAGATGCGAATAGACCAAGTTATGTTCGAAAATGCACAAAAACGTGAAAAGCTCGTATATGGAGAGAGTTGAGCAACTACAAAGCATCAATGTGGACCGT
This sequence comes from Tripterygium wilfordii, assembly GCF_013401445.1. NCBI lineage: Eukaryota > Viridiplantae > Streptophyta > Magnoliopsida > Celastrales > Celastraceae > Tripterygium > Tripterygium wilfordii. The sequence continues at coordinate 3,875,609 of NC_052236.1, forward strand.
TGTACTCTATTTAGTGTTCGTAGAAGTCTAACTTTCTAGTTTAGCCTTCGTGCAACGTTTCGTATGGTAAAGAAGCAAATAGACCAAGTGATGTTCGAAAATGAACAAAAAGTGAAAAGCATGTCTATGGAGAGACTTGAGCAATTCCAAAGCATCAATGTGGACCGTTGTACTCTATTTAGTGTTCTTAGAAGTCTAACTTGCTAGTTTAGCCTTCGTGCAACGTTTTGTATGGTAAAGAAGCGAATTGACCAAGTTATGTTCGAAAATGCACAAAAACGTGAAAAGCTCGTCTATGGAGAGAGTTGAACAATTCCAAAGCATCAATGTGGACCGTTGTAATGTATTTATTGTTCTTAGAAATGTAACTTGGTACTTTAGCCTTCGTGCAACGTTTCGTAAGGTAAAGATGTGATGTGAGCATATTTGTGCATGTTTATATCAGTGATATTCTGTCACTTTAATCATTTTCTTGGTTGATGAGGTTGATTTGTGATGAGATTTTATGAAGATAACTTCAAGGGGATGATGTTAAGAAAATGTGCTTTAAATTGGAAATTACAGAATTTTGGTACTTAAGACCTTCTTGGATATTTTGCAGGACATTCGGCAGAAGGAGCTGACAGAATAAGTTGCAGTCCTCAACGGACTTTTAGAGGACATTTCAAGCTGTTCGGGAAGTGCTGGTTCACATTAATTGGAGTACGATGGAACTCTGAACATTACCCAAAGGCAGGGCTGGAAATCTTATGAGAAGCAGGATTTTATGCTGCGGACCGGGTCTTTAGAAGCTCAGAACTGGAGCATATGAGGTCCAAATCGAGTGATTCAAAAGCCCATAAATAAGTACACGTTCAGAGCTACGACTTTGTTGAAGACGTTCACGTCTGAATATGCTCAGAATCTCCCAGAAGCCAGTTGCAAGATCGTGACAGATTTCTGTTTCCTAAAGTAATTAAGGAAACAGAGTGATTTTAGGAGTCTTAAACTAGGGTTTCTTGGGAGATGTGGGAGGTAACTAATTATATATAATGGGACGGCAGAACTAAGAGGGACACACAAGGAGAGAGAGCCGTACGCAATCCATAGAACGTAGGTTTCTCTCCACACTATGAGCGGCTAGTTTATTTCTTTGGTTCAAGGGATTTGACTCCAATTCATGAGATTTTGAGACTTGGTTTGTTATATTTAAATTCATTCTGGATTCGAACATCTGTAGTGCTTTATTATATTTGTGAATGATTACATGAATTAATTGATTGAGATGCATATTGATTGATATTTCGTGTGATTAAATGCTATATTGAGCGCATGATACGTAATTGTTGTGTTGCTTGATTAAAAGTAGCGATTGGGCGACGTGATTATGATCCAAGTTTTCATCGTTTGCACAAGGGAATTACAGGATGAATTAAATAGTTTCCGCTTGTTAAACTATTGTTCAGTCTTAGTTTCTTCCAAAAATCCAATGCTGTTATTGATAGGAAGAGGATTGCTTAATACCACTTCAGTTGATAACAAGAATTAACTTGAGTGCTGAGCTCATGTTAATAACAGAAGGAAGGTAAGGATTTATCTATCGTACAGATAGATTTAGCTAAGTGTTCGATAAAGATTGTGTACCTTAGAAGTCTATGATAAATCCATGAATTGATTGCTCAATATCCTTTGATCCGAAGTTTGTTAATTCTTATTTCCCGTAAGTATTGTTGTGTTTACATTCTAGTTTAGTTGAATTAAAATCAAATCTTCCCCTATTTCAATTAGTGCGTTAAGAACTGTGAATTAATCACTTGGTCCCTGAGGATCGACCCTTATTCATCACTTTTACCAGTTAAGGTTTCAGAGTAAGGTAATTATTTTTGCTTGCGCTCGGCACGCATCAAAATTTGGCGCCGTTGCCGGGGACCAACTGTGATTGAATTTTCTGTTGTTAACTTTTTTTTATTTTTTTAAAGTTTATGACCAGGTCGTCTCACATTGGTGAACTAGAATACGATCCAGAACTTGAAAGAACAGTCCGTAGATTGAGGAGGGAAGCCCGACAAGCTCAAGCATTATCTCCTCTGTCAATAAGCACTCCCTCCGGAATCAACATAGCGATAGATTTACACTCTCAAAGCTTATATAGTGAATCTGAATCCGAAGAGGAAGACATGGCTGCAAACGATAGGACTCTTAAGCAATTGGCTGCACCTACCTTGAATCAACAACCTTTATGCATTGAATTTCCTGCATTAGGTGCTGCCTTTGAGTTGAAGTCAGGACTAATTCACCTTTTCCCTACTTTTCGTGGTCTAGCAGGTGAAGATCCGCACAAGCATCTTAAGGAATTTCATGTGGTGTGTTCTAGCTTGAGGCCGCAAAACATCACCGAAGAACAAGTGAAATTACGAGCTTTTCCTTTTTCCTTAGCAGATTCGGCCAAAGATTGGTTGTATGATCTTCCTTCGGGGTCCATTAATTCTTGGAATGAGATGAAGTGTTTTTTCCTAGAGAAATTTTTTCTTGCATCACGAGCTGCCAGCATAAGAAAAGACATATGTGGCATTCGCCAACTGAATGGAGAAACTTTATATGAGTATTGGGAGCGTTTCAAAAAGTTGTGTGCAAGCTGCCCACATCATCAAATTCCCGAGCAGCTCTTGATCCAATATTTCTATGAGGGGTTAATGCCAATGGATAGGAACATGATTGATGCTGCCAGTGGTGGAGCACTAATGGACAAAACACCAGCAGCTGCAAGAACTTTGATTGCAAACATGGCAGCAAATTCACAGCAATTTGGGGCACGTACGGAGCATCCAGCCAAGCAAGTTAGTGAGGTAAGTACTTCTAACATTGAACGTCAAATTTTTGACTTGACTACTTTGGTGAAACAAATGGCTATAGGATCTTTACAAGCAGCAAAATTATGTGGCATTTGCACGATGGTTGGGCATCCGACGGATATGTGTCCCACTTTGCAAGAGGAGGACTCAACACAGCAAGCTAATGCCATAGGAGGTTTTCCAGTGCAACTTCAACGGAAATTTGACCCATACCCCAACACATATACCCCAGGATTTAAACATCCAAATTTGAGTTATGGCAATCCAGCAGCTGCCCAAAATAGTTTCCAATTTCCTTATCCAGCTAACAACAAGGGACACAACCTCCAAATTCAGGTATGGCACTTGATGAAATCATTAAAGCATTGGCTAATAATACTCAACAATTTCAACAGGAAACAAGAAGTAGCGTTCAAAATCTGGAGAAACAAATTAGCCAATTGGCTACGGCAGTGAGCAATCTTGAGGCTCAAGGATCCGGGAAGTTACCGTCTCAAACAATTGTGAATCCTCGAGAGAATGCAAGTGCTGTCACATTGCGAAGTGGGAGAAAAACCGCTGATTCCAATCAACATCCTATGGTTTCAGCCCAGAAAAAGGAAGAGGAGAGGGAGGCCGACAATGACATTAAAGATTCTTCTAAGGTAACTTCTCAAACCACTATGCCGAATTCTTCTAATACTATTCTTGTTCCTTTTCCTAGCAGGTTGTCCAAGTCTAAGAAAGAGCAATAGGAGAAAGATATCCTAGAGACCTTCAGAAAAGTTGAAGTAAATATCCCATTGTTAGATGCCATCAAACAAGTTCCAAAGTATGCAAAATTTCTCAAGGAATTGTGTACTACGAAGAGGAAATTAAGGAGTGACGAGAAGGTCAAGGTGGGGGAGAATGTGTCAGCCATGATCCAGCGTAAGCTACCTCCAAAACAAAAAGATCCAGGAATGTTTACAATTCCATGTGTGATTGGTAACAAAAAAATTGAGCGTGCCATGTTAGATTTAGGTGCATCTATAAATGTCATGCCACACTCAATTTATGCATCGTTAAATTTGGGTCCATTGAAAGAAACAAGAGTGATTATTCAGTTAGCCGACCGTTCTAATGCATACCCCGACGGGGTAGTTGAAGATGTTTTGGTGCAAGTTGACGAGTTGATTTTTCCGGCTGATTTTTACATCCTCAATATGGAAGATGGAGGGTCTCCAAATCTTGCTCCGATTTTATTAGGAAGACCCTTTCTCAAAACAGCAAAGACAAAAATTTATGTTCACGATGGTACTCTCACCATGGAGTTCGACGGGGAAGTTGTGAAATTTCATATATTTGATGCTATGAGACACCCCAATGACACTCACTCTTTATTTTGTGTTGATTTGATTGAGGTACTCGTGCAGGAAGCTTTTGAATTAACGGATGAAGATGAGTTGAGCATAGTTATTGCAAACGACTTAGGAAAAATCAATGCAATTTCACCTCTGAATTCGGCATTGGAGGAGACAATTATGGCACTAGAATCGTTATCTCCAATTCCTAAGAGGTTTGAATCGTCCAAAATAGAATTACCACTCTCCCACTCTAAGTTGTTACCTTCTATTGTGCAGGCACCTACTTTGGAGCTAAAGCCTCTTCCAGGACACCAAAAATATGTCCATTTGGGAGACAACAATACACTTCCAGTCATCATTGCTCATGGTTTGACGGCATTGCAAGAAGAAAGATTAATTCGAGTGTTACGGGATCATATCACAGCAATCGGTTGGACCTTAGCCGACATTAAAGGCATCAATCCATCGATGTGTATGCATCGGATTTTATTGGAAGCAGGGTCCAAGCCAAGTCGAGAAGCCCAACGGAGATTGAACCCAGTCATGAAGGAAGTGGTCACGAAAGAGATCTTTAAGCTTTTGGATGCAGGAATCATCTACCCGATTTCAGACAGCGCGTGGGTAAGTCCAGTATAGGTAGTACCAAAAAATCAGGAATGACAGTGATCAAGAACCAAAACAACGAGCTCATTCCAACAAGAGTACAGAACGGGTGGAGAATGTGTATTGACTACCGCAAATTGAACGCTGTGACAAGGAAAGATCATTTTCCTCTTCCATTCATTGACCAGATGTTGGAACGATTGGCAGGTAAGTCTTTCTACTGTTTCCTTGATGGTTATTCTGGTTATAATCAAGTCGTCATTGCACCGGAAGATCAAGAAAAAACCGCATTCACATGCCCATTCGGGACATTTACATTCAGAAGAATGCCATTCGGACTTTGTAATGCGCCCGGAACATTTCAAAGATGCATGATGAATATTTTTTCTGAATTAATAGAAAATTGCATTGAAGTGTTCATGGATGACTTTACTGTTTACGGTGATTCGTTTGACATTTGTTTGGATAATCTGGGTCGCGTGTTAGACCAATGCGTTGCAACAAACCTTGTTTTGAACTTTGAAAAATGTCATTTTATGGTGAAACAAGGAATTGTCTTGGGTCATGTTATTTCAGAGAAGGGTATCGAAGTTGATAAAGCTAAAATTGATTTAATCATACACTTACCATATCCTAACAATGTACGAGAGGTGCGTTCTTTTTGTGGCCATGCAGGTTTTTATCGCAGGTTTATTAAGGACTTCTCAAAGATTGCTTTGCCGTTATCTAGACTTTTACAAAAAGAAGTTCCTTTCGAGTTCAACCAAGAATGCAAGGAGGCTTTTGATAAGCTGAAAACCGCATTGACGACCACTCCTATAATTCAGCCTCCTGATTGGACGCTACCTTTTGAGATTATGTGTGATGCCAGTAATTACGCGGTAGGAGCGGTATTAGGACAGCGATTTGACAAAAAAGCTCATGTGATCTATTATGCCTCCAGAACACTCAACCCGGCACAGTGCAATTATTCCACCACTGAGAAAGAGCTTCTAGCCATTGTATTTGCATTAGACAAATTTCGGTCTTATTTGCTTGGTTCTAAAGTGATTGTATTTTCTGATCATGCAGCTTTGAAGCAACTACTAGCCAAGAAGGAGTCGAAACCGAGACTGATTAGATGGATTCTTCTTTTGCAAGAATTTGATATTGAGATCAAAGACAAGAAAGGAGCTGAGAACCTTGTTGCTGACCATTTGAGTCGATTGAGAAGGGAAGAAGATGCTGAGCCTTTGCATGAATTTTTCCCTGATGAACATTTGTTTGCCGTCAAAGAGATGCTCCCTTGGTATGCTGATTTGGTAAATTACTTGGTTGCCAGAATTTTACCTGATGATATGACTAGGGCCAAGAGAGATAAAGTTAAGAGTGAAGCAAAATATTATGTGTGGGATGACCCATACTTGTGGAAAATGTGTTCAGATCAAATTATTAGGCGGTGTGTGCCTGATTCAGAAATTTTGTCTATCCTTACATTCTGCCATACATATGCTTATGGAGATCATTTTGGCCCCAAGAGAACAGCGAAGAAAGTTTTGGATAGCGGATTTTATTGGCCTACATTATTCCATGATGCTTACATGATGTGCAAGAATTGTGAACCGTGCCAAAAGACAGGCAGCTTGACTCGTCGGAACGAGATGGTACGAACGCCCATTCTTGCGTGTGAGATTTTTGATATCTGGGGTATCGATTTTATGGATCCATTTCCATCATCTTTTGGATTTGCTTATATTTTACTTGCTGTAGATTATGTGTCTAAATGGGTGGAAGCAAAGGCCACTAAGACTGACGATTCCAAAGTTGTTTCAGGTTTTATCAAAACTAACATCTTTGGCAGATTCGGCATTCCACGGGCAATGATCAGCGATCAAGGAAGTCACTTTTGTAACCACACGATTGACGCATTGCTAAAAAAATATGGGGTCTTTCATAAAACCTCCACTCCCTATAACCCCCAAACAAATGGACAAGATGAAGTATCCAACAGAGAAGTCAAATCCATTTTGGAGAAGATGGTCAAGCCCAATAGGAAGGATTGGAGCATGAGGCTTGATGATGCTTTATGGGCATACCGAACAGCCTATAAGACACCACTCAGGATGTCTCCTTATCGGCTAGTTTTTGGGAAAACATGTCATCTTCCCGTCGAGTTAGAGCACAAGGCATTTTGGGCAGTAAAACGATGTAATATGGACTTGGAGGCAGCCGGCCAAGAGAGAAAGTTACAACTCCAAGAATTGGAAGAGATACGATTGGAAGCCTATGAAAACTCCAGAATTTATAAGGAAAAGACCAAAGCCATTCATGACAAGATGATTGTTAGGAAGCAATTTGTGGTTGGGCAAAAGGTTTTGCTTTATAACTCGCGCTTGAAGCTTATGCCATGTAAGTTACGTTCTCGTTGGCTTGGTCCTTTTGTTGTTACTAATGTGTTTCCTCATGGTGCAGTTGAAGTAAAAAGTTTCGACACTAACAAGGTGTTCAAGGTCAATGGGCATCGGCTGAAACCATTTTATGACGGGTTTCAAGAGCACACTGTGGAGGATATCCCATTGCACGATCCAGTTTCTACCCACTAAGGAGTGTGGCTGCGTCGAGCTTAACGACGTAAACCAAATGCGCTGCTTGGGAGGCAACCCAAGAATGACCTGTTGGTCATAATTAGTTATGTTATCTTTCTCTATCACTCTAGAATAATTTCATCTACTGTCTTTCAAAAAAAATAAATAAATAAAAAAATGTGTCGTTTCTTTACAGTGAGGGCACCGTAAACCTCAAGTGTGGGGGAGGCTGTCATGTGCTAATAACCTGTGTGTGAATAAACTTGGGATTAGGCATAAACTCATTAAGATACAGCATGCATAGGGGTTCGCAACCTCAGCTTGGACCTTGCAATGTCTTGTGAATTTTTGATAAGCATACTTAGTTCTTAGTAACTGATTGAGGCAGTATTTCTTGTGAGGATATGTATACTGACAACCTAGCAGTGAAGAAGGATTGCGCAGCAAACTTTTAACCTTTTTTCCTCCTTAGGCCAGTCCTATATCTGGGTTTAAGTAAATAGGGAAAGGTCATCACTTTGGTAGGATGGAGCATAAGATGCACCTATCAAACCCCAAAAACAATTAAAGTGAGATGGAGCATAAAATGCACTCACTAGAATGAAAAGAATGAATCGAAAAAAAAAATGTTACTTCTGCAGTAAGATGGAGCATAGCATGCACTTACTGTAGGCAAAAAAAAAACAAAGATTGTGAATCCTTACCTTATTTTACTACCTGGATTGTAGTGGCAGGGAGAGAAAGGAAGGGGTGAGTTGTGCAGGAATTGTTCATGTTAGATTAGAAGTCCCATGACTGATCAAGTTACTTGTAACATGATGTGAAAAGAGATGAGTATACTTGACTTAAGTTTAATGGACATTGCCAGTGTTCTGAGATGGGTATGTGGCCTTGTATTTTTGCATGGGTGCGTTTTACTCGAGGACGTGTAAAAGTTAAGTGTGGGGGAATTTGATGTGAGCATATTTGTGCATGTTTATATCAGTGATATTCTGTCATTTTAATCATTTTCTTGGTTGATGAGGTTGAGTTGTGATGAGATTTTTTGAAGATAACTTCAAGGGGATGATATTAAGAAACTGTGCTTTAAATTGGAAATTACAGAATTTCAGGTACTTAAGACCTTCTTGGATATTTTGCAGGACATTCGGCAGAAGGAGCTGACAGAATAAGTTGTAGTCTTCAACGGACTTTTAGAGGACATTTCAAGCTGTTCGGGAAGTGCTGGTTCACAATAATTGGAGTACGATGGAACTCTGAACATTACCCAAAGGCAGGGCTAGAAATCTTATGAGAAGCAGGATTTTATGCTGCGGACCGGGTCTTTAGAAACTCAAAACTGGAGCATATGAGGTCCAAATCGAGTGATTCAGAAGCCCATAAATAAGTACACGTTCAGATCTATGACTTTGTTGAAGAAGTTCACGTCTGAATATGCTCAGAATCTCCCAGAAACCAGTTGCAAGATCGTGATAGATTTCTGTTTCCTAAAGTAATTAAGGAAACAAAGTGATTTTAGGAGTCTTAAACTAGGGTTTCTTGGGAGACGTGGGAGGTAACTAATTATATATAATGGGACGGCAGAACTAAGAGGGACACACAGGGAGAGAGAGCCATACGCAATCCATAGAACGTAGGTTTCTCTCCACACTATGAGCGGCTAGTTTATTTCTTTGGTTCAAGGGATTTGACTCCAATTCATGAGATTTTGAGACTTGGTTTGTTATATTTAAATTCATTCTGGATTCGAACATCTGTAGTTCTTTATTATATTCGTGAATGATTACATGAATTAATTGATTGAGATCCATATTGATTGATATTTCATGTGATTAAATGCAATATTGAGCGCATGATACGTAATTGTTGTGTTGCTTGATTAAAAGTAGCGATTGGGCGATGTGATTATGATCCAAGTTTTCATCGTTTGCACAAGGGAATTACAGGATGAATTAAATAGTTTCTGCTTGTTAAACTATTGTTCAGTCTTAGTTTCTTCCAAAAATCCAATGCTGTTATTGATAGGAAGAGGATTGCTTAATACCACTTCAGTTGATAACAAGAATTAACGTGAGTGCTGAGCTCATGTTAATAATAGAAGGAAGGTAAGGATTTATCTGTCGTACAGATAGATTTAGCTAAGTGTTCGATAAAGATTGTGTACCTTAGAAGTCTATGATAAATCCATGAATTGGTTGCTCAATATCCTTTGATCTGAAGTTTGTTAATTCTTATTTCCCGTAAGTATTGTTGTGTTTACATTCTAGTTTAGTTGAATTAAAATCAAATCTTCCCCTATTTCAATTAGTGCGTTAAGAACTGTGAATTAATCACTTGGTCCCTGAGAATCGACCCTTATTCATCACTTTTACGAGTTAAGGTTTCAAAGTAAGGTAATTATTTTTGCTTGCGCTCGGCACGCATCAAGATGCGAATAGACCAAGTTATGTTGGAAATTGCATAAAAACGTGAAAAGCTGGTCTATGGGGAGAGTTGAGCAATTCCAAAAGCATCAATGTGGACCGTTGCACTCTATTTAGTGTTCTTTGAAGTCTAACTTGCTAGTTTAGCCTTCATGCAACGTTTCGTATGGTAAAGATGCGAATAGACCAAGTTATGTTCGAAAATGCACAAAAACTTGAAAAGCTCATCTATGGAGAGACTTGAGCAATTCCAAAGCATCAATGTGGACCGTTGTACTCTATTTAGTGTTCTTAGAAGTCTAACTTGCTAGTTTAGCCTTCGTGCAACGTTTCGTATGGTAAAAAAGCGAATAGACCAAGTTATGTTCGAAAATGCACAAAAACGTGAAAAGCTCATCTATGGAGAGAGTTGAACAATTCCAAAGCATCAATGTGGACCGTTGTACTCTATTTATTGTTCTTAGAAGTGTAACTTGGTACTTTAGCCTTGGTGCAACGTTTCGAAAGGTAAAGATGCCAATAGACCAAGTTATGTTGGAAATTGCACAAAAACGTGAAAGCTCGTCTATGGAGAGAGTTGAGCGATTCTGAAGCATCAATGTGGACCGTTGTCCTCTATTTAGTGTTCTTAGAAGTCTAACTTGCTAGTTTCGCCTTCGTGCAACGTTTCGTAAGGTAAAGATGCGAATAAACCAAGTTATGTTAGAAATTGCACAAAAACGTGACAAGCTCGTCTATGGAGAGAGTTCCGAAGCATCAATGTGAACCGTTGTCCTTTATTTAGTGTTCTTAGAAGTCTAACTTGCTAGTTTCGCCTTCGTGCAACGTTTTGTAAGGTAAAGATGCGAATAGGCCAAGTTATGTTGGAAATTGCACAAAAATGTGAAAAGCTCGTCTATGGAGAGAGTTGAGCAATTCCAAAGCATCAATGTGGACCGTTGTACTCTATTCAGTGTTCTTAGAAGTCTAACTCGCTAGTATAGCCTTCGTGCAACGTTTCGTATGGTAATAATGCGAATAGACCAAGTTATGTTGGAAATTACGTAAAAACGTGAAATGCTCGTCTATGGAGAGAGTTGAGCAATTCCAAAGCATCAATGTGGACCGTTGAGCTCTATTTATTGTTCTTAGAAGTCTAACTTGGTACTTTAGCCTTCGTGCAATGTTTCGTATGGTAAAGATGTGAATAGACCAAGTTATGTTGGAAATTGCATAAAAACGTGAAAAGCTCATCTATGGAGAGAGTTGAGCGATTCCGACGCTTCAATGTGGATCGTTGTCCTCTATTTAGTGTTCTTAGAAGTCTAACTTGCTAGTTTAGCCTTCGCGCAACGTTTTGTATGGTAAAGAAGTAAATAGACCAAGTTATGTTCGAAAATGCACAAAAACGTGAAAAGCTCGTCTATGGAGACAGTTGAGCGATTCCGAAGCTTCAATGTGGACCGTTGTCTTCTATGTAGTGTTCTTAGAAGTCTAACTTGCTAGTCTCGCCTTCGTGCAATGTTTCGTATGGTAAAGAAGCGAATAGACCAAGTTATGTTCGAAATTGCACAAAAACGTGAAAAGCTCGTCTATGGAGAGAGTTGAGCGATTCCGAAGCTTCATTGTGGACCGTTTTCCACTATTTAGTGTTCTTAGAAGTCTAACTTGCTAGTTTCACCTTCGTGCAACGTTTTGTAAGGTAAAGATGCGAATAGGCCAAGTTATGTTGGAAATTGCACAAAAACGTGAAAAGCTTGTCTATGGAGAGAGTTGAGCAATTCCAAAGCATCAATGTGGATCGTTGTACTCTATTTAGTGTTCTTAGAAGTCTAACTTGCTAGTATAGCCTTCGTGCAACGTTTCGTATGGTAAAGATGCGAGTATACCAAGTTATGTTGGAAATTCCGCAAAAACGTGAAATGCTCGTCTATGGGGAGAGTTGAGCGACTCCGAAGCTTCAATGTGGACCGTTGTCCTCTATTTAGTGTGCTTAGAAGTCTAACTTGCTAGTTTCGCCTTCGTGCAACGTTTCGTAAGGTAAAGATGCAAATAGACCAAGTTATGTTGGAAATTGCACAAAAACGTGACAAGCTCGTCTATCGAGAGAGTTCCGAAGCATCAATGTGGACCGTTGTCCTCTATTTAATGTTCTTAGAAGTCTAACTTGCTAGTTTCGCCTTCGTGCAACGTTTTGTAAGGTAAAGATGCGAATAGGCCAAGTTATGTTTGAAAATGCACAAAAACGTGAAAAAGCTCGTCTATGGAGAGAGTTGAGCAATTCCAAAGCATCATTGTGGACCGTTGTACTCTATTTATTGTTTTTACAAGTCTAACTTGGTACTTTAGTCTTCGTGCAACGTTTCGTAAGGTAAAGATGCGAATAGATCAAGTTATGTTGGAAAATGCACAAAAACGTGAAAAGCTCGTCTATAGGGAGAGTTGAGCAATTCCAAAAGCATCAATGTGGACCGTTGCACTCTGTTTATTGTTCTTATAAGTGTAACTTGGTACTTTCACCTTCGTGCAACATTTCGTAAAGTAAAGATGCGAATAGACCAAGTTATGTTGGAAATTGCATAAAAATAAAAACGTGAAAAGCTCGTCTATGGGGAGAGTTGAACAATTCCAAAAGTATCTGTAATACCCCGTTCGGAAAAATGAACATGAATCAAAATGAAAGTAATTAAAAATGTCAAATTTTTACAAATGAAATTTACGAGTTTAATTGTGGAAGTTTCGGTTCTAAAATGGTAAGAATCGAACTTAACGAATCTGGAATTTGATAAAAACATAATAGGAACTCGAATGGCATAATCGTCAATAAGTTACTGATAATTTAGTAAATAGGACTGTTAGTAGGGGGTATTTTAGGAATTTCATAATTGAGTGATATTTTTGAAATTAAAGCTTGGTTAATTTGAGATTTGTTTGAAACGATGGGGGCAAAGGGAATATTTTACTGTACTTATAAAAAAAATAATAATATATCTAAGAAATTGAAGGATAAAATAAGAATGATTCTTATTAAATTAATGATAATATAAAAATCACTTTCGGTGGATATCTACCGAAAGCCTGGAAGTGAATGATGATAGTATTTAATAAACCTTAAATAAATAATGAAATGGAATATTAGGAGTAAGGTGTGAAAAGGGAATTCTTTCTCTGCACTTTTATTAGTCTCACGCGAGCACACTCTTACACGACCAACTTCTCCACCTCACCGGCCAACGCAAGAACTCCGTCGTCCGGCTACTGTTTTGGACGGCCAAGCTACCAAGAAGCTTCTCCCGAACCCCACAAACATAATTCAACCAACCTCGCTTCAAATCGTCACCTGTGGCCACTAGAATCGAGCTTGGAAACTCGTGGCAATCAGAAGGTAAAAGTGGTCGATCCGGTCCACTCCGACCACCGTTCAGCTTGCTGTCACCACCATTCATCTCACCGGACTGAGGAGCACCTAGCCCAACCAATTTTTGACCAAAGCAGCCCTCAGATGCTGGATCCGACCTTGCCGTGAAATGGGTCACTTTGACCTGGCTCAAATTCCACTTTTCGGCAACTCCAAAGCTCTAATCTGACTAGTTTCGATGCTCTGAACACATTGGCGACGTTTTTGGATCCATACGGATAGCTTTCGAGCATCTTGGCAATTACATAGTAAATACGCGTATTCATTCGGTATATGTGCAGGTATAAATACTAAGCTAGAGTATAATTTTTGATTAATTTGGTTATGAGTATGATAAATAGATTAGTGGCAGAATATGATTAATGGACTCGTGTATTTGGCGGGGGACGAGTGTGAGGGGTATTGGATAGTCTTGCGTATAAACTGAATAATGTAGAAAATACTTAGAATTCGAACTAGTTTGAATTGGAGGATTGAATATCGAATCATTACGTTAAATAATAAGTATTCTAAATAATATTTAGATGATATATGTTTTATATAGACACGTACTAATTAGATACGCTAGCCAAGGGTATTTTGGTAATTTAAATTATGGATGTTTATTAACCAGTATTATATTGGCATATTGGAATAGGTGATCGAGGAGATTGGACTTGATATCGTAGACGGTTAATTATTGGATGCATTGTTATCGAGGTAGGGATTTCTCACCGTTTTTCTTTCGAAATACGTTCAAGGCACCGAATTGCTGGAATGGTAAGCTTTGGTTTCCGCCTTGATCCTTTCCGAGGGGAAACAAGCCTTGCATGCTTACCATGGTTTTCTTTGTATTAATGTCAGTGACAATGTTACTAGTGAATATTCATAATCATTGAAATGCTTGGTCATCAATCGGGCATTGTGTGATTCTTCATGCATCATAATATATGAATGTTTCTATATATATATGTTGCACGAATGACATGAATTTTAAGAATTTACATTAGATGCATGGTGGGTCCCGAGGATGGTCTCCGGCACACGTTAGGTGTTGGATGTTATTTGGGCACGTGCGTGGATGATGGATAGGAGCCTTGTGATGGTCCTAGTCCATAGGATTCCCGTAGCGGTATTTGTTACTGCACGCTGGCTAGTATTTGACGCTAGGTCAGGCGTGGCAGGTTGAGATATCACTGTGGGGCCATCAGTGAGTGGTTGCGACCACATACGTGCCAACCTTCTCTCTAGCGGTTTGAGATTGATGTTGATGGATCACTGGTATTTGGTTTTTGGAATTGGTATGATGCTAGAGACAGAGGTAGTGCGGGTGGGTTCTCGTCGGCTTATCGCCGCAGGGCGGGAATCTGATCTGCCGGCTCGGGTGTCATTGGAGGCGGATATGGAGGTTCGGTTGGGTTGATCGGGTGCATTAGTTTTGCATTGCATATTGTTGCATCGATTACTCGTCGTTATTTTTTTTCAGCCTTATTACTCCTTACGTATGCTCTTCTGTTTTGTCCCTACTGAGCCTTCTGCTCACCCTATCTATGTTTCTCCCCACAGACGAGACAAGATCTAATGCACAGACTATGGATCAGCAATGGGATGCGTGACAGAGGTGGCCTGGACTCTTGTGTGTTCCTTTGTGTTTATGTGTTACATATGTGTGGTTGTATATATTTGGACATATACGTATATTATGAGATTGTTTTAGAATTTATGTTGGATGACCCGGAGGGTGTTCTAGAATATTGGGACTCCTGTGTATGGGTAGCATGGTTGTGGCAGTGGACCCTGAGGGTCTTGACTGGATTGATTCTGATTGTTGTTCGATGTTATTAGATTAGTATGAACTGGTTGGGTTTTTTGTATATGTGAAGGATGGCATTCTCCAATTTATGGGGAGATGCTGTCCAATTTTCTGCTCGAGTTTCTCTCAACTCTATTGGAGTGGTGTGGGATTAATAGTGTTGTGGTGTCATTTGTCTTCTTCTTTTCTTCTCCTCACGCTCCGATGGTCGGGGCGTGACAACTTGGTATCGGAGCTTTAGGTTTGTGTCTTACGGACCTAGGGTTGTAGCCTTATGTGTGTGATGTCTCTAGGCCACGTCACGAGCCCCAGTTGACTTGGTATGTACTATTTTCCCATAAATCCTCGATATTTATTTTGTTAAGTTGTGTTTGGCTATATGTATGATATATATATATATATATATATATATATAAAGGTCCTCGCACATATCAGTCCTGTAGTTGGGACGTGGTGGAGGACAAGACTTAATGGATGTTCAGGAATTTGAGACAGGACAGGGATCAGAACTGATGGATGATTCGATTTTAGAGTATGTATTTTGAGAATTTTGGTTGATGAAAGGCAACATAAGTGGATAATCTAGGATATGATTGTGTTTGAAATAATGTGATAGTGGAACCATGGAATTTTTTTTTTAAAAAAATAGAGATACTGAATGTAGCCCTAGGCCATTAGTTCCAGGATGAGGAGCTTGTCATGAAATAGGATATTTATAATCCCAGATAGTATTTGAATAGTTTATTTGATTTATTCGTGGCGGAGAGCATTACTATTGCGATAATTGATATTGAGTTAAAAATTTTGCAAGGGTCGGTTGAAATAATGAAAATGTATTCATGTTCCTTAAAATGGATAAAGTTTAATGTCAGAAGTTTTCCAAATATGTGTATATATATATATATATATATATACTCACACACATAAGCTATTGGGGAAATACACCATATGAAGTGAGTGCGATTGGAACATCTGGTGGTTTGCTTTAACATGGGATTAATTGGAGGTCTATGTGTTTATGCATTTATTTCAGAACTTGCCACCTTGAAATATGCAATGATTGAATCTTGTTCTGCCTTGGTTTCCTATAAATATCGTAGTTAAGAGAATAATGTTGACATGACGATAAGGTGAAAAAAAGAAGAAGAAGAAGAAGAAGAAGAAGAAGAAGGTGTTTCCAATTATTATAATTGCATTTTTAAATGTATTGATTCAAATTAAGTAGATAAATTGTTTTGACATTGGAGCACGCTTCTACGAAAAAAAAAATGATCTATGGATTAGGAATATTATGCAACTTTGAGTTTGAGTCTATTATATTAAATTGACTCAGATTTGGATATAGAAATTCGTAATTTAATTTTCAATTTGAGGTACCTTAATATGTGCTGAGAAAAAAAAAAAGAATTGGAGATGCGATCGAGTTAAATCTAGTATTATGGAGTCTGTTTGCCTTGCTAAATGTTATCGAAGATTTGGGGTTTTGGTAGAAATTGATCGGTGACTTTGTAGTCAATGATAATATACGAAAATGATATAATAAGTGCTTGTGGTTTTTGTTTTAATTGATTCAGTGACAATTCAACCAAAATTAATGGATACAAATTGCTTAAGGATAATATGATCATACAGATCATATTATGGTGTTGAAAAATTTAGAGTGCTCGTATTCGATTGAATAGTTCAATGATATAAATGGTAGGGTGAGGAGAATACGAATGACCCACTAGTGTGTTATTTTGTCTATATGGATGTTGTGGTGAATAGATCTCTAGTAAAAATCGTGCTACTTGTATGTATCTAATGGCTAATGCCTAAGTAGAGATAACTGTGGAAGTAAGTATTAATGATGTTTTGGTATGCTTAAGATGCTTATTATGTTGTGAGTATTGATGTGTTTTGGTGAAGGAATTTAGTAATCCATGGGTTAAGTAAGTGAAACCTTAACTTGAATATGAGAGGTAGATGTGGTATCGAAACGAAGTTCTTTTAGGGAAGAAAAAAAATCACTATCAATCCTGAGAATGTGGAGTTATTATGTAGTCCATGACAAAGAAAAAACTAGTATGGGATGATATAGTGACGAAAAGAGTTGTTTAAAATTAGTTGATTTTGTGATAAGAGAATGATCCAAATGGATATTGGATGCATTAGGCGATTGGTGATTTGATGATTTGTCTGTTTTATAAACATTATACGGTAAACAAATGAAAGTTATTTGTATTATCCTGGAGGAATTGTTAGTATTATTTGGATGGATTTAAGAGGTATATACATTGTATATTTATAAGGACGTGTGGTACAATGGATGGGGTTAGGTTGATGTTGCCATAACTCGTACAGTTTGGGCTTGCATATTTTGTAGGTCTTCCATAAATTGATTTTCTTGGAGCTAATGTGAATGTTGTCAATTGATGAGTTAGTATGATTTATTGATTTCTATGAATCACGTATTGACATAAATGTTTATTTATGACTAAAGGTGATCATTAGTTTGTGAGTAATAGTCGGAGATTGAATTGTACAATTCTTGAATTTGGTTCAAATCAAAAGTTAATATATTATGATTGTGGAAGTTGGTGTATAGACTACGGTATGATTAAGGTATTGGGTGAATTATTATTGTGTAAATATAATATTGATTCTATATATATATAAATTGATTTAGTATTCCTTGGAGATAGTTTTGTCTCGATGGATTTAATGTTGTGGATGATATTGTGATATGGGTGGTGAGTACTCGTGTGAACATTTAATATGAATAGGATATAAGTTTTGGAATATTTTTAAGGTTATAGCATGGACTGAAGTTAGTTAGAGTAGCATAAATATATTTATATCTATATGGATTGATGTAGTTGTCTATTGGACTGACACAGTTGTGGTTATTAGAGTTCATTGAGAGATTTTATGATTACTAGATTCGGTTAATGAAATTGATCTGTCGGAAGATTTTTACCTTGTGGTGATTTGGTTGCCTTGTACGGTAACTAGGTTTCAACATTTTGTCAGTACTTGAAGATTGAATTTGTTTGAAAATCTATAGTAGATAAATATTGGATATAAAATTACTAGATTTTATGGTTATTGGATTGGGTTGCTAGTGTATGAAATGTAAATGGATTCTGGTTGTGTTTTCCGACCCTAGATGGCAGGCTAAAATCAAGTTATAGTTAATATATTTCGATATACGACAGGATTTTAGGTATACATATCTTATTAAACTGTGGAAAATTTGATGTAGCACTGAAGTTGTATTAAATGTATTTTAGGTACCTAGGAATTTTAATATGTTATGGAGTATTAATTGTGTTAGGAATGGTACATTTTTGGGGATGTTTGTGAGGATAAAGACTAGTTATTTTCATTGATAAAATATGTTAGTATTAATGAGTTGGAGTATTTGTCTGTTTTAGTAACATTTTAAGATTTTGGAGTTGAATGTGTGGGGCAACTATCCAATTTTATGGGACATTCTTGTTATAGTTTAATTTCGAGGAAAAAGTCATTTTAGGGGAAGAATATGAAAAACCCCGATATTTAGAGAGGATTAAATCAAGGTTTCATTAAGGATGAAATAGAATATACACATCGTTAAAGGGGTTGAAATTTATGTTTCAAAGAATTAGAAGGTTAAAAATTCGAATTGGAAAGGTTGATAAAAAGAGTAGTATACCTTATGTGTGGACCGGTTGCGATTTGTTGAAATTAATATTAATAATTTGTACCACAAGAGTAGGCCGCTCACATTAGTTGAAAATAATGTGAAAAAAAAGAAGGAAAATGAAGTGGGAGTAAAAAAAAAAAAAATGTCAGTAGAATGGTGACAAAAGACAAAGTGAGTTAATAATAATAGTGATACTAACGGAAGCGAGATGTTACGTTATAGTGGAAAATACTGCAAGTTGTTACACTAAAGTCATAATTCAGTGAGAGACAAGATGTTTGGTAGGAGGTGTTTCGTAGGCAGGACAAGTAACTCCACAGTTCATTGAACCTTGGAGATTACAGAGCGAGTAGGACCATTCTCTTATTGTTTAGTTCTTCTATCGTGATTATCCAACGTACATAATGTATTTTATGTGTCGACATTTCGGAAGTACGTGTCGAACTGGATTGATTCATATTAGACGTAGTGGTGGACATGACTTATATCGTGTAGCCATTGAGGATCCTGGATATTCGAGAGACAATCACTCGATCAAGTGTCATACCTCTTGTGAAGGTGTTGTGGTAACTCCACGGAATGGAGTAGGCTACGTAAGAGTTAGAGTCTGAAATGAGGGGGAAGTATCCGTTCTTGTTTGCGTCTATAGGTACGTTTTAAATTTCGAGGACGAAATTTTTATAAGGGAGGGAGGATGTAATACCCCGTTCGGAAAAATGAACATGAATCAAAATGAAAGTAATTAAAAATGTCAAATTTTTACAAATGAAATTTACGAGTTTAATTGTGGAAGTTTCGGTTCTAAAATGGTAAGAATCGAACTTAACGAATCTGGAATTTGATAAAAACATAATAGGAACTCGAATTGCATAATCGTCAATTTGAGTGATATTTTTGAAATTAAAGCTTGGTTAATTTGAGATTTGTTTGAAACGATGGGGGCAAAGGGAATATTTTACTGTACTTATAAAAAAAATATAATATATCTAAGAAATTGAAGGATAAAATAAGAATGATTCTTATTAAATTAATGATAATATAAAAATCACTTTCGGTGGATATCTACCGAAAGCCTGGAAGTGAATGATGATAGTATTTAATAAACCTTAAATAAATAATGAAATGGAATATTAGGAGTAAGGTGTGAAAAGGGAATTCTTTCTCTGCACTTTTATTAGTCTCACGCGAGCACACTCTTACACGACCAACTTCTCCACCTCACCGGCCAACGCAAGAACTCCGTCGTCCGGCTACTGTTCTGGACGGCCAAGCTACCAAGAAGCTTCTCCCGAACCCCACAAGCATAACTCAACCAAGCTCGCTTCAAATCGTCACCTGTGGCCACTAGAATCGAGCTTGGAAACTCGCGGCAATCACAAGGTAAAAGTGGTCGATCCGGTCCACTCCGACCACCGTTCAGCTTGCTGTCACCACCATTCATCTCACCGGACTGAGGAGCACCTAGCCCAACGAAGTTTTGACCAAAGCAGCCCTCAGATGCTGGATCCGACCTTGCCGTGAAATGGGTCACTTTGACCTGGCTCAAATTCCACTTTTCGGCAACCCCAAAGCTCTAATCTGACTAGTTTCGATGCTCTGAACACATTGGCGACGTTTTTGGATCCATACGGATAGCTTTGGAGCATCTTGGCAATTACATAGTAAATACGCGTATTCATTCGGTATATGTGCAGGTATAAATACTAAGCTAGAGTATAATTTTTGATTAATTTGGTTATGAGTATGATAAATAGATTAGTGGTAGAATATGATTAATGGACTCGTGTATTTGGCGGGGGACGAGTGTGAGGGGTATTGGATAGTCTTGCGTATAAACTGAATAATGTAGAAAATACTTAGAATTCAAACTAGTTTGAATTGGAGGATTGAATATCGAATCATTACGTTAAATAATAAGTATTCTAATTAATATTTAGATGATATATGTTTTATATAGACACGTACTAATTAGATACGCTAGCCAAGGATATTTTGGTAATTTAAATTATGGATGTTTATTAACCAGTATTATATTGGCATATTGGAATAGGTGATCGAGGAGATTGGACTTGATATCGTAGACGGTTAATTATTGGATGCATTGTTATCGAGGTAGGGATTTCTCACCCTTTTTCTTTCGAAATACGTTCAAGCCACCGAATTGCTGGAATGGTAAGCTTTGGTTTCCGCCTTGATCCTTTCCGAGGGGAAACAAGCCTTGCATGCTTACCATGGTTTTCTTTGTATTAATGTCAGTGACAATGTTACTAGTGAATATTCATAATCCTTGAAATGCTTGGTCATCAATCGGGCATTGTGTGATTCTTCATGCATCATAATATATGAATGTTTCTATATATATATGTTGCACGAATGACATGAATTTTAAGAATTTACATTAGATACATGGTGGGTCCCGAGGATGGTCTCCGACACACGTTAGGTGTTGGATGTTATTTGGGCACGTGCGTGGATGATGGATAGGAGCCTTGTGATGGTCCTAGTCCATAGGATTCCTGAGCGGTATTTGTTACTGCACACTGGCTAGTATTTGACGCTAGGTCAGGCGTGGCAGGTTGAGATATCACTGTGGGGCCATCAGTGAGTGGTTGCGACCACATACGTGCCAACCTTCTCTCTAGCGGTTTGAGATTGATGTTGATGGATCACTGGTATTTGGTTTTTGGAATTGGTATGATGCTAGAGAGAGAGGTAGTGCGGGTGGGTTCTCGTCGGCTTATCGCCGCAGGGCGGGAATCTGATCTGCCGGCTCGGTTGTCATTGGAGGCGGATATGGAGGTTCGGTTGGGTTGATCGGGTGCATTAGTTTTGCATTGCATATTGTTGCATCGATTACTCGTCGTTATTTTTTTTCAGCCTTATTACTCTTTACGTATGCTCTTCTGTTTTGTCCCTACTGAGCCTTCTGCTCACCCTATCTATGTTTCTCCCCACAGACGAGACAAGATCTAATGCACAGACTATGGATCAGCAATGGGATGCGTGACAGAGGTGGCCTGGACTCTTGTGTGTTCCTTTGTGTTTATGTGTTACATATGTGTGGTTGTATATATTTGGACATATATGTATATTATGAGATTGTTTTAGAATTTATGTTGGATGACCCGGAGGGTGTTCTAGAATATTGGGACTCCTGTGTATGGGTAGCATGGTTGTGGCAGTGGACCCTGAGGGTCTTGACTGGATTGATTCTGATTGTTGTTCGATGTTATTAGATTAGTATGAACTGGTTGGGTTTTCTGTATATGTGAAGAATGGCATTCTCCAATTTATGGGGAGATGCTGTCCAATTTTCTGCTCGAGTTTCTCTCAACTCTATTGGAGTGGTGTGGGATTAATAGTGTTGTGGTGTCATTTGTCTTCTTCTTTTCTTCTCCTCACGCTCCGAGGGTCGGGGCGTGACAGTATCAATGTGGACCGTTGCACTCTATTTAGTGTTGTTAGAAGTCGAACTTGCTAGTTTAGCCTTCGTGCAACGTTTCGTATGGTAAAGATGCGAATAGACCAAGTTATGTTCGAAAACGCACAAAAACGTGAAAAGCTCGTCTATGGAGAGACTTGAGCAATTCCAAAGCATCAATGTGGACCGTTGTCCTCTATTTAGTGTTCTTAGAAGTCTAACTTGCTAGTATAGCCTTCGTGCAACGTTTCGTATGGTAAAGATGCGAGTAGACCATGTTATGTTGGAAATTGCGCAAAAACGTGAAATGCTTGTCTATGGAGAGAGTTGAGCAATTCCAAAGCATCAATGTGGGCCGTTGTACTCTATTTACTTTTTTTAGAAGTCTAACTTGGTACTTTAGCCTTCGTGCAACGTTTCGTAAGGTAAAGATGCGAATAGACCAAGTTATGTTGGAAATTGTACAAAAACGTGAAAAGCTCGTCTATGGAGAGAGTTCCGAAGCATCAATGTGGACCGTTGTCCTCTATTTAGTGTTCTTAGAAGTCTAACTTGCTAGCTTCTCCTTCGTGCAACGTTTTGTAAGGTAAAGATGCGAATCGGCCAAGTTATGTTCGAAAAATGCACAAAAACATGAAAAAACTCGTCTATGGAGAGAGTTGAGCAATTTCAAAGCATCAATATGGATCGTTGTACTCTATTTATTGTTTTTAGAAGTCTAACTTGGTACTTTAGCCTTCGTGCAACGTTTCGTAAGGTAAAGATGCGAATAGACCAAGTTATGTTGGAAATTGCCCGAAAATGTCAAAAGCTCCTCTATGGAGAGAGTTGAGTGTTTCCGAAGCTTCAATGTGGACCGTTGTCCTCTATTTAGTGTTCTTAGAAGTCTAACTTGCTAGTTTCGCCTTCGTGCAACGTTTCGTAAGGTAAAGATGCGAATAGACCAAGTTATGTTGGAAATTGAACAAAAACGTGACAAGCTCGTCTATGGAGAGAGTTCTGAAGCATCAATGTGGACCGTTATCCTCTATTTAGTGTTCTTAGAAGTCTAATTTGCTAGTTTCGCGTTCGTGGAACGTTTTGTAAGGTAAAGATGTGACTAGGCCAAGTTATGTTCGAAAATGCACAAAAACGTGAAAAAGCTCGTCTATGGAGAGAGTTGAGCAATTCCAAAGCATCAATGTGGACCGTTGTACTCTATTTAGTGTTCTTAGAAGACTAACTTGCTAGTTTAGCCTTCATGCAACGTTTCGTATGGTAAACAAGCAAATAGACCAAGTTATGTTCGAAAATGCACAAAAACGTGAAAAGCTCGTCCATGGAGAGGCTTGAGCAATTCCAAGGCATCAATGTGGACCGTTGTACTCTATTTAGTGTTCTTAGAAGTCTAACTTGCTAGTTTTGCCTTCGTGCAACGTTTCGTAAGGTAAAGATGCGAATAGACCAAGTTATGTTGGAAATTACAAAAAAACGTGAAAAGCTCGTCTATCGAGAGAGTTGAGCAATTCCGAAGCATCAATATGGACCATTGTACTCTATTTATTGTTCTTAGAACTTTAACTTGCTAGTTTAGCCTTCGTGCAACGTTTCGTATGGTAAAGAAGCGAATAGACCAAGTTATGTTGGAAATTGCGCAAAAACGTGAAATGCTCATCTATGATGAGAGTTGAGCAATTCCGAAGCATCAATGTGGACCTTTGTACTCTATTTATTGTTCTTAGAAGTCTAACTTGCTAGTTTAGCCTTCGTGCAACGTTTCGTAAGGTAAAGATGCGAATAGACCAAGTTATGTTGGAAATTGCACAAAACGTAAAAAGCTCGTCTATGAAGAGAGTTGAGCGATTCCGAAGCATCAATGTGGACCGTTGTCCTCTATTTAGTGTTCTTAGTAGTCTAACTTGCTAGTTTCGCCTTCGTGCAACGTTTCATAAGTTAAAGATTCGAATAGACCGAGTTATGTTGGCAATTGCACAAAAATGTGAAAAGCTCATCTATGGAGAGAGTTGAGCAATTCCAATGCATCAATGTGGACCGTTGTACTCTATTTAGTGTTCTTAGAAGTGTAGCACGCAAGTTTAGCCTTCGTTCAATGTTTCGTAGGGTAAAGATGTGAATAGACCAAGTTATGTTTGAAATTGCACAAAAAGGTGAAAAGCTCGTCTATGGTTAGAGTTTAGCAATTCCGAATCGTCAATGTCGACCGTTGTCCTCCATTTAGTGTTCGTAGAAGTCTAACTTGCTAGTTTAGCCTTCGTACAACGTTTCGTATGGTAAAGATGCGCATAGACCAAGTTATGTTGGAAATTACGCATAAAGGTGAAATGCTCGTCTATGGAGAGAGTTGAGCAATTCCAAAGCATCAAGGTGGACCGTTGTACTCTATTTAGTGTTCTTAGAAGTCTAACTTGCTAGTTTAGCCTTCGTGCAACGTTAGGTAAGGTAAAGATGCGAATAGACCAAGTTATGTTGGAAATTCCACAAAAACGTGAAAAGCTCATCTATGGAGAGAGTTGAGCAATTCCGAAGCATCAATGTGGACCGTTGTCCTCTATTAAGTGTTCTTAGAAGTCTAACATGCTAGTTTAGCCTTCGTGCAACGTCTCGTATGGTAAAGAAGCGAATAGACCAAGTTATGTTGGAAATTGCGCAAAAACGTGAAATGCTCGTCTATGGAGAGAGTTGAGCAATTCCTAAGCATCAATGTGGACCTTTGTACTCTATTTATTGTTCTTAGAAGTCTAACTTGCTTGTTTAACCTTCGTGCAACATTTCGTAAGGTAAAGATGCGAATAGACCAAGTTATGTTGGAAATTGCGCAAAAACGTGAAATGCTCATCTATGATGAGAGTTGAGCAATTCCGAAGCATCAATGTGGACCTTTGTACTCTATTTATTGTTCTTAGAAGTCTAACTTGCTAGTTTAGCCTTCGTGCAACGTTTCGTAAGGTAAAGATGCGAATAGACCAAGTTATGTTGGAAATTGCACAAAACGTAAAAAGCTCGTCTATGAAGAGAGTTGAGCGATTCCGAAGCATCAATGTGGACCGTTGTCCTCTATTTAGTGTTCTTAGTAGTCTAACTTGCTAGTTTCGCCTTCGTGCAACGTTTCATAAGTTAAAGATTCGAATAGACCGAGTTATGTTGGCAATTGCACAAAAATGTGAAAAGCTCATCTATGGAGAGAGTTGAGCAATTCCAATGCATCAATGTGGACCGTTGTACTCTATTTAGTGTTCTTAGAAGTGTAGCACGCAAGTTTAGCCTTCGTTCAATGTTTCGTAGGGTAAAGATGTGAATAGACCAAGTTATGTTTGAAATTGCACAAAAAGGTGAAAAGCTCGTCTATGGTTAGAGTTTAGCAATTCCGAATCGTCAATGTCGACCGTTGTCCTCCATTTAGTGTTCGTAGAAGTCTAACTTGCTAGTTTAGCCTTCGTGCAACGTTTCGTATGGTAAAGATGCGCATAGACCAAGTTATGTTGGAAATTACGCATAAAGGTGAAATGCTCGTCTATGGAGAGAGTTGAGCAATTCCAAAGCATCAAGGTGGACCATTGTACTCTATTTAGTGTTCTTAGAAGTCTAACTTGCTAGTTTAGCGTTCGTGCAACGTTTCGTATGGTAAAGAAGCGAATAGACCAAGTTATGTTGGAAATTGCGCAAAAACGTGAAATGCTCGTCTATGGAGAGAGCTCAGCAATTCCGAAGCATCAATGTGGACCGTTGTCCTCTATTAAGTGTTCTTAGAAGTCTAACATGCTAGTTTAGCCTTCGTGCAACGTCTCGTATGGTAAAGAAGCGAATAGACCAAGTTATGTTGGAAATTACGCATAAAGGTGAAATGCTCGTCTATGGAGAGAGTTGAGCAATTCCAAAGCATCAAGGTGGACCGTTGTACTCTATTTAGTGTTCTTAGAAGTGTAGCACGCAAGTTTAGCCTTCGTTCAATGTTTCGTAGGGTAAAGATGTGAATAGACCAAGTTATGTTTGAAATTGCACAAAAAGGTGAAAAGCTCGTCTATGGTTAGAGTTTAGCAATTCCGAATCGTCAATGTCGACCGTTGTCCTCCATTTAGTGTTCGTAGAAGTCTAACTTGCTAGTTTAGCCTTCGTGCAACGTTTCGTATGGTAAAGATGCGCATAGACCAAGTTATGTTGGAAATTACGCATAAAGGTGAAATGCTCGTCTATGGAGAGAGTTGAGCAATTCCAAAGCATCAAGGTGGACCGTTGTACTCTATTTAGTGTTCTTAGAAGTCTAACTTGCTAGTTTAGCCTTCGTGCAACGTTAGGTAAGGTAAAGATGCGAATAGACCAAGTTATGTTGGAAATTCCACAAAAACGTGAAAAGCTCATCTATGGAGAGAGTTGAGCAATTCCGAAGCATCAATGTGGACCGTTGTCCTCTATTAAGTGTTCTTAGAAGTCTAACATGCTAGTTTAGCCTTCGTGCAACGTCTCGTATGGTAAAGAAGCGAATAGACCAAGTTATGTTGGAAATTGCGCAAAAACGTGAAATGCTCGTCTATGGAGAGAGTTGAGCAATTCCTAAGCATCAATGTGGACCTTTGTACTCTATTTATTGTTCTTAGAAGTCTAACTTGCTTGTTTAGCCTTCGTGCAACATTTCGTAAGGTAAAGATGCGAATAGACCAAGTTATGTTGGAAATTGCACAAAAACGTAAAAAGCTCGTCTATGAAGAGAGTTGAGCAATTCCGAAGCATCAATGTGGACCGTTGTCCTCCATTTAGTGTTTTTAGAAGTCTAACTTGCTAGTTTAGCCTTCCTGCAACGTTTGGTAAGGTAAAGATGCGAATAGACCAAGTTATGTTGGGAATTGCACAAAACGTAAAATGCTCGTCTATGGAGCGAGTTGAGATATTCCAAAGCATCAATGTGGACCGTTGTACACTATTTAGTGTTCTTAGAAGTCTAACTTGCTAGTTTAGCCTTCGTGCAACGTTTCATGTGGTAAAGAGGCGAATAGACCAAGATATGTTCGAAAATGCACAAAAACGCGAAAAGGTCGTCTATGGAGAGAGTTGAGCAATTCCAAAGCATCAATGTGGAACGTTGCACTCTATTTAGTGTTCTTAGAAGTCTAACTTGCTAGTTTAGCCTTCGTGCAACATTTCGTAAGGTAAAGATGCGAATAGACCAAGTTATGTTGGAAATTGCACAAAAAGGTGAAAAGCTCGTCTATGGAGAGAGTTGAGCAATTCCAAAGCATCAATGTGGACCGTTGTCCTCTATTAAGTGTTCTTAGAAGTCTAACTTGCTAGTTTAGCCTTCGTGCAACGTCTCGTATGGTAAAGAAGCGAATAGACCAAGTTATGTTGGAAATTTCGCAAAAACGTGAAATGCTCGTCCATGGAGAGAGTTGAGCAATTCCTAAGCATCAATGTGGACCTTTGTACTCTATTTATTGTTCTTAGAAGTCTAACTTGCTTATTTAGCCTTCGTGCAACATTTCGTAAGGTAAATATGCGAATAGACCAAGTTATGTTGGAAATTGCACAAAAACGTAAAAAGCTCGTCTATGGAGAGAGTTGAGCAATTCCGAAGCATCAATGTGGACCATTGTCCTCCGTGTAGTGTTTTTAGAAGTCTAACTTGCTAGTTTAGCCTTCCTGCAACGTTTGGTAAGGTAAAGATGCGAATAGACCAAGTTATGTTGGGAATTGCGCAAAAACGTAAAATGCTCGTCTATAGAGCGAGTTGAGGTATTCCAAAGCATCAATGTGGACCGTTGTACACTATTTAGTGTTCTTAGAAGTCTAACTTGCTAGTTTAGCCTTCGTGCAACGTTTCGTGTGGTAAAGAGGCGAATAGACCAAGTTATGTTCGAAAATGCACAAAAACGCGAAAAGCTCGTCTATGGAGAGAGTTGAGCAATTCCAAAGCATCAATGTGGACCGTTGCACTCTATTTAGTGTTCTTAGAAGTCTAACTTGCTAGTTTAGCCTTCTTGCAACATTTCGTAAGGTAAAGATGCGAATATACCAAGTTATGTTGGAAAATTGCACAAATAGGTGAAAAGCTCGTCTATGGAGAGAGTTGAGCAATTCCGAAGCATCAATGTGGACTGTTGTCCTCTATTTAATGTTCTTAGAAGTCTAACTTGCTAGTACAGCGTTCGTGCAACGTTCCGTATGGTAAAGATGCGAATAGACCAAGTTATGTTGGAAATTGTACAAAAACGTGAAAAGCTCGTCTATGGAGAGAGTTGAGCAATTCCAAAGAATCAATGTGGACCGTTGTACTCTATTTAGTGTTCTTAGAAGTGTAACTTGCTATTTTAGCCTTCGTGCAACATTTCATAAGGTAAAGATGCGAATAGACCAAGTTATGTTGGAAATTGCACAAAAACATGAAAAGCTCATCTATGGATAGAGTTGAGCAATTACTAAGCATCAATGTGGACCTTTGTACTCTATTTAGTGTTCTTAGAAGTCTAACTTGCTAGTTTCGCCTTCGTGCAACGTTTCGTAAGGTAAAGATGCGAATAGACAAAGTTATGTTGGAAATTACACAAAAACGTGAAAAGCTCGTCTATGGAGAGAGTTGAGCAATTCCAAAGCATCAATGTGGACCGTTGTACTCTATTTAGTGTTCTTAGAAGTCTAACTTGATAGTTTAGCCTTCGTGCAACATTTCGTAAGGTAAAGATGCGAATAGACCAAGTTATGTAGGAAATTGCACAAAAACGTTAAAAGCTCGTCTATGTAGAGATTTGAGCAATTCCGAAGCATCAATGTGGACCGTTGTCCTCTATTTGGTGTTCCTAGAAGTCTAACCTGCTAGTATAGCGTTCGTGCAACGTTTCATATGGTAAAGATGCGAATAGACCAAGTTATGTTGGAAATTGCGCAAAAACGTGAAATGCTCGTCTATGGAGCGAGTTGAGCAATTCCGAAGCATCAATGTGGACCGTTGTACTCTACTTAGTGTTCTTAGAAGTCTAACTTGCTAGTATAGCGTTCGTGCAACGCCTCATATGGTAAAGCTGCGAATATACCAAGTTATGTTGGAAATCGCACAAAAACGTGAAATGCTAGTCTATGGAGAGAGTTGAGCAATTCCAAAGCATTAATGTGGACCGTTGTACTCTATTTAGTGTTCTTAGAAGTCTAACTTGCTAGTTTAGCCTTCGTGCAACGTTTCGTAAGGTAAAGATGCAAATTGACCAAGTTATGTTCGAAAATGCACAAAAACGTGAAAAGCTCGTCTATGGAGAGAGTTGAGCAATTCCAAAGCATCAATGTGGACCGTTGTACTCTATTTATTGTTCTTAGAAGTCTAACTTGCTCGTTTAGCCTTCGTGCAACGTTTCGTAAGGTAAAGATGCGGATAGACCAAGTTATGTTGGAAATTGCACAAAAACGTAAAAAGCTCCTCTATGGCGAGAGTTGAGCGATTCCGAAGCATCAATGTGGACCGTTGTCCTATATTTATTGTTCTTAGAAGTCTAACTTGCTAGTTTCGCCTTCGTGCAACTTTTCGTAAGGTAAATATGCGAATAGACCAAGTTATGTTGCAAATTGCGCAAAAACGTGAAAAGCTCATCCATGGAGAGAGTTAAGCAATTCTGAAGTATCAATGTGGACCGTTGTACTCCATTTAGTGTTCTTAGAAGTCTAACTCGCTAGTTTGGCCTTCGTGCAACGTTTCGTAGGGTAAAGATGTGAATAGACCAAGTTATGTTCGAATTGCACAAAAAGGTGAAAAGCTCGCCTATGGATAGAGTTGAGCAATTCCAAAGCATCAATGTCGACCGTTGTCTTCTATTTAGTGTTCTTAGAAGTCTAACTTGCTAGTTTCGCCTTCGTGCAACGTTTCATATGGTAAAGATGCGAATAGACCAAGTTATGTTGGAAATTGCGTGAAAACGTGAAATGCTCGTCTATGCAGAGACTTGAGCAATTCCGAAGCATCAATGTGGACCGTTGTCCGCTATTTACTGTTCTTAGAAGTCTAACTTGCTCGTATAACGTTCGTGCAACGTTTCGTATGGTAAAGATGCGAATAGACCAAGTTATTTTAGAAATTGCGCAAAAACGTGAAATGCTCATCTATGTAGAGAGTTGAGCAATTCCGAAGCATCAATGTGGACCGCTGTACTCTATTTAGTGATCTTAGAAGTCGAACTTGCTAGTTTAAACTTCGTGCAACGTTTCGCAATGTAAAGCTGTCAATAGACCAAGTTCTGTTTGAAATTGCACAAAAAGGTGAAAAGCTCGTCTATAGAGACAGTTGAGCAATTCCAAAGCATCACTGTGGACCGTTGTACCCTATTTAGTGTTCTTAGAAGTCTAACTTGCTAGTATAGCGTTCATGCAACGCTTCATATGGTAAACCTGCGAATAGACCAAGTTATGTTGGAAATTGCGCAAAAACGTGAAATGCTAGTCTATGGAGAGAGTTGAGCAATTTCAAAGCATTAAGGTGGACCGTTGTACTCTATTTAGTGTTCTTAGAAGTCTAACTTGCTAGTTTAGCCTTCGTGGAATGCTTCGTAAGGTGAAGATGCGAATAGACCAAGTTATGTTGGAAATTGCACAAAAACGTGAAAAGCTCGTCCATGGAGAGAGTTGAGCAATTCCAAAGCATCAATGTGGACCGTTGTACTCTATTTGGAGTTCTTTGAAGTCTAACTTGCTAGTTTAGCCTTCGTGCAACATTTCGTAAGGTAAAGATGCGAATAGATCAAGTTATGTTGGAAATTACACAAAAACGTGATAAGCTCATCTATGGAGAGAGTTGAGCAATTCCGAAGCATCAATGTGGACCGTTTTCCTCTATTTAATGTTCTTAGAAGTCTAACTTGCTAGTTTAGCCTTCGTGCAACGTTTCGTAAGGTAAAGATGCGAATAAACCAAGTTATGTTGGAAATTGCACAAAAACGTGAAAAGCTCGTCTATGGAGAGAGTTGAGCAATTCCAAAGCATCAATGTGGACCGTTGTACTCTATTTAGAGTTCTTAGAAGTCTAACTTGCTAGTTTAGCCTTCGTGCAACATTTCGTAAGGTAAAGATGCGAATAGATCAAGTTATGTTGGAAATTACACATAAACGTGATAAGCTCGTCTATGGAGAGAGTTGAGCAATTCCGAAGCATCAATGTGGACCGTTGTACTCTATTTAGTGTTCTTAGAAGTCTAACTTGCTAGTTTAGCCTTCGTGGAATGTTTCGTAAGGTGAAGATGCGAATAGACCAAGTTATGTTGGAAATTGCACAAAAACGTGAAAAGCTCGTCTATGGAGAGAGTTGAGCAATTCCAAAGCATCAATGTGGACCGTTGTACTCTATTTAGTGTTCTTAGAAGTCTAACTTGCTAGTTTAGCCTTCGTGCAATGTTTCGTAAGGTGAAGATGCGAATAGACCAAGTTATGTTGGAAATTGCACAAAAACGTGAAAAGCTCGTCTATGGAGAGAGTTGAGCAATTCCAAAGCATGAATGTGGACCGTTGTACTCTATTTAGTGTTCTTAGAAGTCTAACTTGCTAGTTTAGCATTCGTGGAATGCTTCGTAAGGTGAAGATGCGAATAGACCAAGTTATGTTGGAAATTGCACAAAAACGTGAAAAGCTCGTCTATGGAGAGAGTTGACCAATTCCAAAGCATCAATGTGGACCATTGTACTCTATTTAGAGTTCTTAGAAGTCTAACTTGCTAGTTTAGCCTTCGTGCAACATTTCGTAAGGTAAAGATGCGAATAGATCAAGTTATGTTGGAAATTACACAAAAACGTGATAAGCTCGTCTATGGAGAGAGTTGAGCAATTCCGAAGCATCAATGTGGACCGTTGTACTCTATTTAGTGTTCTTTGAAGTCTAACTTGCTAGTTTAGCCTTCGTGGAATGTTTCGTAAGGTGAAGATGCGAATAGACCAAGTTATGTTGGAAATTGCACAAAAACGTGAAAAGCTCGTCTATGGAGAGAGTTGAGCAATTCCAAAGTATCAATGTGGACCGTTATACTCTATTTAGAGTTCTTAGAAGTCTAACTTGCTAGTTTAGCCTTCGTGCAACATTTCGTAAGGTAAAGATGCGAATAGATCAAGTTATGTTGGAAATTACACAAAAACGTGATAAGCTCGTCTATGGAGAGAGTTGAGCAATTCCGAAGCATCAATGTGGACCGTTTTCCTCTATTTAATGTTCTTAGAAGTCTAACTTGCTAGTTTAGCCTTCGTGCAACGTTTCGTAAGGTAAAAATGCGAATAAACCAAGTTATGTTGGAAATTGCACAAAAACGTGAAAAGCTCGTCTATGGAGAGAGTTGAGCAATTCCAAAGCATCAAGGTGGACCGTTGTACTCTATTTAGTGTTCTTAGAAGTCTAACTTGCTAGTTTAGCCTTCGTGCAACGTTTCGTAAGGTAAAGATGCGAATAGACCAAGTTATGTTGGAAATTGCACAAAAACGTGAAAAGCTCGTCTATGGAGAGAGTTGAGCAATTCCAAAGCATCAATGTGGACCGTTGTACTCTATTTAGTGTTCTTAGAAGTCTAACTTGCTAGTTTAGCCTTCGTGCAACATTTCGTAAGGTAAAGATGCGAATAGACCAAGTTATGTTGGAAATTACACAAAAACGTGATAAGCTCGTCTATGGAGAGAGTTGAGCAATTCCGAAGCATCAATGTGGACCGTTTTCCTCTATTTAATGTTCTTAGAAGTCTAACTTGCTAGTTTATCCTTCGTGCAACGTTTCGTAAGGTAAAAATGCGAATAAACCAAGTTATGTTGGAAATTGCACAAAAACGTGAAAAGCTCGTCTATGGAGAGAGTTGAGCAATTCCAAAGCATCAAGGTGGACCGTTGTACTCTATTTAGTGTTCTTAGAAGTCTAACTTGCTAGTTTAGCCTTCGTGCAACGTTTCGTAAGGTAAACGTGCGAATAGACCAAGTTATGTTGGAAATTGCACAAAAACGTGAAAAGCTCGTCTATGGAGGGAGTTGAGCCATTCCAAAGCATCAATGTGGACCGTTGTACTCTATTTAGTGTTCTTAGAAGTCTAACTTGCTAGTTTAGCCTTCGTGTAACATTTTGTAAGGTAAAGATGCGAATAGACCAAGTTATGTTGGAAATTACACAAAAACGTGAAAAGCTCGTCTATGGAGAGAGTTGAGCAATTCCGAAGCATCAATGTGGACCGTTGTACTCTATTTAGTGTTCTTGTAAGTCTAACTTGCTAGTATAGCGTTCGTGCAACGTTTCGTCTGGTAAAGGTGCAAATAGACCAAGCTATGTTGGAAATTGCGCAACAACGTGAAACGCTCGTCTATGGAGAGAGTTGAGCATTTCCAAAGCATCAATGTGGACCGTTGTACTCTATTTATTGTTCTTAGAAGTCTAACTTCCTATTTTAGCCTTCGTGCAACGTTCCGTAAGGTAAAGACGCGAATAGACCAAATTATGTTGGAAATTGCACAAAAAAGTAAAAAGCTCGTCCATGGAGAGAGTTGAGCGATTCCGAAGCATCAATGTGGACCTTTATCCTCTATTTAGTGTTCTTAGAAGTCTAACTTGCTAGTTTCGCCTTCGTGCAACGTTTCGTAAGGTAAAGATGCGAATAGACCAAGTTATGTTGAAAATTGTACAAAAACGTGAAAAGCTGGTCTATGGAGAGAGTTGAGCAATTCCAAAGCATCAATGTGGACCGTTGTACTCTATTTAGTGTCCTTAGAAGTCTAACTTGCTAGTTTAGCCTTCGTGCAACGTTTCGTAAGGTAAAGATGCGAATAGACCAAGTTATGTAGGAAATTGCACAAAAACGTTAAAAGCTTGTCTATGTAGATATTTGAGCAATTCCGAAGCATCAATGTGGACCGTTGTCCTCTATTTGGTGTTCCTAGAAGTCTAACTTGCTAGTATAGCGTTCGTGCAACGTTTCATATGGTAAAGATGCGAATAGACCAAGTTATGTTGGAAATTGCGCAAAAACGTGAAATGCTCGTCTATGGAGCGAGTTGAGCAATTCCGAAGCATCAATGTGGACCGTTGTACTCTACTTAGTGTTCTTAGAAGTCTAACTTGCTAGTATAGCGTTCGTGCAACGCCTCATATGGTAAAGCTGCGAATATACCAAGTTATGTTGGAAATCGCACAAAAACGTGAAATGCTAGTCTATGGGGAGAGTTGACCAATTCCAAAGCATTAATGTGGACCGTTGTACTCTATTTAGTGTTCTTAGAAGTCTAACTTGCTAGTTTAGCCTTCGTGCAACGTTTCGTAAGGTAAAGATGCAAATTGACCAAGTTATGTTCGAAATTGCACAAAAACGTGAAAAGCTCGTCTGTGAAGAGAGTTGAGCAATTCCAAAGCATCACTGTGGACCGTTGTACTCTATTTAGTGTTCTTAGAAGTCTAACTTGCTAGTATAGCGTTCGTGCAACGCTTCATATAGTAAAGCTGCGAATAGACCAAGTTATGTTGGAAATTGCGCAAAAACGTGAAATGCTAGTCTATGGTGAGAGTTGAGCAATTTCAAAGCATCAAGGTGGACCGTTGTACTCTATTTCGTTTTCTTAGAAGTCTAACACCCTAGTTTAGCCTTCGTGGAACCTTTCGTTTGGTAAACAAGCGAGTAGACCAAGTTATGTTCGAAAATGCACAAAAACGTGAAAAGCTCATCTATGGAGAGAGTTGAGCAATTCCAAAGCATCAATGTGGACCGTTGTACTCTATTTATTGTTCTTAGAAGTCTAACTTGCTAGTTTAGCCTTCGTGCAACGTTTCGTAAGGTAAAGATGCGGATAGACCAAGTTATGTTGGAAATTGCACAAAAACGTAAAAAGCTCCTCTATGGCGAGAGTTGAGCGATTCCGAAGCATCAATGTGGACCGTTGTCCTATATTTATTGTTCTTAGAAGTCTAACTTGCTAGTTTCGCCTTCGTGCAACTTTTCGTAAGGTAAATATGCGAATAGACCAAGTTATGTTGCAAATTGCGCAAAAACGTGAAAAGCTCATCCATGGAGAGAGTTAAGCAATTCCGAAGTATCAATGTGGACTGTTGTACTCCATTTAGTGTTCTTAGAAGTCTAACTCGCTAGTTTGGCCTTCGTGCAACGTTTCGTAGGGTAAAGATGTGAATAGACCAAGTTATGTTCGAATTGCACAAAAAGGTGAAAAGCTCGCCTATGGATAGAGTTGAGCAATTGCAAAGCATCAATGTCGACCGTTGTCCTCTATTTAGTGTTCTTAGAAGTCTAACTTGCTAGTTTCGCCTTCGTGCAACGTTTCATATGGTAAAGATGCGAATAGACCAAGTTATGTTGGAAATTGCGCAAAAACGTGAAATGCTCATCTATGTAGAGAGTTGAGCAATTTCGAAGCATCAATGTGGACCGCTGTACTCTATTTAGTGTTCTTAGAAGTCGAACTTGCTAGTTTAAACTTCGTGCAACGTTTCGCAATGTAAAGCTGTCAATAGACCAAGTTCTGTTTGAAATTGCACAAAAAGGTGAAAAGCTCGTCTATGGAGATAGTTGAGCAATTCCAAAGCATCACTGTGGATCGTTGTACCCTATTTAGTGTTCTTAGAAGTCTAACTTGCTAGTATAGCGTTCGTGCAACGCTTCATATGGTAAACCTGCGAATAGACCAAGTTATGTTGGAAATTGCGCAAAAACGTGAAATGCTAGTCTATGGAGAGAGTTGAGCAATTTCAAAGCATCAAGGTGGACCGTTGAACTCTATTTAGTTTTCTTGGAAGTCTAACACCCTAGTTTAGCCTTCGTGCAACCTTTCGTGTGGTAAAGAAGCGAGTAGACCAAGTTATGTTCGAAAATGCACAATAAGGTGAAAAGCTCGTCTATGGAGAGAGTTAAGCAATTCCAAAGCATCAATGTGGACCTTTGTACTCTATTTATTGTTCTTAGAAGTCTAACTTGCTAGTTTAGCCTTCGTGCAACGTTTCGTAAGGTAAAGATGCGGATAGACCAAGTTATGTTGGAAATTGCACAAAAACGTAAAAAGCTCGTCTATGGAGAGAGTTGAGCAATTCCGAAGCATCAATGTGGACCGTTGTACTCTATTTAGTGTTCTTAGAAGTCTAACACGCTAGTTTCGCCTTCGTGCAACGTTTAGTAGGGTACAGATGTGAATAGACCAAGTTATGTTCGAATTGCACAAAAAGGTGAAAAGCTCGCCTATGGATAGAGTTGAGCAATTCCAAAGCATCAATGTCGACCGTTGTCCTCTATTTAGTGTTCTTTGAAGTCTAACTTGCAAGTTTCGCCTTCGTGCAACGTTTCATATGGCAAAGATGCGAATAGACCAAGTTATGTTGGAAACTGCGTGAAAACGTGAAATGCTCGTCTATGGAGAGAGTTGAGCAATTCCGAAGCATCAATGTGGACCGTTGTCCGCTATTTAGTGTTCTTAGAAGTCTAACTTGCTCATATAGCGTTCGTGCAACGTTTCGTATAGTGAAGATGCGAATAGACCAAGTTATGTTGGAAATTGCGCACAAACGTGAAATGCTCATCTATGGAGAGAGTTGAGCAATTCCGAAGCATTAATGTGGACCGCTGTACTCTATTTAGTGTTCTTGGAAGTCCAACTTGCTAGTTTAGCCTTCGTGCAACGTTTCGCAAGGTAAAGATGTCAATAGACCAAGTTATGTTTGAAGTTGCACAAAAAGGTGAAAAGCTTGTCTATGGAGACAGTTGAGCAATTCCGAATCATCAATGTCGACCGTTGTTCTCTATTTAGTGTTCTTAGAAGTCTAACTTGCTAGTTTAGCCTTCGTGCAACGTTTCATATGGTGAAGATGCGAATTGACCAAGTTATGTTGGAAATTGCGCAAAAACGTGAAATGCTCGTCTATGGAGAGAGTTGAGCAATTTCAAAG
Source organism: Tripterygium wilfordii (assembly GCF_013401445.1). Taxonomy (NCBI): domain Eukaryota; kingdom Viridiplantae; phylum Streptophyta; class Magnoliopsida; order Celastrales; family Celastraceae; genus Tripterygium; species Tripterygium wilfordii. Next base: position 3,912,491 of record NC_052236.1, read on the forward strand.
CATCAATGTGGACCGTTGAACTCTATTTCATGTTCTTAGAAGTCTATCTTGCTAGTTTAGCCTTCGTGCAACGTCTCGTGTGGTAAAGAACCGAATAGACCAAGTTATATTCGAAAATGCACAAAAACGTGAAAAGCTCGTCTATGGAGAGAGTTGAGCAATTCCAAAGCATCAATGTGGACCGTTGTACTCAATTTAGTGTTCTTAGATGTCTAACTTGCTAGTTTAGCCTTCGTGCAACGTTTCGTATGGTAAATAAATGAATAGACCATGTTATGTTGGAAATTGCGCAAAAACGCGAAATGCTCGTCTATGGAGAGATTTGAGCAATTCCGAAGCATCAATGTGGACCGTTGTACTCTATTTAGTGTTCTTAGAAGTCTAACACGCTAGTTTAGCCATCGTGCAACGTTTCGTAGGGTAAAGATGTGAATAGACCAAGTTATGTTTGAAATTGCACAAAAAGGTGAAAAGCTCGTCTATGGATAGATTTGAGCAATTCCGAAGCATCAATGTAGACCGTTGTCCTCTATTTAGTGTTCTTAGAAGTCTAACTTGCTAGTTTAGCCTTCGTGCAACGTTTCGTATGGTAAAGATGCGAATAGACCATGTTATGTTGGAAATTGCGCAAAAACGTGAAATGCTCGTCTATGGAGAGAGTTGAGCAATTCCAGAGCATCAATGCGGACCGCTGTACTCTATTTAGTGTTCTTAGAAGTCTAACTTGCTAGTTTAGCCTTCGTGCAACGTTTCATGTGGTAAAGAAGCGAATAGACCAATTTATGTTCGAAAGTGCACAAAAACGCGAAAATCTCATCTATGGAGAGAGTTGAGCAATTCCAAAGCATCAATGTGGACCGTTGTACTCTATTTATTGTTCTTAGAAGTCTAACTTGCTAGTTTAGCCTTCGTGCAACGTTTCATGTGATAAAGAAGTGAATAGACCAAGTTACTTTCGAAAATGCACAAAAACGCAAAAAGCTCATCTATGGAGAGAGTTGAGCAATTCCAAAGCATCAATGTGGATCGTTGTACTCTATTTATTGTTCTTAGAAGTCTAACTTGCTAATTTAGCCTTCGTGGAACGTTTCATAATGTAAAGATGCGAATAGACCAAGTTATGTTGGAAATTGCACAAAAAGTGAAATGCTCGTCTATGGAGAGAGTTGAGCAATTCCAAAGCATCAAGGCGGACCGTTGTACTCTATTTAGTGTTCTTAGAAGTCTAACTTGCTAGTTTAGCCTTCGTGCAACGTTTCGTGTGGTAAAGAAGCGAAAAGACCAAGTTATGTTCGAAAATGCACAAAAACGCGTAAAGCTCATCCATGGAGAGAGTTGAGAAATTCCAAAGCATGAATGTGTACCGTTGTACTCTATTTATTGTTCTTAGAAGTCTAACTTGCTAATTTAGCCTTCGTGGAACGTTTCATAATGTAAAGATGCGAATAGACCAAGTTACGTTGGAATTTGCACAAAAACGTGAAAAGCTCGTCTATAGAGAGTGTTGAGCAATTCCAAAGCATCAATGTGGACCGTTGTACTCTCTTTAGTGTTCTTAGAAGTCTAACTTGCTAGTTTAGCCTTCGTGCAACGTTTCGTATGGTAAAGAAGCGAATAGACCAAGTTATGTTGGAAATTGCGCAAAAACGTGAAATGCTCGTCTATGGAGACAGTTGAGCCATTCCGAAGCATCACTGTGGACCGTTGTACTCTATTTAGTGTTCTTTGAAGTCTAACACGCTAGTTTAGCCTTTGTGCAACGTTTCGTAGGGTAAAGATGTGAATAGACCAAGTTATGTTTGAAATTGCACAAAAAGGTGAAAAGCTCGTCTATGGATAGAGTTGAGCAATTCCGAAGCATCAATGTACACCGTTGTCCTCTATTTAGTGTTTTTAGAAGTCTAACTTGCTAGTTTAGCCTTCGTGCAACGTTTCGTAATGTAAAGATGCGAATAGACCAAGTTATGTTGGAAATTGCACAAAAACGTGAAAAGCTCATCTATGGAGAGAGTTGAGCAATTCTAAAAGCATTAATGTCGACCGTTGTACTCTATTTAGTGTTCTTAGAAGTCTAACTTGCTAGTTTAGCCTTCGTGCAACGTTTCGTAGGGTAAAGATGTGAATAGATCAAGTTATGTTTGAAACTGCACAAAAAGGTGAAAAGCTCGTCTTTGGATAGAGTTGATCAATTCCAAAGCATCAATGTGGACCGTCGTACTCTATTTACTGTTCTTAGAAGTCTAACTTACTAGTTTCGTCTTCGTGCAACGTTTCGTATGGTAAAGAAGCGAATAGACCAAATTATGTTGGAAATTGCGCAAAAACGTGAAATGCTCGTCTATGGAGAGATTTGAGCAATTCCAAAGCATCAAGGTGGACCGTTGTACTCTATTTAGTGTTCTTAGAAGTCTAACTTGCTAGTTTAGCCTTCGTGCAACGTTTCGTGTGGTAAATAAACGAATAGACCAAGTTATGTTCAAAAATGCACAAAAACGCGAAAAGCTCGTCTATGAAGAGAGTTGAGCAGTTCCGAAGCATCAATGTGGACCATTGTACTCTATTTAGTGTTCTTAGAAGTCTAACTTGCTAGTTTAGCCTTCGTGCAACGTTTCGTAAGGTAAAGATGTCAATAGACCAAGTTATGTTTGAAATTGCACAAAAAGGTGAAAAGCTCGTCTATGGAGCGAGTTGACCAATTCGAAAGCATCAATGTGGACCGTTGTACTCTATTTACTGTTCTTAGAAGTCTAACTTGCTAGTTTAGCCTTCGTGCAACGTTTCGTGTGGTAAAGAAGCGAATAGACCAAGTTATGTTCGAAAATGAACAAAAACGCGAAAAGCTCGTCTATGGAGAGAGTTGAGCAATTCCAAAGCATCAATGTGGATTATTGTGCTCTATTTAGTGTTCTTAGAAGTCTAACTTGCTAGTTTCGTCTTCGTGCAACGTTTTGTATGGTAAAGAAGTGAATAGATCATGTTATGTTGGAAATTGCGCAAAAACGTGAAATGCTCGTCTATGGAGAGAGTTGAGCAATTCCAAAGCATCAAGGTGGACCGTTGTACTCTATTTAGTGTTCTTAGAAGTCTAACTTGCTAGCTTAGCCTTCGTGCAACGTTTCGTAGGGTGAAGATGTGAATAGACCAAGTTATGTTGGAAATTGCACAAAAAGGTGAAAGGCTAATCTATGGAGAGAGTTGAGCAATTCCAAAGCATCAATGTGGACCGTTGTACTCTATTTAGTGTTCTTAGAAGTCTAACTTGCTAGTTTAGCCTTCGTGCAACGTTTCGTATGGTAAAGAAGCGAATAGACCAAGTTATGTTGGAAATTGCGCAAAAACGTGAAAAGCTCATCTATGGATAGAGTTGAGCAATTCCGAAGCATCAATGTACACCGTTGTCCTCTATTTAGTGTTTTTAGAAGTCTAACTTGCTAGTTTAGCCTTCGTGCAACGTTTCGTAATGTAAAGATGCGAATAGACCAAGTTATGTTGGAAATTGCACAAAAACGTGAAAAGCTCGTCTATGGAGAGAGTTGAGCAATTCCAAAGCATCAATGTGGACCGTTGTACTCTATTTAGTGTTCTTAGAAGTCTAACTTGCTAGTTTAGCCTTCGTGCAACGTTTCGTAGGGCAAAGATGTGAATAGATCAAGTTATGTTTGAAATTGCACAAAAAGGTGAAAAGCTCGTCTTTGGATAGAGTTGATCAATTCCAAAGCATCAATGTGGACCGTCGTACTCTATTTACTGTTCTTAGAAGTCTAACTTGCTAGTTTCGTCTTCGTGCAACGTTTCATGTGATAAAGAAGTGAATAGACCAAGTTACTTTCGAAAATGCACAAAAACGCAAAAAGCTCATCTATGGAGAGAGTTGAGCAATTCCAAAGCATCAATGTGGACCGTTGTACTCTATTTATTGTTCTTAGAAGTCTAACTTGCTAATTTAGCCTTCGTGGAACGTTTCATAATGTAAAGATGCGAATAGACCAAGTTATGTTGGAAATTGCACAAAAAGTGAAATGCTCGTCTATGGAGAGAGTTGAGCAATTCCAAAGCATCAAGGCGGACCGTTGTACTCTATTTAGTGTTCTTAGAAGCCTAACTTGCTAGTTTAGCCTTCGTGCAACGTTTCGTGTGGTAAAGAAGCGAAAAGACCAAGTTATGTTCGAAAATGCACAAAAACGCGAAAAGCTCATCCATGGAGAGAGTTGAGAAATTCCAAAGCATGAATGTGGACCGTTGTACTCTATTTATTGTTCTTAGAAGTCTAACTTGCTAATTTAGCCTTCGTGGAACGTTTCATAATGTAAAGATGCGAATAGACCAAGTTACGTTGGAAATTGCACAAAAACGTGAAAAGCTCGTCTATAGAGAGTGTTGAGCAATTCCAAAGCATCAATGTGGACCGTTGTACTCTCTTTAGTGTTCTTAGAAGTCTAACTTGCTAGTTTAGCCTTCGTGCAACGTTTCGTATGGTAAAGAAGCGAATAGACCAAGTTATGTTGGAAATTGCGCAAAAACGTGAAATGCTCGTCTATGGAGACAGTTGAGCAATTCCGAAGCATCACTGTGGACCGTTGTACTCTATTTAGTGTTCTTTGAAGTCTAACACGCTAGTTTAGCCTTTGTGCAACGTTTCGTAGGGTAAAGATGTGAATAGACCAAGTTATGTTTGAAATTGCACAAAAAGGTGAAAAGCTCGTCTATGGATAGAGTTGAGCAATTCCGAAGCATCAATGTACACCGTTGTCCTCTATTTAGTGTTTTTAGAAGTCTAACTTGCTAGTTTAGCCTTCGTGCAACGTTTCGTAATGTAAAGATGCGAATAGACCAAGTTATGTTGGAAATTGCACAAAAACGTGAAAAGCTCGTCTATGGAGAGAGTTGAGCAATTCTAAAAGCATCAATGTCGACCGTTGTACTCTATTTAGTGTTCTTAGAAGTCTAACTTGCTAGTTTAGCCTTCGTGCAACGTTTCGTAGGGTAAAGATGTGAATAGATCAAGTTATGTTTGAAACTGCACAAAAAGGTGAAAAGCTCGTCTTTGGATAGAGTTGATCAATTCCAAAGCATCAATGTGGACCGTCGTACTCTATTTACTGTTCTTAGAAGTCTAACTTACTAGTTTCGTCTTCGTGCAACGTTTCGTATGGTAAAGAAGCGAATAGACCAAATTATGTTGGAAATTGCGCAAAAACGTGAAATGCTCGTCTATGGAGAGAGTTGAGCAATTCCAAAGCATCAAGGTGGACCGTTGTACTCTATTTAGTGTTCTTAGAAGTCTAACTTGCTAGTTTAGCCTTCGTGCAACGTTTCGTGTGGTAAATAAACGAATAGACCAAGTTATGTTCAAAAATGCACAAAAACGCGAAAAGCTCGTCTATGAAGAGAGTTGAGCAGTTCCGAAGCATCAATGTGGACCATTGTACTCTATTTAGTGTTCTTAGAAGTCTAACTTGCTAGTTTAGCCTTCGTGCAACGTTTCGTAAGGTAAAGATGTCAATAGACCAAGTTATGTTTGAAATTGCACAAAAAGGTGAAAAGCTCGTCTATGGAGCGAGTTGACCAATTCGAAAGCATCAATGTGGACCGTTGTACTCTATTTACTGTTCTTAGAAGTCTAACTTGCTAGTTTAGCCTTCGTGCAACGTTTCGTGTGGTAAAGAAGCGAATAGACCAAGTTATGTTCGAAAATGAACAAAAACGCGAAAAGCTCGTCTATGGAGAGAGTTGAGCAATTCCAAAGCATCAATATGGATTATTGTGCTCTATTTAGTGTTCTTAGAAGTCTAACTTGCTAGTTTCGTCTTCGTGCAACGTTTTGTATGGTAAAGAAGTGAATAGATCATGTTATGTTGGAAATTGCGCAAAAACGTGAAATGCTCGTCTATGGAGAGAGTTGAGCAATTCTAAAGCATCAAGGTGGACCGTTGTACTCTATTTAGTGTTCTTAGAAGTATAACTTCCTAGTTTAGCCTTCGTGCAATGTTTCGTAAGGTAAAGATTCGAATAGACCAAGTTATGTAGGAAATTGCACAAAAACGTGAAAAGCTCGTCTATGGAGCGAGTTGACCAATTCGAAAGCATCAATGTGGACCGTTGTACTCTATTTACTGTTCTTAGAAGTCTAACTTGCTAGTTTAGCCTTCGTGCAACGTTTCGTGTGGTAAAGAAGCGAATAGACCAAGTTATGTTCGAAAATGAACAAAAACGCGAAAAGCTCGTCTATGGAGAGAGTTGAGCAATTCCAAAGCATCAATGTGGATTATTGTGCTCTATTTAGTGTTCTTAGAAATCTAACTTGCTAGTTTCGTCTTCGTGCAACGTTTCGTTTGGTAAAAAAGTGAATAGACCATGTTATGTTGGAAATTGCGCAAAAACGTGAAATGCTCGTCTATGGAGAGAGTTGAGCAATTCTAAAGCATCAAGGTGGACCGTTGTACTCTATTTAGTGTTCTTAGAAGTCTAACTTGCTAGCTTAGCCTTCGTGCAACGTTTCGTAGGGTGAAGATGTGAATAGACCAAGTTATGTTGGAAATTGCACAAAAAGGTGAAAGGCTAATCTATGGAGAGAGTTGAGAAATTCCAAAGCATCAATGTGGACCGTTGTCCTCTATTTAGTGTTCTTAGAAGTCTAACTTGCTAGTTTAGCCTTCGTGCAACGTTTCGTATGGTAAAGAAGCGAATAGACCAAGTTATGTTGGAAATTGCGCAAAAACGTGAAAAGCTCATCTATGGATAGAGTTGAGCCATTCCGAAGCATCACTGTGGACCGTTGTACTCTATTTAGTGTTCTTTGAAGTCTAACACGCTAGTTTAGCCTTCGTGCAACGTTTCGTAGGGTAAAGATGTGAATAGACCAAGTTATGTTTGAAATTGCACAAAAAGGTGAAAAGCTCGTCTATGGATAGAGTTGAGCAATTCCGAAGCATCAATGTACACCGTTGTCCTCTATTTAGTGTTCTTAGAAGTGTAACTTGCTAGTTTAGCCTTCGTGCAACGTTTCATAATGTAAAGATGGGAATAGACCAAGTTATGTTGGAAATTGCACAAAAACGTGAAAAGCTCGTCTATGGAGAGAGTTGAGCAATTCCAAAGCATCAAGGTGGACCGTTGTACTCTATTTAGTGTTCTTAGAAGTCTAACTTGCTAGCTTAGCCTTCGTCCAACGTTTCGTAGGGTGAAGATGTGAATAGACTAAGTTATGTTGGAAATTGCACAAAAAGGTGAAAGCCTAATCGATGGAGAGAGTTGAGCAATTCCAAAGCATCAATGTGGACCGTTGTACTCTATTTAGTGTTCTTAGAAGTCTAACTTGCTAGTTTAGCCTTCGTGCAACGTTTCGTATGGTAAAGAAGCGAATAGACCAAGTTATGTTGGAAATTGCGCAAAAACGTGAAATGCTCGTCTATGGAGAGAGTTGAGCCATTCCGAAGCATCACTGTGGACCGTTGTACTCTATTTAGTGTTCTTTGAAGTCTAACACGCTAGTTTAGCCTTCATGCAACGTTTCGTAGGGTAAAGATGTGAATAGACCAAGTTATGTTTGAAATTGCACAAAAAGGTGAAAAGCTCGTCTATGGATAGAGTTGAGCAATTCCGAAGCATCAATGTACACCGTTGTCCTCTATTTAGTGTTCTTAGAAGTGTAACTTGCTAGTTTAGCCTTCGTGCAACGTTTCATAATGTAAAGATGGGAATAGACCAAGTTATGTTGGAAATTGCACAAAAACGTGAAAAGCTCGTCTATGGAGAGAGTTGAGCAATTCCAAAGCATCAATGTGGACCGTTGTACTCTTTTTAATGTTCTTAGAAGTCTAACTTGCTAGCTTAGCCTTCGTCCAACGTTTCGTAGGGTGAAGATGTGAATAGACTAAGTTATGTTGGAAATTGCACAAAAAGGTGAAAGGCTAATCGATGGAGAGAGTTGAGCAATTCCAAAGCATCAATGTGGACCGTTGTACTCTATTTAGTGTTCTTAGAAGTCTAACTTGCTAGTTTAGCCTTCGTGCAACGTTTCGTATGGTAAAGAAGCGAATAGACCAAGTTATGTTGGAAATTACGCAAAAACGTGAAATGCTCGTCTATGGAGAGAGTTGAGCCATTCCGAAGCATCACTGTGGACCGTTGTACTCTATTTAGTGTTCTTTGAAGTCTAACACGCTAGTTTAGCCTTCGTGCAACGTTTCGTAGGGTAAAGATGTGAATAGACCAAGTTATGTTTGAAATTGCACAAAAAGGTGAAAAGCTCGTCTATGGATAGAGTTGAGCAATTCCGAAGCATCAATGTACACCGTTGTCCTCTATTTAGTGTTCTTAGAAGTGTAACTTGCTAGTTTAGCCTTCGTGCAACGTTTCATAATGTAAAGATGGGAATAGACCAAGTTATGTTGGAAATTGCACAAAAACGTGAAAAGCTCGTCTATGGAGAGAGTTGAGCAATTCCAAAGCATCAATGTGGACCGTTGTACTCTTTTTAGTGTTCTTAGAAGTCTAACTTGCTAGTTTAGCCTTCGTGCAACGTTTCGTTGGGTAAAGATGTGAATAGATCAAGTTATGTTTGAAATTGCACAAAAAGGTGAAAAGCTCGTCTTTGGATAGAGTTGATCAATTCCAAAGCATCAATGTGGACCGTCGTACTCTATTTACTGTTCTTAGAAGTCTAACTTGCTAGTTTCGTCTTCGTGCAACGTTTCGTATGGTAAAGAAGCGAATAGACCAAATTATGTTGGAAATTGCGCAAAAACGTGAAATGCTCGTCTATGGAGAGAGTTGAGCAATTCCAAAGCATCAATGTGGACCGTTGTACTCTTTTTAATGTTCTTAGAAGTCTAACTTGCTAGCTTAGCCTTCGTCCAACGTTTCGTAGGGTGAAGATGTGAATAGACTAAGTTATGTTGGAAATTGCACAAAAAGGTGAAAGGCTAATCGATGGAGAGAGTTGAGCAATTCCAAAGCATCAATGTGGACCGTTGTACTCTATTTAGTGTTCTTAGAAGTCTAACTTGCTAGTTTAGCCTTCGTGCAACGTTTCGTATGGTAAAGAAGCGAATAGACCAAGTTATGTTGGAAATTACGCAAAAACGTGAAATGCTCGTCTATGGAGAGAGTTGAGCCATTCCGAAGCATCACTGTGGACCGTTGTACTCTATTTAGTGTTCTTTGAAGTCTAACACGCTAGTTTAGCCTTCGTGCAACGTTTCGTAGGGTAAAGATGTGAATAGACCAAGTTATGTTTGAAATTGCACAAAAAGGTGAAAAGCTCGTCTATGGATAGAGTTGAGCAATTCCGAAGCATCAATGTACACCGTTGTCCTCTATTTAGTGTTCTTAGAAGTGTAACTTGCTAGTTTAGCCTTCGTGCAACGTTTCATAATGTAAAGATGGGAATAGACCAAGTTATGTTGGAAATTGCACAAAAACGTGAAAAGCTCGTCTATGGAGAGAGTTGAGCAATTCCAAAGCATCAATGTGGACCGTTGTACTCTTTTTAGTGTTCTTAGAAGTCTAACTTGCTAGTTTAGCCTTCGTGCAACGTTTCGTTGGGTAAAGATGTGAATAGATCAAGTTATGTTTGAAATTGCACAAAAAGGTGAAAAGCTCGTCTTTGGATAGAGTTGATCAATTCCAAAGCATCAATGTGGACCGTCGTACTCTATTTACTGTTCTTAGAAGTCTAACTTGCTAGTTTCGTCTTCGTGCAACGTTTCGTATGGTAAAGAAGCGAATAGACCAAATTATGTTGGAAATTGCGCAAAAACGTGAAATGCTCGTCTATGGAGAGAGTTGAGCAATTCCAAAGCATCAAGGTGGACCGTTGTACTCTATTTAGTGTTGTTAGAAGTCTAACTTGCTAGTTTAGCCTTCGTGCAACGTTTCGTGTGGTAAATAAACGAATAGACCAAGTTATGTTCAAAAATGCACAAAAACGCGAAAAGCTCGTCTATGAAGAGAGTTGAGCAGTTCCGAAGCATCAATGTGGACCATTGTACTCTATTTAGTGTTCTTAGAAGTCTAACTTGCTAGTTTAGCCTTCGTGCAACGTTTCGTAAGGTAAAGATGTCAATAGACCAAGTTATGTTTGAAATTGCACAAAAAGGTGAAAAGCTCGTCTATGGAGCGAGTTGACCAATTCGAAAGCATCAATGTGGACCGTTGTACTCTATTTACTGTTCTTAGAAGTCTAACTTGCTAGTTTAGCCTTCGTGCAACGTTTCGTGTGGTAAAGAAGCGAATAGACCAAGTTATGTTGGAAAATGCACAAAAACGTGAAAAGCTCGTCTATGGAGAGAGTTGAGCAATTCCCAAGCATCAATGTGGATTATTGTGCTCTATTTAGTGTTCTTAGAAATCTAACTTGCTAGTTTCGTCTTCGTGCAACGTTTCGTTTGGTAAAAAAGTGAATAGACCATGTTATGTTGGAAATTGCGCAAAAACGTGAAATGCTCGTCTATGGAGAGAGTTGAGCAATTCTAAAGCATCAAGGTGGACCGTTGTACTCTATTTAGTGTTCTTAGAAGTCTAACTTGCTAGCTTAGCCTTCGTGCAACGTTTCGTAGGGTGAAGATGTGAATAGACCAAGTTATGTTGGAAATTGCACAAAAAGGTGAAAGGCTCATCTATGGAGAGAGTTGAGCATGTCCGAAGCATCAATGTGGACCGTTGTACTCTATTTAGTGTTTTTAGAAGTCTAACACGCTAGTTTAGCCTTCGTGCAACGTTTCGTAGGGTAAAGATGTGAATAGATCAAGTTATGTTTGAAATTACAGAAAAAGGTGAAAAGCTCGTCTTTGGATAGAGTTCATCAATTCCGAAGCATCAATGTGGACCATTGTACTCTATTTATTGTTCTTAGAAGTCTAACTTGCTAGTTTCGTCTTCGTGCAACGTTTCGTATGGTAAAGAAGCGAATAGACCAAGTTATGTTGGAAATTACGCAAAAATGTGAAATGCTCATCTATGGAGAGAGTTGAGCATTTCCAAAGCATCAACGTGGACCGTTGTACTCTATTTAGTGTTCTTAGAAGTCTAACTTGCTAGTTTAGCGTTCGTGCAACGTTTCGTGTGGTAAAGAAGCGAATAGACCAAGTTATGTTCGAAAATGCATAAAAACGTGAAAAGCTCGTCTATGAAGGGAGTTGAGCAGTTCCGAAGCATCAATATGGACCATTGCACTCTATTTAGTGTTCTTAGATGTCTAACTTGCTAGTTTAGCCTTCGTGCAACGTTTCGTAAGGTAAAGATGCGAATAGACCAAGTTATGTTGAAAATTGCACAAAAACGTAAAAAGCTCGTCTATGGAGAGAGTTGAGCGATTCCGAACCATCAATGTGGACCGTTGTCCTCTATTTAGTGTTCTTAGAAGTCTAACTTGCTAGTTTCGCGTTCGTGCAACGTTTCGTAAGGTAAAGATGCGAATTGACCAAGTTACGTTGAAAATTGCACAAAAACGTGAAAAGCTCGTCTATGGAGAGAGTTGAGCAATTCCAAAGCATCAATGTGGACCGTTGTACTCTATTTAGTGTTCTTAGAAGTCTAACACGCTAGTTTAGCCTTCGTGCAACGTTTCGTAGGGTAAAGATGTGAATAGACCAAGTTATGTTTGAAATTGCAAAAAAAGTTGAAAAGCTCGTCTATGGATAGAGTTGAGCAATTCCAAAGCATCAATGTGGACCGTTGTACTCTATTTATTGTTCTTAGAAGTCTAACTTGCTAGTTTCGTCTTCGTGCAACGTTTCGTACGGTAAAGAAGCGAATAGACCAAGTTATGTTGGAAATTGTGCAAAAACGTGAAATGCTCGTCTATGGAGAGAGTTGAGCAATTCCAAAGCATCAACGTGGACCGTTGTACTCTATTTAGTGTTCTTAGAAGTATAACTTCTTAGTTTAGCCTTCGTGCAATGTTTCGTAAGGTAAAGATTCGAATAGACTAAGTTATGTAGGAAATTGCACAAAAACGTGAAAAGCTCGTCTATGGAGAGAGTTGAGGAATTCCGAAGCATCAACGTGGACCGTTGTCCTCTATTTAGTGTTCTTAGAAGTCTAACTTGCTAGTATAGCGTTCGTGCAACGTTTCGCATGGTAAAGATGCGAATAGACCAAGTTATGCTGGAAATTGCGCAAAAACGTGAAATGCTCGTCTACGGAGAGAGTTGAGCAATTCCGAAGCATCAATGTGGACCGTTGTACTCTATTTAGTGTTCTTAGAAGTCTAACTTGCTAGTTTAGCCTTCGTGCAACGTTTCGTAAGGTAAAGATGTCAATAGACCAAGTTATGTTTGAAATTGCACAAAAACCCGAAAAGCTCGTCTATGGAGAGAGTTGAGCAATTCCAAAGCATCAATGTCGGCCGTTGTTCTCTATTTAGTGTTCTTAGAAGGCTAACTTGCTATTTTAGCCTTCGTGCAACGTTTCGTGTGGTAAAGAAGCGAATAGACCAAGTTATGTTTGAAAATGCACAAACACGTGAAAAGCTCGTCCATGGAGAGAGTTGAGCAATTCCAAAGCATCAATGTCGACCGTTGTTCTCTCTTTAGTGTTCTTAGAAGTCTAACTTTCTAGTTTAGCCTTCGGGCAACGGTTCGTGTGGTAAAGAAGCGAATAGACCAAGTTATGTTGGAAATTACGCAAAAACGTGAAATGCTCGTCTATGGAGAGAGTTGAGCAATTCCAAAGCATCAACGTGGACCGTTGTACTCTATTTAGTGTTCTTAGAAGTATAACTTCCTAGTTTAGCCTTCGTGCAATGTTTCGTAAGGTAAAGATTCGAATAGACCAAGTTATGTAGGAAATTGCACAAAAACGTGAAAAGCTCGTCTATGGAGAGAGTTGAGCAATTCCGAAGCATCAATGTGGACCGTTGTCCTCTATTTAGTGTTCTTAGAAGTCTAACTTGCTAGTATAGCGTTCGTGCAACGTTTCGTATGGTAAAAATGCGAATAGACCAAGTTATGCTGGAAATTGTGAAAAAACGTGAAATGCTCGTCTACGCAGAGAGTTGAGCAATTCCGAAGCATCAATGTGGACCGTTGTACTCTATTTAGTGTTCTTAGAAGTCTAACTTGCTAGTTTAGCCTTCGTGCAACGTTTCGTAAGGTAAAGATGTCAATAGACCAAGTTATGTTTGAAATTGCACAAAAACCCGAAAAGCTCGTCTATGGAGAGAGTTGAGCAATTCCAAAGCATCAATGTCGGCCGTTGTTCTCTATTTAGTGTTCTTAGAAGGCTAACTTGCTATTTTAGCCTTCGTGCAACGTTTCGTGTGGTAAAGAAGCGAATAGACCAAGTTATGTTTGAAATTGCACAAAAACCCGAAAAGCTCGTCTATGGAGAGAGTTGAGCAATTCCAAAGCATCAATGTCGGCCGTTGTTCTCTATTTAGTGTTCTTAGAAGGCTAACTTGCTATTTTAGCCTTCGTGCAACGTTTCGTACGGTAAAGAAGCGAATAGACCAAGTTATGTTGGAAATTGCGCAAAAACGTGAAATGCTCGTCTATGGAGAGAGTTGAGCAATTCCAAAGCATCAACGTGGACCGTTGTACTCTATTTAGTGTTCTTAGAAGTATAACTTCCTAGTTTAGCCTTCGTGCAATGTTTCGTAAGGTAAAGATTCGAATAGACCAAGTTATGTAGGAAATTGCACAAAAACGTGAAAAGCTCGTCTATGGAGAGAGTTGAGCAATTCCGAAGCATCAATGTGGACCGTTGTCCTCTATTTAGTGTTCTTAGAAGTCTAACTTGCTAGTATAGCGTTCGTGCAACGTTTCGTATGGTAAAAATGCGAATAGACCAAGTTATGCTGGAAATTGCGAAAAAACGTGAAATGCTCGTCTACGCAGAGAGTTGAGCAATTCCGAAGCATCAATGTGGACCGTTGTACTCTATTTAGTGTTCTTAGAAGTCTAACTTGCTAGTTTAGCCTTCGTGCAACGTTTCGTAAGGTAAAGATGTCAATAGACCAAGTTATGTTTGAAATTGCACAAAAACCCGAAAAGCTCGTCTATGGAGAGAGTTGAGCAATTCCAAAGCATCAATGTCGGCCGTTGTTCTCTATTTAGTGTTCTTAGAAGGCTAACTTGCTATTTTAGCCTTCGTGCAACGTTTCGTGTGGTAAAGAAGCGAATAGACCAAGTTATGTTTGAAAATGCACAAAAACGTGAAAAGCTCGTCTATGGAGAGAGTTGAGCAATTCCAAAGCATCAATGTCGACCGTTGTTCTCTATTTAGTGTTCTTAGAAGTCTAACTTGCTAGTTTAGCCTTCGGGCAACGGTTCGTGTGGTAAAAAAGCGAATAGACCAAGTTATGTTCGAAAATGAACAAAAACGCGAAAAGCTCGTCTATGGAGAGAGTTGAGCAATTCCAAAGCATCAATGTGGATTATTGTGCTCTATTTAGTGTTCTTAGAAGTCTAACTTGCTAGTTTCGTCTTCGTGCAACGTTTTGTATGGTAAAGAAGTGAATAGATCATGTTATGTTGGAAATTGCGCAAAAACGTGAAATGCTCGTCTATGGAGAGAGTTGAGCAATTCCAAAGCATCAAGGTGGACCGTTGTACTCTATTTAGTGTTCTTAGAAGTCTAACTTGCTAGCTTAGCCTTCGTGCAACGTTTCGTAGGGTGAAGATGTGAATAGACCAAGTTATGTTGGAAATTGCACAAAAAGGTGAAAGGCTAATCTATGGAGAGAGTTGAGAAATTCCAAAGCATCAATGTGGACCGTTGTCCTCTATTTAGTGTTCTTAGAAGTCTAACTTGCTAGTTTAGCCTTCGTGCAACGTTTCGTATGGTAAAGAAGCGAATAGACCAAGTTATGTTGGAAATTGCGCAAAAACGTGAAAAGCTCATCTATGGATAGAGTTGAGCCATTCCGAAGCATCACTGTGGACCGTTGTACTCTATTTAGTGTTCTTTGAAGTCTAACACGCTAGTTTAGCCTTCGTGCAACGTTTCGTAGGGTAAAGATGTGAATAGACCAAGTTATGTTTGAAATTGCACAAAAAGGTGAAAAGCTCGTCTATGGATAGAGTTGAGCAATTCCGAAGCATCAATGTACACCGTTGTCCTCTATTTAGTGTTCTTAGAAGTGTAACTTGCTAGTTTAGCCTTCGTGCAACGTTTCATAATGTAAAGATGGGAATAGACCAAGTTATGTTGGAAATTGCACAAAAACGTGAAAAGCTCGTCTATGGAGAGAGTTGAGCAATTCCAAAGCATCAAGGTGGACCGTTGTACTCTATTTAGTGTTCTTAGAAGTCTAACTTGCTAGCTTAGCCTTCGTCCAACGTTTCGTAGGGTGAAGATGTGAATAGACTAAGTTATGTTGGAAATTGCACAAAAAGGTGAAAGCCTAATCGATGGAGAGAGTTGAGCAATTCCAAAGCATCAATGTGGACCGTTGTACTCTATTTAGTGTTCTTAGAAGTCTAACTTGCTAGTTTAGCCTTCGTGCAACGTTTCGTATGGTAAAGAAGCGAATAGACCAAGTTATGTTGGAAATTGCGCAAAAACGTGAAATGCTCGTCTATGGAGAGAGTTGAGCCATTCCGAAGCATCACTGTGGACCGTTGTACTCTATTTAGTGTTCTTTGAAGTCTAACACGCTAGTTTAGCCTTCATGCAACGTTTCGTAGGGTAAAGATGTGAATAGACCAAGTTATGTTTGAAATTGCACAAAAAGGTGAAAAGCTCGTCTATGGATAGAGTTGAGCAATTCCGAAGCATCAATGTACACCGTTGTCCTCTATTTAGTGTTCTTAGAAGTGTAACTTGCTAGTTTAGCCTTCGTGCAACGTTTCATAATGTAAAGATGGGAATAGACCAAGTTATGTTGGAAATTGCACAAAAACGTGAAAAGCTCGTCTATGGAGAGAGTTGAGCAATTCCAAAGCATCAATGTGGACCGTTGTACTCTTTTTAATGTTCTTAGAAGTCTAACTTGCTAGCTTAGCCTTCGTCCAACGTTTCGTAGGGTGAAGATGTGAATAGACTAAGTTATGTTGGAAATTGCACAAAAAGGTGAAAGGCTAATCGATGGAGAGAGTTGAGCAATTCCAAAGCATCAATGTGGACCGTTGTACTCTATTTAGTGTTCTTAGAAGTCTAACTTGCTAGTTTAGCCTTCGTGCAACGTTTCGTATGGTAAAGAAGCGAATAGACCAAGTTATGTTGGAAATTACGCAAAAACGTGAAATGCTCGTCTATGGAGAGAGTTGAGCCATTCCGAAGCATCACTGTGGACCGTTGTACTCTATTTAGTGTTCTTTGAAGTCTAACACGCTAGTTTAGCCTTCGTGCAACGTTTCGTAGGGTAAAGATGTGAATAGACCAAGTTATGTTTGAAATTGCACAAAAAGGTGAAAAGCTCGTCTATGGATAGAGTTGAGCAATTCCGAAGCATCAATGTACACCGTTGTCCTCTATTTAGTGTTCTTAGAAGTGTAACTTGCTAGTTTAGCCTTCGTGCAACGTTTCATAATGTAAAGATGGGAATAGACCAAGTTATGTTGGAAATTGCACAAAAACGTGAAAAGCTCGTCTATGGAGAGAGTTGAGCAATTCCAAAGCATCAATGTGGACCGTTGTACTCTTTTTAGTGTTCTTAGAAGTCTAACTTGCTAGTTTAGCCTTCGTGCAACGTTTCGTTGGGTAAAGATGTGAATAGATCAAGTTATGTTTGAAATTGCACAAAAAGGTGAAAAGCTCGTCTTTGGATAGAGTTGATCAATTCCAAAGCATCAATGTGGACCGTCGTACTCTATTTACTGTTCTTAGAAGTCTAACTTGCTAGTTTCGTCTTCGTGCAACGTTTCGTATGGTAAAGAAGCGAATAGACCAAATTATGTTGGAAATTGCGCAAAAACGTGAAATGCTCGTCTATGGAGAGAGTTGAGCAATTCCAAAGCATCAAGGTGGACCGTTGTACTCTATTTAGTGTTGTTAGAAGTCTAACTTGCTAGTTTAGCCTTCGTGCAACGTTTCGTGTGGTAAATAAACGAATAGACCAAGTTATGTTCAAAAATGCACAAAAACGCGAAAAGCTCGTCTATGAAGAGAGTTGAGCAGTTCCGAAGCATCAATGTGGACCATTGTACTCTATTTAGTGTTCTTAGAAGTCTAACTTGCTAGTTTAGCCTTCGTGCAACGTTTCGTAAGGTAAAGATGTCAATAGACCAAGTTATGTTTGAAATTGCACAAAAAGGTGAAAAGCTCGTCTATGGAGCGAGTTGACCAATTCGAAAGCATCAATGTGGACCGTTGTACTCTATTTACTGTTCTTAGAAGTCTAACTTGCTAGTTTAGCCTTCGTGCAACGTTTCGTGTGGTAAAGAAGCGAATAGACCAAGTTATGTTGGAAAATGCACAAAAACGTGAAAAGCTCGTCTATGGAGAGAGTTGAGCAATTCCCAAGCATCAATGTGGATTATTGTGCTCTATTTAGTGTTCTTAGAAATCTAACTTGCTAGTTTCGTCTTCGTGCAACGTTTCGTTTGGTAAAAAAGTGAATAGACCATGTTATGTTGGAAATTGCGCAAAAACGTGAAATGCTCGTCTATGGAGAGAGTTGAGCAATTCTAAAGCATCAAGGTGGACCGTTGTACTCTATTTAGTGTTCTTAGAAGTCTAACTTGCTAGCTTAGCCTTCGTGCAACGTTTCGTAGGGTGAAGATGTGAATAGACCAAGTTATGTTGGAAATTGCACAAAAAGGTGAAAGGCTCATCTATGGAGAGAGTTGAGCATGTCCGAAGCATCAATGTGGACCGTTGTACTCTATTTAGTGTTTTTAGAAGTCTAACACGCTAGTTTAGCCTTCGTGCAACGTTTCGTAGGGTAAAGATGTGAATAGATCAAGTTATGTTTGAAATTACAGAAAAAGGTGAAAAGCTCGTCTTTGGATAGAGTTCATCAATTCCGAAGCATCAATGTGGACCATTGTACTCTATTTATTGTTCTTAGAAGTCTAACTTGCTAGTTTCGTCTTCGTGCAACGTTTCGTATGGTAAAGAAGCGAATAGACCAAGTTATGTTGGAAATTACGCAAAAACGTGAAATGCTCATCTATGGAGAGAGTTGAGCATTTCCAAAGCATCAACGTGGACCGTTGTACTCTATTTAGTGTTCTTAGAAGTCTAACTTGCTAGTTTAGCGTTCGTGCAACGTTTCGTGTGGTAAAGAAGCGAATAGACCAAGTTATGTTCGAAAATGCACAAAAACGTGAAAAGCTCGTCTATGAAGGGAGTTGAGCAGTTCCGAAGCATCAATATGGACCATTGCACTCTATTTAGTGTTCTTAGATGTCTAACTTGCTAGTTTAGCCTTCGTGCAACGTTTCGTAAGGTAAAGATGCGAATAGACCAAGTTATGTTGAAAATTGCACAAAAACGTAAAAAGCTCGTCTATGGAGAGAGTTGAGCGATTCCGAACCATCAATGTGGACCGTTGTCCTCTATTTAGTGTTCTTAGAAGTCTAACTTGCTAGTTTCGCGTTCGTGCAACGTTTCGTAAGGTAAAGATGCGAATTGACCAAGTTACGTTGAAAATTGCACAAAAACGTGAAAAGCTCGTCTATGGAGAGAGTTGAGCAATTCCAAAGCATCAATGTGGACCGTTGTACTCTATTTAGTGTTCTTAGAAGTCTAACACGCTAGTTTAGCCTTCGTGCAACGTTTCGTAGGGTAAAGATGTGAATAGACCAAGTTATGTTTGAAATTGCAAAAAAAGTTGAAAAGCTCGTCTATGGATAGAGTTGAGCAATTCCAAAGCATCAATGTGGACCGTTGTACTCTATTTATTGTTCTTAGAAGTCTAACTTGCTAGTTTCGTCTTCGTGCAACGTTTCGTACGGTAAAGAAGCGAATAGACCAAGTTATGTTGGAAATTGTGCAAAAACGTGAAATGCTCGTCTATGGAGAGAGTTGAGCAATTCCAAAGCATCAACGTGGACCGTTGTACTCTATTTAGTGTTCTTAGAAGTATAACTTCTTAGTTTAGCCTTCGTGCAATGTTTCGTAAGGTAAAGATTCGAATAGACTAAGTTATGTAGGAAATTGCACAAAAACGTGAAAAGCTCGTCTATGGAGAGAGTTGAGGAATTCCGAAGCATCAACGTGGACCGTTGTCCTCTATTTAGTGTTCTTAGAAGTCTAACTTGCTAGTATAGCGTTCGTGCAACGTTTCGCATGGTAAAGATGCGAATAGACCAAGTTATGCTGGAAATTGCGCAAAAACGTGAAATGCTCGTCTACGGAGAGAGTTGAGCAATTCCGAAGCATCAATGTGGACCGTTGTACTCTATTTAGTGTTCTTAGAAGTCTAACTTGCTAGTTTAGCCTTCGTGCAACGTTTCGTAAGGTAAAGATGTCAATAGACCAAGTTATGTTTGAAATTGCACAAAAACCCGAAAAGCTCGTCTATGGAGAGAGTTGAGCAATTCCAAAGCATCAATGTCGGCCGTTGTTCTCTATTTAGTGTTCTTAGAAGGCTAACTTGCTATTTTAGCCTTCGTGCAACGTTTCGTGTGGTAAAGAAGCGAATAGACCAAGTTATGTTTGAAAATGCACAAACACGTGAAAAGCTCGTCTATGGAGAGAGTTGAGCAATTCCAAAGCATCAATGTCGACCGTTGTTCTCTCTTTAGTGTTCTTAGAAGTCTAACTTTCTAGTTTAGCCTTCGGGCAACGGTTCGTGTGGTAAAGAAGCGAATAGACCAAGTTATGTTGGAAATTACGCAAAAACGTGAAATGCTCGTCTATGGAGAGAGTTGAGCAATTCCAAAGCATCAACGTGGACCGTTGTACTCTATTTAGTGTTCTTAGAAGTATAACTTCCTAGTTTAGCCTTCGTGCAATGTTTCGTAAGGTAAAGATTCGAATAGACCAAGTTATGTAGGAAATTGCACAAAAACGTGAAAAGCTCGTCTATGGAGAGAGTTGAGCAATTCCGAAGCATCAATGTGGACCGTTGTCCTCTATTTAGTGTTCTTAGAAGTCTAACTTGCTAGTATAGCGTTCGTGCAACGTTTCGTATGGTAAAAATGCGAATAGACCAAGTTATGCTGGAAATTGTGAAAAAACGTGAAATGCTCGTCTACGCAGAGAGTTGAGCAATTCCGAAGCATCAATGTGGACCGTTGTACTCTATTTAGTGTTCTTAGAAGTCTAACTTGCTAGTTTAGCCTTCGTGAAACGTTTCGTAAGGTAAAGATGTCAATAGACCAAGTTATGTTTGAAATTGCACAAAAACCCGAAAAGCTCGTCTATGGAGAGAGTTGAGCAATTCCAAAGCATCAATGTCGGCCGTTGTTCTCTATTTAGTGTTCTTAGAAGGCTAACTTGCTATTTTAGCCTTCGTGCAACGTTTCGTGTGGTAAAGAAGCGAATAGACCAAGTTATGTTTGAAATTGCACAAAAACCCGAAAAGCTCGTCTATGGAGAGAGTTGAGCAATTCCAAAGCATCAATGTCGGCCGTTGTTCTCTATTTAGTGTTCTTAGAAGGCTAACTTGCTATTTTAGCCTTCGTGCAACGTTTCGTACGGTAAAGAAGCGAATAGACCAAGTTATGTTGGAAATTGCGCAAAAACGTGAAATGCTCGTCTATGGAGAGAGTTGAGCAATTCCAAAGCATCAACGTGGACCGTTGTACTCTATTTAGTGTTCTTAGAAGTATAACTTCCTAGTTTAGCCTTCGTGCAATGTTTCGTAAGGTAAAGATTCGAATAGACCAAGTTATGTAGGAAATTGCACAAAAACGTGAAAAGCTCGTCTATGGAGAGAGTTGAGCAATTCCGAAGCATCAATGTGGACCGTTGTCCTCTATTTAGTGTTCTTAGAAGTCTAACTTGCTAGTATAGCGTTCGTGCAACGTTTCGTATGGTAAAAATGCGAATAGACCAAGTTATGCTGGAAATTGCGAAAAAACGTGAAATGCTCGTCTACGCAGAGAGTTGAGCAATTCCGAAGCATCAATGTGGACCGTTGTACTCTATTTAGTGTTCTTAGAAGTCTAACTTGCTAGTTTAGCCTTCGTGCAACGTTTCGTAAGGTAAAGATGTCAATAGACCAAGTTATGTTTGAAATTGCACAAAAACCCGAAAAGCTCGTCTATGGAGAGAGTTGAGCAATTCCAAAGCATCAATGTCGGCCGTTGTTCTCTATTTAGTGTTCTTAGAAGGCTAACTTGCTATTTTAGCCTTCGTGCAACGTTTCGTGTGGTAAAGAAGCGAATAGACCAAGTTATGTTTGAAAATGCACAAAAACGTGAAAAGCTCGTCTATGGAGAGAGTTGAGCAATTCCAAAGCATCAATGTCGACCGTTGTTCTCTATTTAGTGTTCTTAGAAGTCTAACTTGCTAGTTTAGCCTTCGGGCAACGGTTCGTGTGGTAAAAAAGCGAATAGACCAAGTTATGTTCGAAAATGCACAAAAACGCGAAAAGCTCGTCTATGTAGAGAGTTGATCAATTCCAAAGCATCAATGTCGACCGTTGTTCTCTATTTAGTGTTCTTAGAAGGCTAACTTGCTTGTTTAGCCTTCGTGCAACGTTTCGTATGGTAAAGATGCGAATAGACCAAGTTATGTTGGAAATTGCGCAAAAACGTGAAATGCTCGTCTATGGAGAGAGTTGAGCAATTCCAAAGCATCAACGTGGACCGTTGTACTCTATTTAGTGTTCTTAGAAGTATAACTTCCTAGTTTAGCCTTCGTGCAATGTTTCGTAAGGTAAAGATTCGAATAGACCAAGTTATGTAGGAAATTGCACAAAAACGTGAAAAGCTCGTCTATGGAGAGAGTTGAGCAATTCCGAAGCATCAATGTGGACCGTTGTCCTCTATTTAGTGTTCTTAGAAGTCTAACTTGCTAGTATAGCGTTCGTGCAACGTTTCGTATGGTAAAAATGCGAATAGACCAAGTTATGCTGGAAATTGCGAAAAAACGTGAAATGCTCGTCTACGCAGAGAGTTGAGCAATTCCGAAGCATCAATGTGGACCGTTGTACTCTATTTAGTGTTCTTAGAAGTCTAACTTGCTAGTTTAGCCTTCGTGCAACGTTTCGTAAGGTAAAGATGTCAATAGACCAAGTTATGTTTGAAATTGCACAAAAACCCGAAAAGCTCGTCTATGGAGAGAGTTGAGCAATTCCAAAGCATCAATGTCGGCCGTTGTTCTCTATTTAGTGTTCTTAGAAGGCTAACTTGCTATTTTAGCCTTCGTGCAACGTTTCGTGTGGTAAAGAAGCGAATAGACCAAGTTATGTTTGAAAATGCACAAACACGTGAAAAGCTCGTCTATGGAGAGAGTTGAGCAATTCCAAAGCATCAATGTCGACCGTTGTTCTCTATTTAGTGTTCTTAGAAGTCTAACTTGCTAGTTTAGCCTTCGGGCAACGGTTCGTGTGGTAAAAAAGCGAATAGACCAAGTTATGTTCGAAAATGCACAAAAACGCGAAAAGCTCGTCTATGTAGAGAGTTGATCAATTCCAAAGCATCAATGTCGACCGTTGTTCTCTATTTAGTGTTCTTAGAAGGCTAACTTGCTTGTTTAGCCTTCGTGCAACGTTTCGTATGGTAAAGATGCGAATAGACCAAGTTATGTTGGAAATTGCGCAAAAACGTGAAATGCTCGTCTATGGAGAGAGTTGAGCAATTCAAAAGCGTCAATGTGGACCGTTGTACTCTATTTAGTGTTCTTAGAAGTCTAACTTGCAAGTTTAGCATTCGTGTAACGTTTCGTAAGGTAAAGATGTCAATAGACCAAGTTATGTTTGGAATTGCACAAAAAGGTGAAAAGATTGTCTATGGAGAGAGTTGACCAATTCCAAAGCATCAATGTGGACTGTTGTACTCTATTTAGTGTTCTTAGAAGTCTAACTTGCTAGTATGGCATTCGTGCAACGTTTCGTATGGTGAAGATGCGAATAGACCAAGTTATGTTGGAAATTGTGTAAAAAGGTGAAATGCTCGTCTAGGGAGAGAGTTGAGCAAGTCCAAAGCATCAATGTGGACCGTTGTACTCTATTTAGTGTTCTTGGAAGTCTAACTTGCTAGGTTAGCCTTCGTGCAACGTTTCGTGTGGTAAAGAAGCGAATAGACCAAGTTATATTCGAAAATGCACAAAAACGCGAAAAGCTCGTCTATGGGGAGAGTTGAGCAATTCCAAAGCATCAATGTGGACCGTTGTACTCTATTTATTGTTCTTAGTGTTGAATATATGTTTGAGTGATTACAACGGCATGTTTTGATTGAACTTTGATCTATTGATTGTATTAAGAAACCTAGGTGCATATGTCTACTTGATTAGTTTAGGAATTCAAGAATTATATTAAACTAGTTCAATTGTGCTTATTTGATGATTTGATTATTGAACTAACATGAACTAATTGCAAGAAATCCTAAAAGGGTTTACATAGCATGTCTTGAGTTTAATTGTGTGTAGGATGATCAAGTTGGCCATGTATCAACATGGTGACCTTAACCGAACTGTAATGAAGACTTAATCAGTGTCAAACATGATTAAGAAAGTCAATTTCGTGGTCAACATAATCAAGTTTTGCCAAAGATGTCTTGAAGCTTAATTGGGATCAATTGAAGTAAAATTAACTTTCTAGTCAAAGTCAGAATCGACGGACGTGACGTGGCAGCTGACATGGCATTGTTGACACGGCATTAATGACATGGCATTGATGACATGGCAAAGAAGACAAGTTAACCATAGTTACATCTTAACTGGAAGACTTGGAGCCAAAAAGAGAAGAGAAGGAAAAGTTAATTTGAAAGGAGGAGACAAGAGGTACAACAAGTCTTATGACAAGTTTTTCTCTTCACATGTGTGGGAAGCTTTATTTCAAAACCATTTCTCTTTCCCACCAAGACACTCCACATCCAATGGATCATATTCTCTCTACATCAAAATCACATTTTAATCCAATGGCCAAAGATTCAAGCTTTATTCTTATCTCTCCTACTTTACATCCTATGGCCAAAATTGAATCTTCATTTGATCCAAAGGCCATCATTTATTCCACCTAAGAGACAAACTTTTCTCAAGTCAATTGTTGTATCTTTCAAGATGCATCTAAAGTCTATATCCATCCAAAAGCCATGATTTACTCCACCTAAAAGACAAACTTTTCTCAAGTCAATTGTTGTATCTTCCAAGATGCCTCCAAAGTCTATATCCATCCAAAAGCCATTATTTCTACCTACCAAAAGAGACTTGTTGTAAACATTTTCACACTTCTCTAAGCCTTCTAACGTCTCTAATGATCCAAGGGTCCATATCTTTCATATCAATCCAATGGCCCTCATTTCATGAGCTTACACTCCACAATTTTCTATAAAAACTAACTCTTTGTCTATGGTGCATATACTTGGCCGAAAATTACTCTTTCTCTCTTAAGTGTTCTTCATCTTCTAAGCTTTCATTCTTTCACTCATTCATTCCTTGATTACATACTTGATTGTGAAGAGAGATCATACACACTAGCCAAGTAAAGCTTTATTGTTACTCTTGAGCCTTTCTTACCAGATTCTTATCATTTCCTCAAGAGCCATTTTCTTGCTTGCACAATCTGATTTCCAGAACATAAAGAGCCACATTTGAGCCTAAACACTTCCATATCTAGCTACTCAAAGAGCCATACCTTGAGCTTAAACTACTTCTCTACCCGGCTGCCATAAAGAGCCTATTTGAGAATTCAACTTGTTGATTTTGTTCTCGGTGAGACCGAGGTGTAATATTGATTAAGTTAGTGTGGTGAGCTGTAACCACACGGTGTGTAGAGTTTGGTGTGGTGAGCTACAAACCACACGGTGTGTAGAGTTTGGTGTTTGAGCTACAAAAACATCGGTTGTAAGAGTTCCGCTTGGCTCGGTTGAACAAGCCATATTGGAGTGTTTGAAATTCCCAAGTGGGACTTGGGGAGTGGAGTAGGCTTGGGTTAAGCCGAACCACTATAAATCTCTTGCCTCTTTTACTTTCCAGCAATTTCAATTAGCATTGCATTCTCATATCATACATACTTGAAATTGGATATTTAGGTTGCTAGATTCAAGTTTGTTTAAATTGATTGTTCTCCTTGACTCATATACATATACACTAGAACTTAATTTGGTATTTAGCTTCCGCTTAGGGTGAAATTTGATAGAATTCATTGAAACCGAAAAAGGAGTGACCTAGTCTAATTTGACTAAGGACACAATTCACCCCCCCTCTTGTGGTGCCATACATCCTAACACTTAGAAGTCTAACTTTCTGCTTTAGCCTTCGTGCAACGTTCCGTTAGGTAAAGATGCGAATAGACCAAGTTATGTTGTAAATTGCACAAAAACGTGAAAAGCTCGTCTATGGAGAGAGTTGAGCCATTCCAAAGCATCAATGTGGACCATTGTACTCTATTTAGTGTTCTTAGAAGTCTAACTTGCTAGTATAGCGTTCGTGCAACGTTTCGTATGGTAAAGATGCGAATAGACCAAGTTATGTTGGAAATTACGCAAAAACGTGAAATGCTCGTCTCTGGAGAGAGTTGAGCAATTCTAAAGCATCAAGGTGGACCGTTGTAATCTATTTAGTGTTCTTAGAAGTCTAACTTGCTAGTTTAGCCTTCGTGCAACGTTTCGTGTGGTAAAGAAGCGAATAGACCAAGTTATGTTCGAAAATACACAAATACGTGAAAAGCTCTATGGAGAGAGTTGAGCAATTCCAAAGCATCAATGTGGACCGTTGTGCTCTATTTATTGTTCTTAAAAGTGTAACTTGCTAGTTTGGCCTTCGTGCAACGTTTCGTAATGTAAAGATGCGAATAGACCAAGTTATGTTGGGAATTGCACAAAAACGTGAAAGGCTCGTCTATGGAGAGAGTTGAGCAATTCCAAAGCATCAATGTGGACCGTTGTACTCTATTTAATGTTCTTAGAAGTCTAACTTGCTAGTATGGCATTCGTGCAACGTTTCGTATGGTGAAGATGCGAATAGACCAAGTTATGTTGGAAATTGTGTAGAAAGGTGAAATGCTCGTCTAGGGAGAGAGTTGAGCAAGTCCAAAGCATCAATGTGGACCGTTGTACTCTATTTAGTGTTCTTGGAAGTCTAACTTGCTAGGTTAGTCTTCGTGCAACGTTTCGTGTGGTAAAGAAGCGAATAGACCAAGTTATATTCGAAAATGCACAAAAACGTGAAAAGCTCGTCTATGGGGAGAGTTGAGCAATTCCAAAGCATCAATGTGGACCGTTGTACTCTATTTATTGTTCTTAGAAGTCTAACTTTCTGCTTTAGCCTTCGTGCAACGTTTCGTTAGGTAAAGATGCGAATAGACCAAGTTATGTTGGAAATTGCACAAAAACGTGAAAAGCTCGTCTATAGAGAGAGTTGAGCAATTCCAAAGCATCAATGTGGACCATTGTACTCTATTTAGTGTTCTTAGAAGTCTAACTTGCTAGTATAGCGTTTGTGCAACGTTTCGTATGGTAAAGATGCGAATAGACCAAGTTATGTTGGAAATTGCGCAAAAACGTGAAATTCTCGTCTATGGAGAGAGTTGAGCAATTCCGAAGCATCAATGTGGACCGTTGTACTCTATTTAGTGTTCTTAGAAGTCTAACTTGCTAGTTTAGCCTTCGTGCAACGTTTCGTAAGGTAAAGATGTGAATAGACCAAGTTATGCTTAAAATTGCACAAAAAGGTGAAAAGCTCGTCTGTGGATAGAGTTGGGCAATTCCGAAGCATCAATGTGGACCGTTGTCCTCTATTTAGTGTTCTTAGAAGTCTCACTTGCTAGTTTAGCCTTCGTGCAAAGTTTCGTATAGTAAAGAAGCGAATAGACCAAGTTATGTTTGAAAATGCACAAAAACGCGAAAAAGAGAGTTGAGCAATTCCAAAGAATCAATGTGGACCGTTGTACTCTATTTATTGTTCTTAGAAGTATAACTTGCTAGTTTAGCCTTCGCGCAACGTTTCGTAATGTAAAGATGTGAATAGACCAAGTTATGTTGGAAATTGTACAAGGACGTGAAAAGCTCGTCTATGAAGAGAGTTGAGCAATTCCAAAGCATCAATGTGGACCTTTGTACTCTGTTTAGTGTTCTTGGAAGTCTAACTTGCTACTATAGCGTTCGTGCAACGTTTCGTATGGTAAAGATGCGAATAGACCAAGTTATATTGGAAATTACGTAAAAACGTGAAATGCTTGTCTATGGAGAGAGTTGAGCAGTTCCGAAGCATCAATATGGACCATTTTACTCTATTTAGTGTTCTTAGAAGTCTAGCTTGCTAGTTTAGCCTTCGTGCAACGTTTCGTAAGGTAAAGATGTGAATAGACCAAGTTCTGTTTGAAATTGCCCAAAAATGTGATAAGCTCGTCTTTGGAGAGAGTTGAGCAATTCCGAAGCATCAATGTCGACCGTTGTTCTCTATTTAGTGTTCTTAGAAGTCTAACTTGCTAGTTTAGCCTTCGTGCAACGTTTCGTACGGTAATGATGTGAATAGACCAAGTTATGTTGGAAATTGCACAAAAACGTAAAAAGCTTGTCTATGGAGAGAGTTGAGCGATTCCGAAGCATCAATGTGGACCTCTGTCCTCTATTTAGTTTTCTTAGAAGTCTAACTTGCTAGTTTAGCCTTCGTGCAACGTTTCGTAAGGTAAAGATGCGAATTTACCAACTTCCGTTGGAAATTGCACAAAAACTTGAAAAGCTCGTCTATGGAGAGAGTTGAGCAATTACAAAGTATCAATGTGGACCGTTGTACTCTATTTAGTGTTCTTACAAGTCTAACTTGCTAGTTTAGCTTCGTGCAACGTTTCGCAAGGTAAAGACGCGAATAAACCAAGTTATCTAGGAAATTACACAAAAACGTGAAAAGCTCGTCTATGGAGAGAGCTGAGCAATTCCGAAGCATCAATGTGGACCGTTGTCCTCTATTTAGTGTTCCTAGAAGTCTAACTTGCTAGTTTAGCCTTCGTGCAACGTTTCGTGTGGTAAAGATGCGAATAGACCAAGTTATGTTAGAAATTGCGCAAAAACGTGAAATGCTCGTCTATGGAAAGAGTTGAGCAATTCCGAAGCATCAATGTGGACCGTTGTACTCTATTTAGTGTTCTGATAAGTCTAACTTGCTAGTTTAGCCTTCGTGCAATGTTTCGTGTGGTAAAGAAGCAAATAGACCAAGTTATGTTCGAAAATGCACAAAAACGTGAAAAAGAGAGTTGAGCAATTCCGAAGCATGAATGTGGACCGTTGTACACTATTTAGTGTTCTTAGAAGTCTAACTTGCTAGTTTAGCCTTCGTGCAACGTTTCGTGAGGTAACGATGTCAATAGACCAAGTTATGTTTGAAATTGCACAAAAAGGTGAAAAGCTCATCTATGGAGGGAGTTGAGCAATTCCGAAGCATCAATGTCGACCGTTGTTCTCTATTTAGTTTTCTTAAAAGGCTAACTTGCTAGTTTAGCCTTCGTGCAACGTTTCGTACGGTAAACATGCGAATAGACCACGTTATGTTGGAAATTGCGCAAAAACATGAAATGCTCGTCTATGGAGAGAGTTGAGCAATTCCAAAGCATCAAGGTGGACTGTTGTACTCTATTTAGTGTTCTTCGAAGTCTAACTTGCTAGTTTAGCCTTCGTGCAATGTTTTTTCGTGTGGTAAAGAAGCGAATAGACCAAGTTATGTTCGAAAATTAACAAACACGTGAAAAAGAGAGTTGAGCAATTCCAAAGCGTCAATGTGGACCGCTGTACTCTATTTATTGTTCTTAGAAGTCTAACATGCTAGTTTAGCCTTCGTGCAACGTTTCGTAATGTAAAGATGCGAATAGACCAAGTTATGTTGGAAATTGCACAAAAACGTGAAAAGCTCGTCAATGGAGAGAGTTGAGAATTCCAAAGCATCAATGTGGACCGTTGTACTCTATGTAGAGTTCTTAGAAGTCTAACTTGCTAGTATAGCGTTCGTCCAACGTTTCGTATGGTAAAGATGCGAATAGACCAAGTTATGTTGGAAATTGCGCAAAAACGTGAAATGCTCGTCTATCGAGAGAGTTGAGCAGTTCCGAAGCATCAATGTGGACCATAGTACTTTATTTAATGTTCTTAGAAGTGTAACTTGCTAGTTTAGTCTTCGTGCAACGTTTCGTAAGGTAAAGATGCGAATAGACCAAGTTACGTTTGAAATTGCACAAAAAGGTGAAAACCTCGTCTATGGAGAGAGTTGAGCAATTCCGAAGTATCAATGTCGACCGTTGTTCTTTATTTAGTGTTCTTAGAAGTCTAACTTGCTAGTTTAGCCTTCGCGCAACGTTTCGTATGGTAAAGATGCGAATAGACAAAGTTATGTTGGAAATTGCGCAAAAAGGTGAAATGCTCGTCTATGGAGAGAGTTGAGCAATTCCAAAGCATCAATGTGGACCTTTGTACTCTATTTAGTGTTCTTAGAAGTCTAACTTGCTAGTTTAGCCTTCGTGCAACGTTTCGTGTGGTAAAGAAGCGAAAAGAGCAAGTTATGTTGAAAATTGCGCAAAAAGGTGAAATGCTCGTCTATGGAGAGAGTTGAGCAATTCCAAAGCATCAATGTGGACCGTTGTACTCTATTTAGTGTTCTTAGAAGTCTAACACGCTAGTTTAGCCTTCGTGCAACGTTTCGTAAGGTAAAGATGCGAATAGACCAAGTTATGTTGGAAATTGCACAAAAACGTAAAAAGCTCGTCTATGGACAGAGTTCAGCGATTGCGAAGCATCAATGTGGACCGTTGTCCTCTATTTAGTGTTCTTAGAAGTCTAACTTGCTAGTT
Organism: Tripterygium wilfordii; assembly: GCF_013401445.1. Taxonomy (NCBI): domain Eukaryota; kingdom Viridiplantae; phylum Streptophyta; class Magnoliopsida; order Celastrales; family Celastraceae; genus Tripterygium; species Tripterygium wilfordii. Next base: position 3,942,267 of record NC_052236.1, read on the forward strand.
TAGCCTTCGTGCAACGTCTCGCAAGGTAAAGACGCGAATAAACCAAGTTATGTAGGAAATTACACAAAAACGTGAAAAGCTCGTCTATGGAGAGAGCTGAGCAATTCCGAAGCATCAATGTGGACCGTTGTCCTCTATTTAGTGTTCTTAGAAGTCTAACTTGCTAGTTTAGCCTTCGTGCAACGTTTCGTGTGGTAAAGATGCGAATAGACCAAGTTATGTTGGAAATTGCGCAAAAACGTGAAATGCTCGTCTATGGAGAGAGTTGAGCAATTCCGAAGCATCAATGTGGACCGTTGTACTCTATTTAGTGTTCTTAGAAGTCTAACTTGCTAATTTAGCCTTCGTGCAATGTTTCGTGTGGTAAAGAAGCAAATAGACCAAGTTATGTTCGAAAATGCACAAAAACGTGAAAAAGAGAGTTGAGCAAATCCGAAGCATCAATGTGGACCGTTGTACTCTATTTAGTGTTCTTAGAAGTCTAACTTGCTAGTTTAGCCTTCGTGCAACGTTTCGTGAGGTAACGATGTCAATAGACCAAGTTATGTTTGAAATTGCACAAAAAGGTGAAAAGCTCGTCTATGGAGGGAGTTGAGCAATTCCGAAGCATCAATGTCGACCGTTGTTCTCTATTTAGTTTTCTTAAAAGGCTAACTTGCTAGTTTAGCCTTCGTGCAACGTTTCGTACGGTAAAGATGCGAATAGACCACGTTATGTTGGAAATTGCGCAAAAACATGAAATGCTCGTCTATGGAGAGAGTTGAGCAATTCCAAAGCATCAAGGTGGACCGTTGTACTCTATTTAGTGTTCTTCGAAGTCTAACTTGCTAGTTTAGCCTTCGTGCAATGTTTTTTCGTGTGGTAAAGAAGCGAATAGACCAAGTTATGTTCGAAAATGAACAAACACGCGAAAAAGAGAGTTGAGCAATTCCAAAGCATCAATGTAGACCGTTTTACTCTATTTATTGTTCTTAGAAGTCTAACTTGCTAGTTTAGCCTTCGTGCAACGTTTCGTAATGTAAAGATGCGAATAGACCAAGTTATGTTGGAAATTGCACAAAAACGTGAAAAGCTCGTCAATGGAGAGAGTTGAGAATTCCAAAGCATCAATGTGGACCGTTGTACTCTATGTAGTGTTCTTAGAAGTCTAACTTGCTAGTATAGCGTTCGTCCAACGTTTCGTATGGGAAAGATGCGAATAGACCAAGTTATGTTGGAAATTGCGCAAAAACGTGAAATGCTCGTCTATGGAGAGAGTTGAGCAGTTCCAAAGCATCAATGTGGATCATAGTGCTTTATTTAATGTTCTTAGAAATCTAACTTGCTAGTTTAGTCTTCGTGCAATGTTTCGTAAGGTAAAGATGTGAATAGACCAAGTTACGTTTGAAATTGCACAAAAAGGTGAAAAGCTCGTCTATGGAGAGAGTTGAGCAATTCCGAAGCATCAATGTCGCCATGTTGTTCTTTATTTAGTGTTCTTAGAAGTCTAACTTGCTAGTTTACCCTTCGCGCAACGTTTCGTATGGTAAAGATGCGAATAGACATAGTTATGTTGGAAATTGCGGAAAAAGGTGAAATGCTCGTCTATGGAGAGAGTTGAGCAATTCCAAAGCATCAATGTGGACTGTTGTACTCTATTTAGTGTTCTTAGAAGTCTAACTTGCTAATTTAGCCTTCGTGCAACGTTTCGTGCGGTAAAGAAGCGAATAGACCAAGTTATGTTCGAAAATGCACAAAAACGCGAAAAACTCGTCTATGGAGAGAGTTGAGCAATTCCATAGCATCAATGTGGACCATTGTACTCTATTTATTGTTCTTAGAAGTCTAACTTGCTAGTTTCGTCTTCGTGCGACGTTTCGTACGGTAAAGAAGCGAATAGACCAAGTTATGTTGGAAATTGCGCAAAAACGTGAAATGCTCGTCTATGGAGAGAGTTGAGCAATTCCAAAGCATCAATGTGGACCTTTGTAGTCTATTTAGTGTTCTTAGAAGTCTAACTTGCTAGTTTCGCCTTCGTGCAACGTTTCGTGTGGTAAAGAAGCGAAAAGAGCAAGTTATGTTGAAAATTGCGCAAAAACGTGAAATGCTCGTCTATGGAGAGAGTTGAGCAATTCCAAAGCATCAATGTGGACCGTTGTACTCTATTTAGTGTTCTTAGAAGTCTAACACGCTAGTTTAGCCTTCGTGCAACGTTTCGTAAGGTAAAGATGCGAATAGACCAAGTTATGTTGGAAATTGCACAAAAACGTAAAAAGCTCGTCTATGGAGAGAGTTCAGCGATTGCGAAGCATCAATGTGGACCGTTGTCCTCTATTTAGTGTTCTTAGAAGTCTAACTTGCTAGTTTAGCCTTCGTGCAACGTTTCGTAAGGTAAAGATTCGAATTGACCAAGTTCCGTTGGAAATTGCACAAAAACTTGAAAAGCTCGTCTATGGAGAGAGTTGAGCAATTACAAAGTATCAATGTGGACCGTTGTACTCTATTTAGTGTTCTTACAAGTCTAACTTGCTAGTTTAGCTTCGTGCAACGTTTCGCAAGGTAAAGACGCGAATAAACCAAGTTATGTAGGAAATTACACAAAAACGTGAAAAGCTCGTCTATGGAGAGAGCTGAGCAATTCCGAAGCTTCAATGTGGACCGTTGTCCTCTATTTAGTGTTCTTAGAAGTCTAACTTGCTAGTTTAGACTTCGTGCAACGTTTCGTGTGGTAAAGATGCGAATAGACCAAGTTATGTTGGAAATTGCACAAAAACGTGAAATGCTCGTCTATGGAGAGAGTTGAGCAATTCCGAAGCATCAATGTGGACCGTTGTACTCTATTTAGTGTTCTTAGAAGTCTAACTTGCTAGTTTAGCCTTCATGCAATGTTTCGTGTGGTAAAGAAGCAAATAGACCAAGTTATGTTCGAAAATGCACAAAAACGTGAAAAAGAGAGTTGAGCAATTCTGAAGCATCAATGTGGACCGTTGTACTCTATTTAGTGTTCTTAGAAGTCTAACTTGCTAGTTTAGCCTTCGTGCAATGTTTCGTACGGTAAAGATGCGAATAGACCACGTTATGTTGGAAATTGCGCAAAAACATGAAATGCTCGTATATGGAGAGAGTTGAGCAATTCCAAAGCATCAAGGTGGACCGTGTTACTCTATTTAGTGTTTTCGAAGTCTAACTTTTTAGTTTAGCCTTCGTGCAATGTTTTTTCGTGTGGTAAAGAAGCGAATAGACCAAGTTATGTTCGAAAATGAACAAACACGCGAAAAAGAGAGTTGAGCAATTCCAAAGCGTCAATGTGGACCGTTGTACTCTATTTATTGTTCTTAGAAGTCTAACTTGCTAGTTTAGCCTTCGTGCAACGTTTCGTAATGTAAAGATGCGAATAGACCAAGTTATGTTGGAAATTGCACAAAAATGTGAAAAGCTCGTCAATGGAGAGAGTTGAGAATTCCAAAGCATCAATGTGGACCGTTGTACTCTATGTAGTGTTCTTAGAAGTCTAACTTGCTAGTATAGCGTTCGTCCAACGTTTCGTATGGTAAAGATGCGAATAGACCAAGTTATGTTGGAAATTGCGCAAAAACGTGAAATGCTCGTCTATGGAGAGAGTTGAGCAGTTCCGAAGCATCAATGTCGACCATAGTACTTTATTTAATGTTCTTAGAAGTCTAACTTGCTAGTTTAGTGTTCGTGCAACGTTCGTAAGGTAAAGATGTGAATAGACCAAGTAACGTTTGAAATTGCACAAAAAGGTGAAAAGCTCGTCTATGGAGAGAGTTGAGCAATTCCGAAGCATCAATGTCGACCGTTGTTCTTTATTTAGTGTTCTTAGAAGTCTAACTTGCTGGTTTAGCCTTCGCGCAACGTTTCGTATGGTAAAGATGCGAATAGACAAAGTTATGTTGGAAATTGCGCAAAAAGGTGAAATGCTCGTGTATGGAGAGAGTTGAGCAATTCCAAAGCATCAATGTGGACCGTTGTACTCTATTTAGTGTTCTTAGAAGTCTAACTTGCTAATTTAGCCTTCGTGCAACGTTTCGTGCGGTAAAGAAGCGAATAGACCAAGTTATGTTCGAAAATGCACAAAAACGCGAAAAACTCGTCCATGGAGAGAGTTGGGCAATTACATAGCATCAATGTGGACCATTGTACTCTATTTATTGTTCTTAGAAGTCTAACTTGGTAGTTTAGTCTTCGTGCGACGTTTCGTATGGTAAAGAAGCGAATAGACCAAGTTATGTTGGAAATTGCGCAAAAACGTGAAATGCTCGTCTATGGAGAGAGTTGAGCAATTCCGAAGCATCAATGTGGACCGTTGTACTCTATTTAGTGTTCTTAGAAGTCTAACATGCTAGTTTAGCCTTCGTGCAACGTTTCGTAGGGTAAAGATGTGAATAGACCAAGTTATGTTTGAAATTGCACAACAAGGTGAAAAGCACGTCTATGGATAGAGTTGAGAAATTCCAAAGCATCAATGTGGGCCGTTGTACTCTATTTATTGTTCTTAGAAGTCTAACTTGCTAGTTTCATCTTCGTGCAACGTTTCGTACGGTAAATAAGCGAATAGACCAAGTTATGTTGGAAATTGTGCAAAAACGTGAAATGCTCATCTATGGAGAGAGTTGAGCAATTCCGAAGCATCAATGTGGACCGTTGTACTCTTTTTAGTGTTCTTAGAAGTCTAACTTGCTAGTTTAGCCTTCGTGCACCGTTTCGTAAGGTAAAGATGTCAATAGACCAAGTAATGTTTGAAACTGCACAAAAAGGTGAAAAGCTCGTCAATGGAGAGAGTTGAGCAATTTCGAAGCATCAATGTCGACCGTTGTTCTCTATTTAGTTTTCTTAAAAGGCTAAGTTGCTAGTTTAGCCTTTGTGCAACGCTTCGTATGGTAAAGATGCGAATAGACCAAGTTATGTTGGAAATTGCGCAAAAACGTGAAATGGTCGTCTATGGAGAGAGTTGAGCAAATCAAAAGCATCAATGTGGACCGTTGAATTCTATTTAGTGTTCTTAGAAGTCTAACTTGCTAGTTTAACCTTCGTGCAACGTTTCTTGTGGTAAAGAAGCGAATAGACCAAGTTATGTTCGAAAATGGACAAAAACGCGAAAATCTCGTGTATGGAGAGAGTTGAGCAATTCCAAAGCATCAATGTGGACCGTTGTACTCTATTTAGTGTTCTTAGAAGTCTAACTTGCTTGTTTAGCCTTTGTGCAACGTTTCGTATGCTAAAGAAGCGAATAGACCAAGTTATGTTGGAAATTGTGCAAAAACGTGAAATGCTCGTCTATGGAGAGAGTTGAGTGATTCCGAAGCATCAATGTGGACCGTTGTCCTCTATTTAGTGTTCTTAGAAGTCTAACTTGCTAGTTTCATGTTCGTGCAACGTTTCGTAAGGTAAAGATGCGAATTGACCAAAATATGTTGGAAATTGCACAAAAACATGAAAAGCTCGTCTATGGGGAGAGTTGAGCAATTCCAAAGCATCAATTTGGACCGTTGTACTCTATTTAGTGTTCTTAGAAGTCTAACTTGCTAGTTTAGCCTTCGTGCAATGTTTCGTGTGGTAAAGAAGCGAATAGACCAAGTTATGTTCGAAAATGCACAAAAACGTGAAAAAGAGAGTTGAGCAATTCCGAATCATCAACTTATGTAGGAAATTGCACAAAAACGTGAAAAGCTCGTCTATGGAGAGAGTTGAGCAATTCCGTAGCATCAATGTGGACCGTTGTCCTCTAATTAGTGTTCTTAGAAGTCTAACTTGCTGGTATAGCGTTCGTGCAACGTTTCGTATGGTAAAGATGTGAATAGACCAAGTTATGTTGGAAATTGCGCAAAAACGTCAAATGCTCGTCTATGGAGAGAGTTGAGCAATTCCGAAGCATCAATGTGGACCGTTGTACTCTATTTAGTGTTCTTAGAAGTCTAAGTTGCTAGGTTAGCCTTCGTGCAACGTTTCGTGAGGTAAAGATGTCAATAGACCAAGTTATGTTTGAAATTGCAGAAAAATGTGAAAAGCTCGTCTATGGAGGGAGTTGAGCAATTCCGAAACATCAATGTGGACCGTTGTTCTCTATTTAGTTTTCTTAAAAGGCTAACTTGCTAGTTTAGCCTTCGTGCAACGTTTCGTATGGTAAAGATGCGAATAGATCAAGTTTTGTTGGAAATTGCGCAAAAACGTGAAATGCTCGTATATGGAGAGAGTTGAGCTATTCCAAAGCATCAAGGTGGACCGTTGTACTCTATTTAGTGTTCTTAGAAGTCTAACTTGCTAGTTTAGCCTTCGTGCAATGTTTCGTGTGGTAAGGAAGCGAATAGACCAAGTTATAATCGAAAATGCACAAAAACGGGAAAAAGAGAGTTGAGCAATTCCAAAAGCATCAATGTGGGCCGTTGTACTCTATTTAGTGTTCTTAGAAGTCTAACTTGCTAGTATAGCGTTCGTCCAACGTTTCGTATGATAAAGATGCGAATAGACCAAGTTATGTTGGAATTACGCAAAAACGTGAAATGCTCGTCTATGGAGAGAGTTGAGCAGTTCCGAAGCATCAATATGGACCATTGTACTCTATTTAGTGTTCTTAGAAGTCTAACTTGCTAGTTTAGCCTTCGTGCAACGTTTCGTGAGGTAAAGATGTCAATAGACCAATTTATGTTTGAAATTGAACAAAAAGGTGAAAAGCTCGTCTATGGAGAGAGTTGAGCAATTCCGAAGCATCAGTGTCGACCGTTGTTCTCTATTTAGTGTTCTTAGAAGTCTAACTTGCTAGTTTAGCCTTCGTGCAACGTTTCGTATGGTAAAGATGTGATTAGACAAAGTTCTGTTGGAAATTGCGCAAAAAGGTGAAATGCTCGTTTATGGAGAGCGTTAAGCAATTCCAAAGCATCACTGTGGACCGTTGTACTCTATTTAGTGTTCTTAGAAGTCTAACTTGCTAGTTCAGCCTTCGTGCAACGTTTCGTGCGGTAAAGAAGCGAATAGACCAAGTTTTGTTCGAAAGTGCACAAAAACACGAAAAAACTCGTCTATGGAGAGAGTTGAGCAATTCCAGAGCATCAATGTGGACCGTTGTACTCTATTTAGTGTTCTTAGAAGTCTAACTTGCTAGTTTCGTCTTCGTGCAACGTTTCGTATGGTAAAGAAGCGAATAGACCAAGTTATGTTGGAAATTTTGCAAAAACGTCAAATGTTCGTCTATGGAGAGAGTTGAGCAATTCCGAAGCATCAATGTGGACCGTTGTACTCTATTTAGTGTTCTTCGAAGTCTAATATGCTAGTTTAGCCTTCGTGCAACGTTTCGTGAGGTAAAGATGTCAAGAGACCAAGTTATGTTTGAAATTGCACAAAAAGATGAAAAGCTCTTCTATGGAGGGAGTTGAGCAATTCCGAAGCATCAATGTCGACCGTTGTTCTCTTTTTAGTTTTCCTAAAAGGCTAACTCGCTAGTTTAGCCTTCGTGCAACGTTTCGTATGGTAAAGATGCGAATAGACCAAGTTATGTTGGAAATTCCGCAAAAACGTGAAATGCTCGTCTATGGACAGAGTTGAGCAATTCCAAAGCATCAAGGTGGACCGTTGTACTCTATTTAGTGTTCTTAGAAGTCTAACTTGCTAGTTTAGCCTTCGTGCAATGTTTCGTGTGGTAAAGAAGCGAATAGACCAAGTTATGTTCGAAAATGCACAAAAACGTGAAAAAGAGAGTTGAGCAATTCCGAATCATCAATCTGGACCGTTGTCCTCTATTTATTGTTCTTAGAAGTCTAACTTCCTAGTTTCATCTTCGTGCAACGTTTCGTATGGTAAAGAAGCGAATAGACCAAGTTATGTTGGAAATTGTGCAAAAACGTGAAATGCTCGTCTATGGAGAGAGTTGAGCAATTCCGAAGCATCAATGTGGACCGTTGTACTCTATTTAGTGTTCTTAGAAGTCTAACATTCTAGTTTAGCCTTCGTGCAACGTTTCGTGAGGTAAAGATGTCAATAGACCAAGTTATGTTTGAAATTGCACAAAAAGGTGAAAAGCTCTTCTATGGAGGGAGTTGAGCAATTCCGAAGCATCAATGTCGACCGTTGTTCTCTATTTAGTTTTCTTAAAAGGCTGACATGCTAGTTTAGCCTTCGTGCAACGTTTCGTATGGTAAAGATGCGAATAGACCAAGTTATGCTGGAAATTGCACAAAAACGTGAAATGCTCATCTATGGAGAGATTTGAGCAGTTCCGAAGCATCAATGTGGACCATTGTACTCTATTTAGTGTTCTTAGAAGTCTAACTTGCTAGTTTAGCCTTCGTGCAACGTTTCGTGAGGTAAAGATGTGAATAGACCAAGTTATGTTTGAAATTGCACAAAAAGGTGAAAAGCTCGTCTATGGAGAGAGTTGAGCAATTCCGAAGCATCAATGTCGACCGTCGTTCTCTATTTGGTGTTCTTAGAAGTCTAACTTGCAAGTTTAGCCTTCGTGCAACGTTTCGTAAAGTAAAGATGCGAATAGACCAAGTTATGTTTGAAATTGCACGAAAACGTGAAATGCTCGTCTATGGAGAGAGTTGAGCAATTCCAAAGCATCAATGTGGACCGTTGTACTCTATTTAGTGTTCTTAGAAGTCTAACTTGCTAGTATAGCGTTCGTCCAACGTTTCGTATGGTAAAGATGCGAATAGACCAAGTTATGTTGGAAATTGCGCAAAAATGTGAAATGCTCGTCTATGCAGAGAGTTGAGTAGTTCTGAAGCATCAATGTGGACCGTTGTACTCTATTTAGTGTTCTTAGAAGTCTAACTTGCTAGTTTAGCCTTCGTCCAACGTTTCGTGTGGCAAAGAAGCGAATAGACCAAGTTTTGTTCGAAAATGCTCAAAAACACAAAAAACTCGTCTATGGAGAGAGTTGAGCAATTCCAAAGCATCAATGTGGACCGTTATACTCTATTTAGTGTTCTTAGAAGTCTAACTTGCTAGTATAGCGTTCGTCCAACGTTTCGTATGGTAAAGATGCGAATAAACCAAGTTATGTTGGAAATTGCGCAAAAACGTGAAATGCTCATCTATGGAGAGAGTTGAGCAGTTCCGAAGCATCAAAGTGGACCATTGTACTCTATTTAGTGTTCTTAGAAGTCTAACTTGCTAGTTTAGCCTTCGTGCAACGTTTCGCAAGGTAAAGATGTGAATAGACCAAGTTATGTTTGAAATTGCACAAAAAGGTGAAAAGCTCGTCTATGGAGAGAGTTGAGCAATTCCGAAGCATCAATGTCGACCGTCGTTCTCTATTTGGTGTTCTTAGAAGTCTAACTTGCTAGTTTAGCATTCGTGCAACGTTTCGTATGGTAAAGATGTGAATAGACAAAGTTATGTTGGAAATTGCGTAAAATGGTGAAATGCTCGTCTATGGAGAGAGTTGAGCAATTCCAAAGCATCAATGTGGACCGTTGTACTCTATTTAGTGTTCTTAGAAGTCTAACTTGCTAGTTTAGCCTTCGTGCAACGTTTCATGCGGTAAAGAAGCGAATAGACCAAGTTATGTTCAAAAATGCACAAAAACAGGAAAAACTCGTCCATGGAGAGAGTTGAGCAATTCCAAACCATCAATGTGGACCGTTGTACTCTATTTAGTGTTCTTAGAAGTCTAACTTGCTAGTTTCGTCTTCGTGCAACGTTTCGTATGGTAAAGAAGCGAATAGACCAAGTTATGTTGGAAATTGCGCAAAAACGTGTAATGCTCGTCTATGGAGAGAGTTGAGCAATTCCGAAGCATCAATGTGGACCGTTGTGCTCGATTTAGTGTTCTTAGAAGTCTAACATGCTAGTTTAGCCTTCGTGCAACGTTTCGTAGGGTAAAGATGTGAATAGACCAAGTTATGTTTGAAATTGCACAAAAAGGTGAAAAGCTCATCTATGGAAAGAGTTGAGCAGTTCCGAAGCATCAATGTGGACCATTGTACTCTATTAATTGTTCTTAGAAGTCTAACTTGCTAGTTTAGCCTTCGTGCAACGTTTCGTAAGGTAAACATGCGAATAGACAAAGGTTTGTTGGAAATTGCACAAAAACGTAAAAAGCTCGTCTATGGAGAGAATTGAGCGATTCCAAAGCGTGAATGTGGACCGTTGTCCTCTATTTAGTGTTCTTAGCAGTCTAACTTGCTAGTTTCGCCTTCGTGCAACGTTTCGTAAGGTAAAGATGCGAATTGACCAAGTCATGTTCGAAAATGCACAAAAACGCGAAAAAGAGAGTTGAGCAATTCCAAAGCATCAATGTGGACCGTTGTACTCTATTTAGTGTTCTTAGAAGTCTAACTTGCTAGTTTAGCCTTCGTGCAACGTTTCGTGTGGTAAAGAAGCGCATAGACCAAGTTATGTTTGAAAATGCACAAAAACGTGAAAAGCTCGTCTATGGAGAGATTTGAGCAGTTCCGAAGCATCAATGTGGACCATTGTACTCTATTTAGTGTTCTTAGAAGTCTAACTTGCTAGTTTAGCCTTCGTGCAACGTTTCGTAAGGTAAAGATGTGAATTGACCAAGTTATGTTGGAAATTGCACAAAAACGTGAAAAGCTCGTCTATGTAGAGAGTTGAGCAATTCCAAAGCATCAATTTCGACCGTTGTACTCTATTTAGTGTTCTTAGAAGTCTAACTTCCTAGTTTAGCCTTCGCACAATGTTTCGTAAGGTAAAGATGCGAATTGACCAAGTTATGTAGGAAATTGCACAAAAACGTGAAAAGCTCGTCAATGGAGAGAGTTGAGCAATTCCGAAGCATCAATGTGGACCGTTGTCCTCTATTTAGTGTTCTTAGAAGTCTAACTTGCTGGCATAGCGTTCGTGCAACGTTTCGATTGGTAAAGATGCGAATAGACCAAGTTATGTTGGAAATTGCGCAAAAACGTGAAATGCTCGTCTATGGAGAGAGTTGAGCAATTCCGAAGCATCAATGTGGACTGTTGTACTCTATTTAGTGTTCTTAGAAGTCTAACTTGCTAGTTTAGCCTTCGTGACATGTTTCGTGAGGTAAAGATGTCAATAGACCAAGTTATGTTTGAAATTGCACAAAAAGGTGAAAAGCTCGTCTATGGAGGGAGTTGAGCAATTCCGAAGCATCAATGTCGACCGTTGTTCTCTATTTAGTTTTCTTAAATGGCTAACTTGCCAGTTTAGCCTTCGTGCAACGTTTCGTATGGTAATGATGCGAATAGACCAAGTTATGTTGGAAATTACGCAAAAATGTGAAATGCTCGTCTATGGAGAGAGTTGAGCAATTCCAAAGCATCAAGGTGGACCGTTGTACTTTATTTAGTGTTCTTAGAAGTCTAACTTGCTAGTTTAGCCTTCGTGCAATGTTTCGTGTGGTAAGGAAGCGAATATACCAAGTTATGATAAAAAATGCACAAAAACGCGAAAAAGAGAGTTGAGCAATTCCAAAGCATCAATGTGGACCGTTGTACTCTATTTATTGTTCTTAGAAGTCTAACTTGCTAGTTTAGCCTTCGTACAACGTTTCGTGAGGTAAAGATGCGAATTGACCAAGTCATGTTCGAAAATGCACAAAAACGCGAAAAGCTCGTCTATGGAGGGAGTTGAGCTATTCCGAAGCATCAATGTCGACCGTTGTTCTCTATTTAGTTTTCTTAAAAGGCTAACTTGCTAGTTTAGCCTTCGTGCAACGTTTCGTATGGTAAAGATGCGAATAGACCAAGTTATGTTGGAAATTACGCAAAAACGTGAAATACTCGTCTATGGAGAGAGTTGAGCAATTCCAAAGCATCAAGGTGGACCCTTGTACTTTATTTAGTGTTCTTAGAAGTCTAACTTGGTAGTTTGGCCTTCGTGCAATGTTTCGTGTGGTAAGGAAGCGAATAGACCAAGTTATGATCGAAAATGCACAAAAACGTGAAAAAGAGAGTTGAGCAATTCCAAAGCATCAATGTGGACCGTTGTACTCTATTTAGTGTTCTTAGAAGTCTAACTTGCTAGTTTAGCCTTCGTGCAACGTTTCGTGAGGTAAAGATGTCAATAGACCAAGTTATGTTTGAAATTGCACAAAAAGGTGAAAAGCTCGTCTATGGAGGGAGTTGAGCAATTCCGAAGCATCAATGTCGACCGTTGTTCTCTATTTAGTTTTCTTAAATGGCTAACTTGCCAGTTTAGCCTTCGTGCAACGTTTCGTATGGTAAAGATGCGAATAGACCAAGTTATGTTGGAAATTACGCAAAAATGTGACATGCTCGTCTATGGAGAGAGTTGAGCAATTCCAAAGCATCAAGGTGGACCGTTGTACTTTATTTAGTGTTCTTAGAAGTCTAACTTGCTAGTTTAGCCTTCGTGCAATGTTTCGTGTGGTAAGGAAGCGAATAGACCAAGTTATGATCGAAAATGCACAAAAACGCGACAAAGAGAGTTGAGAAATTCCAAAGCATCAATGTGGACCGTTGTACTCTATTTGTTGTTCTTAGAAGTCTAACTTGCTAGTTTAGCCATCGTACAACGTTTCGTAAGGTAAAGATGTGAATTGACCAAGTCATGTTTGAAAATGCACAAAAACGTGAAAAAGAGAGTTGAGCAATTCCAAAGCATCAATGTGGACCGTTGTACTCTATTTAGTGTTCTTAGAAGTCTAACTTGCTAGTTTAGCCTTCGTGCAACGTTTTGTGAGGTAAAGATGTCAATAGACCAAGTTATGTTTGAAATTGCACAAAAAGGTGAAAAGCTCGTCTATGGAGGGAGTTGAGCAATTCTGAAGCACCAATGTCGACCGTTGTTCTCTATTTAGTTTTCTTAAATGGCTAACTTGCCAGTTTAGCCTTCGTGCAACGTTTCGTATGGTAAAGATGCGAATAGACCAAGTTATGTTGGAAATTACGCAAAAATGTGAAATGCTCGTCTATGGAGAGAGTTGAGCAATTCCAAAGCATCAAGCTGGACCGTTGTACTTTATTTAGTGTTCTTAGAAGTCTAACTTGCTAGTTTAGCCTTCGTGCAATGTTTCGTGTGGTAAGGAAGCGAATAGACCAAGTTATGATCGAAAGTGCACAAAAACGCGAAAAAGAAAGTTGAGAAATTACAAAGCATCAATGTGGACCGTTGTACTCTATTTATTGTTTTAAGAAGTCTAACTTGCTAGTTTAGCCTTCGTACAACGTTTCGTAAGGTAAAGATGCGAATTGACCAAGTCATGTTCGAAAATGCACAAAAACGCGAAAAAGAGAGTTGAGCAATTCCAAAGCATCAATGTGGACCGTTGTACTCTATTTAGTGTTCTTAGAAGTCTAACTTGCTAGTTTAGCCTTCGTGCAACGTTTCGTGTGGTAAAGAAGCGCATAGACCAAGTTATGTTTGAAAATGCACAAAAACGTGAAAAGCTCGTCTATGGAGAGATTTGAGCAGTTCCGAAGCATCAATGTGGACCATTGTACTCTATTTAGTGTTCTTAGAAGTCTAACTTGCTAGTTTAGCCTTCGTGCAACGTTTCGTAAGGTAAAGATGTGAATTGACCAAGTTATGTTGGAAATTGCACAAAAACGTGAAAAGCTCATCTATGTAGAGAGTTGAGCAATTCCAAAGCATCAATTTCGACCGTTGTACTCTATTTAGTGTTCTTAGAAGTCTAACTTCCTAGTTTAGCCTTCGCACAATGTTTCGTAAGGTAAAGATGCGAATTGACCAAGTTATGTAGGAAATTGCACAAAAACGTGAAAAGCTCGTCAATGGAGAGAGTTGAGCAATTCCGAAGCATCAATGTGGACCGTTGTCCTCTATTTAGTGTTCTTAGAAGTCTAACTTGCTGGTATAGCGTTCGTGCAACGTTTCGAATGGTAAAGATGCGAATAGACCAAGTTATGTTGGAAATTGCGCAAAAACGTGAAATGCTCGTCTATGGAGAGAGTTGAGCAATTCCGAAGCATCAATGTGGACTGTTGTACTCTATTTAGTGTTCTTAGAAGTCTAACTTGCTAGTTTAGCCTTCGTGACATGTTTCGTGAGGTAAAGATGTCAATAGACCAAGTTATGTTTGAAATTGCACAAAAAGGTGAAAAGCTCGTCTATGGAGGGAGTTGAGCAATTCCGAAGCATCAATGTCGACCGTTGTTCTCTATTTAGTTTTCTTAAATGGCTAACTTGCCAGTTTAGCCTTCGTGCAACGTTTCGTATGGTAATGATGCGAATAGACCAAGTTATGTTGGAAATTACGCAAAAATGTGAAATGCTCGTCTATGGAGAGAGTTGAGCAATTCCAAAGCATCAAGGTGGACCGTTGTACTTTATTTAGTGTTCTTAGAAGTCTAACTTGCTAGTTTAGCCTTCGTGCAATGTTTCGTGTGGTAAGGAAGCGAATATACCAAGTTATGATAAAAAATGCACAAAAACGCGAAAAAGAGAGTTGAGCAATTCCAAAGCATCAATGTGGACCGTTGTACTCTATTTATTGTTCTTAGAAGTCTAACTTGCTAGTTTAGCCTTCGTACAACGTTTCGTGAGGTAAAGATGCGAATTGACCAAGTCATGTTCGAAAATGCACAAAAACGCGAAATGCTCGTCTATGGAGGGAGTTGAGCTATTCCGAAGCATCAATGTCGACCGTTGTTCTCTATTTAGTTTTCTTAAAAGGCTAACTTGCTAGTTTAGCCTTCGTGCAACGTTTCGTATGGTAAAGATGCGAATAGACCAAGTTATGTTGGAAATTACGCAAAAACGTGAAATACTCGTCTATGGAGAGAGTTGAGCAATTCCAAAGCATCAAGGTGGACCCTTGTACTTTATTTAGTGTTCTTAGAAGTCTAACTTGGTAGTTTGGCCTTCGTGCAATGTTTCGTGTGGTAAGGAAGCGAATAGACCAAGTTATGATCGAAAATGCACAAAAACGTGAAAAAGAGAGTTGAGCAATTCCAAAGCATCAATGTGGACCGTTGTACTCTATTTAGTGTTCTTAGAAGTCTAACTTGCTAGTTTAGCCTTCGTGCAACGTTTCGTGAGGTAAAGATGTCAATAGACCAAGTTATGTTTGAAATTGCACAAAAAGGTGAAAAGCTCGTCTATGGAGGGAGTTGAGCAATTCCGAAGCATCAATGTCGACCGTTGTTCTCTATTTAGTTTTCTTAAATGGCTAACTTGCCAGTTTAGCCTTCGTGCAACGTTTCGTATGGTAAAGATGCGAATAGACCAAGTTATGTTGGAAATTACGCAAAAATGTGACATGCTCGTCTATGGAGAGAGTTGAGCAATTCCAAAGCATCAAGGTGGACCGTTGTACTTTATTTAGTGTTCTTAGAAGTCTAACTTGCTAGTTTAGCCTTCGTGCAATGTTTCGTGTGGCAAGGAAGCGAATAGACCAAGTTATGATCGAAAATGCACAAAAACGCGACAAAGAGAGTTGAGAAATTCCAAAGCATCAATGTGGACCGTTGTACTCTATTTGTTGTTCTTAGAAGTCTAACTTGCTAGTTTAGCCATCGTACAACGTTTCGTAAGGTAAAGATGTGAATTGACCAAGTCATGTTTGAAAATGCACAAAAACGTGAAAAAGAGAGTTGAGCAATTCCAAAGCATCAATGTGGACCGTTGTACTCTATTTAGTGTTCTTAGAAGTCTAACTTGCTAGTTTAGCCTTCGTGCAACGTTTTGTGAGGTAAAGATGTCAATAGACCAAGTTATGTTTGAAATTGCACAAAAAGGTGAAAAGCTCGTCTATGGAGGGAGTTGAGCAATTCTGAAGCACCAATGTCGACCGTTGTTCTCTATTTAGTTTTCTTAAATGGCTAACTTGCCAGTTTAGCCTTCGTGCAACGTTTCGTATGGTAAAGATGCGAATAGACCAAGTTAATTTGGAAATTACGCAAAAATGTGAAATGCTCGTCTATGGAGAGAGTTGAGCAATTCCAAAGCATCAAGCTGGACCGTTGTACTTTATTTAGTGTTCTTAGAAGTCTAACTTGCTAGTTTAGCCTTTG
This sequence comes from Tripterygium wilfordii, assembly GCF_013401445.1. Classification (NCBI taxonomy): domain Eukaryota; kingdom Viridiplantae; phylum Streptophyta; class Magnoliopsida; order Celastrales; family Celastraceae; genus Tripterygium; species Tripterygium wilfordii. The sequence continues at coordinate 3,958,190 of NC_052236.1, forward strand.
TGCAATGTTTCGTGTGGTAAGGAAGCGAATAGACGAAGTTATGATCGAAAGTGCACAAAAACGCGAAAAAGAAAGTTGAGAAATTACAAAGCATCAATGTGGACCGTTGTACTCTATTTATTGTTTTAAGAAGTCTAACTTGCTAGTTTAGCCTTCGTACAACGTTTCGTAAGGTAAAGATGCGAATTGACCAAGTCATGTTTGAAAATGCACAAAAACGTGAAAAAAAGAGTTGGGCAATTCCAAAGCATCAATGTGGACCGTTGTACTCTATTTAGTGTTCTTAGAAGTCTAACTTGCTAGTTTAGCCTTCGTGCAACGTTTTGTGAGGTAAAGATGTCAATAGACCAAGTTATGTTTGAAATTGCACAAAAAGGTGAAAAGCTCGTCTATGGAGGGAGTTGAGCAATTCCGAAGCATCAATGTCGACCGTTGTTCTCTATTTAGTTTTCTTAAATGGCTAACTTGCCAGTTTAGCCTTCGTGCAACGTTTCGTATGGTAAAGATGCGAATAGACCAAGTTATGTTGGAAATTACGCAAAAATGTGACATGCTCGTCTATGGAGAGAGTTGAGCAATTCCAAAGCATCAAGGTGGACCCTTGTACTTTATTTAGTGTTCTTAGAAGTCTAACTTGCTAGTTTGGCCTTCGTGCAATGTTTCGTGTGGTAAGGAAGCGAATAGACCAAGTTATGATCGAAAATGCACAAAAACGTGAAAAAGAGAGTTGAGCAATTCCAAAGCATCAATGTGGACCGTTGTACTCTATTTAGTGTTCTTATAAGTCTAACTTGCTAGTTTAGCCTTCGTGCAACGTTTCGTGAGGTAAAGATGTCAATAGACCAAGTTATGTTTGAAATTGCACAAAAAGGTGAAAAGCTCGTCTATGGAGGGAGTTGAGCAATTCCGAAGCATCAATGTCGACCGTTGTTCTCTATTTAGTTTTCTTAAATGGCTAACTTGCCAGTTTAGCCTTCGTGCAACGTTTCGTATGGTAAAGATGCGAATAGACCAAGTTATGTTGGAAATTACGCAAAAATGTGAAATGCTCGTCTATGGAGAGAGTTGAGCAATTCCAAAGCATCAAGCTGGACCGTTGTACTTTATTTAGTGTTCTTAGAAGTCTAACTTGCTAGTTTAGCCTTCGTGCAATGTTTCGTGTGGTAAGGAAGCGAATAGACCAAGTTATGATCGAAAATGCACAAAAACGCGAAAAAGAAAGTTGAGAAATTACAAAGCATCAATGTGGACCGTTGTACTCTATTTATTGTTTTAAGAAGTCTAACTTGCTAGTTTAGCCTTCGTACAACGTTTCATAAGGCAAAGATGCGAATTGACCAAGTCATGTTTGAAAATGCACAAAAACGTGAAAAAAAGAGTTGAGCAATTCCAAAGCATCAATGTGGACCGTTGTACTCTATTTAGTGTTCTTAGAAGTCTAACTTGCTAGTATAGCCTTCGTGCAACGTTTTGTGAGGTAAAGATGTCAATAGACCAAGTTATGTTTGAAATTGCACAAAAAGGTGAAAAGCTCGTCTATGGAGGGAGTTGAGCAATTCCGAAGCATCAATGTCGACCGTTGTTCTCTATTTAGTTTTCTTAAATGGCTAACTTGCCAGTTTAGCCTTCGTGCAACGTTTCGTATGGTAAAGATGCGAATAGACCAAGTTATGTTGGAAATTACGCAAAAATGTGACATGCTCGTCTATGGAGAGAGTTGAGCAATTCCAAAGCATCAAGGTGGACCCTTGTACTTTATTTAGTGTTCTTAGAAGTCTAACTTGCTAGTTTGGCCTTCGTGCAATGTTTCGTGTGGTAAGGAAGCGAATAGACCAAGTTATGATCGAAAATGCACAAAAACGTGAAAAAGAGAGTTGAGCAATTCCAAAGCATCAATGTGGACCGTTGTACTCTATTTAGTGTTCTTAGAAGTCTAACTTGCTAGTTTAGCCTTCGTGCAACGTTTCGTGAGGTAAAGATGTCAATAGACCAAGTTATGTTTGAAATTGCACAAAAAGGTGAAAAGCTCGTCTATGGAGGGAGTTGAGCAATTCCGAAGCATCAATGTCGACCGTTGTTCTCTATTTAGTTTTCTTAAATGGCTAACTTGCCAGTTTAGCCTTCGTGCAACGTTTCGTATGGTAAAGATGCGAATAGACCAAGTTATGTTGGAAATTACGCAAAAATGTGACATGCTCGTCTATGGAGAGAGTTGAGCAATTCCAAAGCATCAAGGTGGACCGTTGTACTTTATTTAGTGTTCTTAGAAGTCTAACTTGCTAGTTTAGCCTTCGTGCAATGTTTCGTGTGGTAAGGAAGCGAATAGACAAAGTTATGATCGAAAATGCACAAAAACGCGACAAAGAGAGTTGAGAAATTCCAAAGCATCAATGTGGACCGTTGTACTCTATTTATTGTTCTTAGAAGTCTAACTTGCTAGTTTAGCCATCGTACAACGTTTCGTAAGGTAAAGATGTGAATTGACCAAGTCATGTTTGAAAATGCACAAAAACATGAAAAAGAGAGTTGAGCAATTCCAAAGCATCAATGTGGACCGTTGTACTCTATTTAGTGTTCTTAGAAGTCTAACTTGCTAGTTTAGCCTTCGTGCAACGTTTTGTGAGGTAAAGATGTCAATAGACCAAGTTATGTTTGAAATTGCACAAAAAGGTGAAAAGCTCGTCTATGGAGGGAGTTGAGCAATTCTGAAGCATCAATGTCGACCGTTGTTCTCTATTTAGTTTTCTTAAATGGTTAACTTGCCAGTTTAGCCTTCGTGCAACGTTTCGTATGGTAAAGATGCGAATAGACCAAGTTATGTTGGAAATTACGCAAAAATGTGAAATGCTCGTCTATGGAGAGAGTTGAGCAATTCCAAAGCATCAAGCTGGACCGTTGTACTTTATTTAGTGTTCTTAGAAGTCTAACTTGCTAGTTTAACCTTCGTGCAATGTTTCGTGTGGTAAGGAAGCGAATAGACCAAGTTATGATCGAAAATGCACAAAAACGCGAAATAGAAAGTTGAGAAATTACAAAGCATCAATGTGGACCGTTGTACTCTATTTATTGTTTTAAGAAGTCTAACTTGCTAGTTTAGCCTTCGTACAACGTTTCGTAAGGTAAAGATGCGAATTGACCAAGTCATGTTTGAAAATGCACAAAAACGTGAAAAAAAGAGTTGAGCAATTCCAAAGCATCAATGTGGACCGTTGTACTCTATTTAGTGTTCTTAGAAGTCTAACTTGCTAGTTTAGCCTTCGTGCAACGTTTCGTGAGGCAAAGATGTCAATAGACCAAGTTATGTTTGAAATTGCACAAAAAGGTGAAAAGCTCGTCTATGGAGGGAGTTGAGCAATTCCGAAGCATCAATGTCGACCCTTGTTCTCTATTTAGTTTTCTTAAAAGGCTAACTTGCTAGTTTAGCCTTCGTGCAACGTTTCGTATGGTAAAGATGCGAATAGACCAAGTTATGTTGGAAATTACGCAAAAACGTGAAATGCTCGTCTATGGAGAGAGTTGAGCAATTCCAAAGCATCAAGGTGGACCGTTGTACTTTATTTAGTGTTCTTAGAAGTCTAACTTGCTAGCTTAGCCTTCGTGCAATGTTTCGTGTGGTAAGGAAGCGAATAGACCAAGTTATGATCGAAAATGCACAAAAACGTGAAAAAGAGAGTTGAACAATTCCAAAGCATCAATGTGGACCGTTGTACTCTATTTATTGTTCTTAGAAGTCTAACTTGCTAGTTTGGCCTTCGCGCAACGTTTCGTGTGGTAAAGAAGCGAATAGACCAAGTTATGTTTGAAAATGCACAAAAACGTGAAAAGCTCGTCTATGGAGAGAGTTGAGCAGTTCCGAAGCATCAATGTGGACCATTGTACTCTATTTAGTGTTCTTAGAAGTCTAACTTGCTAGTTTAGCCTTCGTGCAACGTTTCGTAAGGTAAAGATGCGAATTGACCAAGTTATGTTGGAAATTGCACAAAAACGTGAAAAGCTCGTCTATGTAGAGAGTTGAGCAATTCCAAAGCATCAATTTCGACCGTTGTACTCTATTTAGTGTTCTTAGAAGTCTAACTTTCTAGTTTAGCCTTCGCACAATGTTTCGTAAGGTAAAGATGCGAATTGACCAAGTTATGTAGGAAATTGCACAAAAACGTGAAAAGCTCGTCTATGGAGAGAGTTGAGCAATTCCGAAGCATCAATGTGAACCAATGTCCTCTATTTAGTGTTCTTAGAAGTCTAACTTGCTGGTATAGCGTTCGTGCAACGTTTCGTATGGTAAAGATGCGAATAAACCAAGTTATGTTGGAAATTGCACAAAAACGTGAAATGCTCGTCTATGGAGAGAGTTGAGCAATTCCGAAGCATCAATGTGGACCGTTGTACTCTATTTAGTGTTTTTAGAAGTCTAACTTGCTAGTTTAGCCTTCGTGCAACGTTTCGTGAGGTAAAGATGTCAATAGACCAAGTTATGTTTGAAATTGCACAAAAAGGTGAAAAGCTCATCTATGGAGGGAGTTGAGCAATTCCGAAGCATCAATGTCGATCGTTGTTCTCTATTTAGTTTTCTAAAAAGGCTAACTTGCTAGTTTAGCCTTCGTGCAATGTTTCGTATGGTAAAGATGCGAATAGACCAAGTTATGTTGGAAATTACGCAAAAACGTGAAATGCTCGTCTATGGAGAGAGTTGAGCAATTCCAAAGCATCAAGGTGGACCGTTGTACTTTATTTAGTGTTCTTAGAAGTCTAACTTGCTAGTTTATCCTTCGTGCAATGTTTCGTGTGGTAAGAAAGCGAATAGACCAAGTTATGATCGAAAATGCACAAAAACGTGAAAAAGAGAGTTGAGCAATTCCAAAGCATCAATGTGGACCATTGTACTCTATTTATTGTTCTTAAAAGTCTAACTTGCTAGTTTAGCCTTCGTGCAACGTTTCGTAATGTAAAGATACGAATAGACCAAGTTATGTTTGAAATTGCACGAAAACGTGAAAAGCTCGTCCATGGAGAGAGTTGAGCAATTCCAAAGCATCAATGTGGACCGTTGTACTCTATTTGGTGTTCTTAGAATTCTAACTTGCTAGTATAGCGTTCGTCCAACGTTTCGTATGGTAAAAATGCGAATAGACCAAGTAATGTTGGAAATCGCGTTAAAACGTGAAATGCTCGTCTATGGAGAGAGTTGAGCACTTCCGAAGCATCAATGTGGACCATTGTACTCTATTTAGTGTTCTTAGAAGTCTAACTTGCTAGTTTAGCCTTCGTGCAACGTTTCGTAAGGTAAAGATGCGAATTGACCAAGTTATGTTGGAAATTGCACAAAAACGTGAAAAGCTCGTCTATGTAGAGAGTTGAGCAATTCCAAAGCATCAATTTCGACCGTTGTACTCTATTTAGTGTTCTTAGAAGTCTAACTTTCTAGTTTAGCCTTCGCACAATGTTTCGTAAGGTAAAGATGCGAATTGACCAAGTTATGTAGGAAATTGCACAAAAACGTGAAAAGCTCGTCTATGGAGAGAGTTGAGCAATTCAGAAGCATCAATGTGAACCAATGTCCTCTATTTAGTGTTCTTAGAAGTCTAACTTGCTGGTATAGCGTTCGTGCAACGTTTCGTATGGTAAAGATGCGAATAAACCAAGTTTTGTTGGAAATTGCACAAAAACGTGAAATGCTCGTCTATGGAGAGAGTTGAGCAATTCCGAAGCATCAATGTGGACCGTTGTACTCTATTTAGTGTTCTTAGAAGTCTTAACTTGCTAGTTTAGCCTTCGTGCAACGTTTCGTGAGGTAAAGATGTCAATAGACCAAGTTATGTTTGAAATTGCACAAAAAGGTGAAAAGCTCATCTATGGAGGGAATTGAGCAATTCCGAAGCATCAATGTCGACCGTTGTTCTCTATTTAGTTTTCTAAAAAGGCTAACTTGCTAGTTTAGCCTTCGTGCAAAGTTTCGTATGGTAAAGATGCGAATAGACCAAGTTATGTTGGAAATTACGCAAAAACGTGAAATGCTCGTCTATGGAGAGAGTTGAGCAATTCCAAAGCATCAAGGTGGACCGTTGTACTTTATTTAGTGTTCTTAGAAGTCTAACTTGCTAGTTTAGCCTTCGTGCAATGTTTCGTGTGGTAAGAAAGCGAATAGACCAAGTTATGATCGAAAATGCACAAAAACGTGAAAAAGAGAGTTGAGCAATTCCAAAGCATCAATGTGGACCGTTGTACTCTATTTATTGTTCTTAAAAGTCTAACTTGCTAGTTTAGCCTTCGTGCAACGTTTCGTAATGTAAAGATGCGAATAGACCAAGTTATGTTTGAAATTGCACGAAAACGTGAAAAGCTCGTCCATGGAGAGAGTTGAGCAATTCCAAAGCATCAATGTGGACCGTTGTACTCTATTTGGTGTTCTTAGAATTCTAACTTGCTAGTATTGCGTTCGTCCAACGTTTCGTATGGTAAAGATGCGAATAGACCAAGTAATGTTGGAAATCGCGTTAAAACGTGAAATGCTCGTCTATGGAGAGAGTTGAGCACTTCCGAAGCATCAATGTGGACCATTGTACTCTATTTAGTGTTCTTAGAAGTCTAACTTGCTAGTTTAGCCTTCGTGCAACGTTTCGTAAGGTAAAGATGTGAATAGACCAAGTTATGTTTGAAATTGCACAAAAACGTGAAAAGCTCGTCTATGGAGAGAGTTGAGCAATTCCGAAGCATCAGTGTCGACCGTTGTTCTCTATTTAGTGTTCTTAGAAGTCTAACTTGCTAGTTTAGCCTTCGTGCAACGTTTCGTATGATAATGATGTGAATAGACAAAGTTATGTTGGAAATTGCGCAAAAAGGTGAAATGCTCGTCTATGGAGAGAGTTGAGCAATTCCAAAGCATCACTGTGGACCGTTGTACTCTATTTAGTGTTTTTAGAAGTCCAACTTGCTAGTTTAGCCTTCGTGCAACGTTTCGTGTGGTAAAGAAGCGAATAGACCAAGTTTTGTTCGAAAATGCACAAAAACACGAAAAACTCATCTATGGAGAGAGTTGAGCAATTCCAAAGCATCAATGTGGACCGTTGTCCTCTATTTAGTGTTCTTAGAAGTCTAACTTGCTAGTTTAGCCTTCGTGCAACGTTTCGTGAGGTAAAGATGTCAATAGACAAGTTATGTTTGAAATTGCACAAAAAGGTGAAAAGCTTGTCTATGGAGGGAGTTGAGCAATTCCGAAGCATCAATGTCGACCGTTGTTCTCTATTTAGTTTTCTTAAAAGGCTAACTTGCTAGTTTAGCCTTCGTGCAACGTTTCGTATGGTAAAGATGCGAATAAACCAAGTTATGTTGGAAATTACGCAAAAACGTGAAATGCTCGTCTATGGATAGAGTTGAGCAATTCGAAAGCATCAAGGTGTACCGTTGTACTTTATTTAGTGTTCTTAGAAGTTTAACTTGCTAGTTTCGCCTTCGTGCAATGTTTCGTGTGGTAAGAAAGCGAATAGACCAAGTTATGATCGAAAATGCACAAAAACGTGAAAAAGAGAGTTGAACAATTCCAAAGCATCAATGTGGACCGTTGTACTCTATTTATTGTTCTTAGAAATCTAACTTGCTAGTTTGGCCTTCGCGCAACGTTTCGTGTGGTAAAGAAGCGAATAGACCAAGTTATGTTTGAAAATGCACAAAAACGTGAAAAGCTCGTCTATGGAGAGAGTTGAGCAGTTCCGAAGCATCAATGTGGACCATTGTACTCTATTTAGTGTTCTTAGAAGTCTAACTTGCTAGTTTAGCCTTCGTGCAACGTTTCGTAAGGTAAAGATGCGAATTGACCAAGTTATGTTGGAAATTGCACAAAAACGTGAAAAGCTCGTCTATGTAGAGAGTTGAGCAATTCCAAAGCATCAATTTCGACCGTTGTACTCTATTTAGTGTTCTTAGAAGTCTAACTTTCTAGTTTAGCCTTCGCACAATGTTTCGTAAGGTAAAGATGCGAATTGACCAAGTTATGTAGGAAATTGCACAAAAACGTGAAAAGCTCGTCTATGGAGAGAGTTGAGCAATTCCGAAGCATCAATGTGAACCAATGTCCTCTATTTAGTGTTCTTAGAAGTCTAACTTGCTGGTATAGCGTTCGTGCAACGTTTCGTATGGTAAAGATGCGAATAAACCAAGTTATGTTGGAAATTGCACAAAAACGTGAAATGCTCATCTATGGAGAGAGTTGAGCAATTCCGAAGCATCAATGTGGACCGTTGTACTCTATTTAGTGTTCTTAGAAGTCTAACTTGCTAGTTTAGCCTTCGTGCAACGTTTCGTGAGGTAAAGATGTCAATAGACCAAGTTATGTTTGAAATTGCACAAAAAGGTGAAAAGCTCATCTATGGAGGGAGTTGAGCAATTCCGAAGCATCAATGTCGACCGTTGTTCTCTATTTAGTTTTCTAAAAAGGCTAACTTGCTAGTTTAGCCTTCGTGCAATGTTTCGTATGGTAAAGATGCGAATAGACCAAGTTATGTTGGAAATTACGCAAAAACGTGAAATGCTCGTCTATGGAGAGAGTTGAGCAATTCCAAAGCATCAAGGTGGACCGTTGTACTTTATTTAGTGTTCTTAGAAGTCTAACTTGCTAGTTTAGCCTTCGTGCAATGTTTCGTGTGGTAAGAAAGCGAATAGACCAAGTTATGATCGAAAATGCACAAAAACGTGAAAAAGAGAGTTGAGCAATTCCAAAGCATCAATGTGGACCATTGTACTCTATTTATTGTTCTTAAAAGTCTAACTTGCTAGTTTAGCCTTCGTGCAACGTTTCGTAATGTAAAGATGCGAATAGACCAAGTTATGTTTGAAATTGCACGAAAACATGAAAAGCTCGTCCATGGAGAGAGTTGAGCAATTCCAAAGCATCAATGTGGACCGTTGTACTCTATTTGGTGTTCTTAGAATTCTAACTTGCTAGTATAGCGTTCGTCCAACGTTTCGTATGGTAAAAATGCGAATAGACCAAGTAATGTTGGAAATCGCATTAAAACGTGAAATGCTCGTCTATGGAGAGAGTTGAGCACTTCCGAAGCATCAATGTGGACCATTGTACTCTATTTAGTGTTCTTAGAAGTCTAACTTGCTAGTTTAGCCTTCGTGCAACGTTTCGTAAGGTAAAGATGCGAATTGACCAAGTTATGTTGGAAATTGCACAAAAACGTGAAAAGCTCGTCTATGTAGAGAGTTGAGCAATTCCAAAGCATCAATTTCGACCGTTGTACTCTATTTAGTGTTCTTAGAAGTCTAACTTTCTAGTTTAGCCTTCGCACAATGTTTCGTAAGGTAAAGATGCGAATTGACCAAGTTATGTAGGAAATTGCACAAAAACGTGAAAAGCTCGTCTATGGAGAGAGTTGAGCACTTCCGAAGCATCAATGTGAACCAATGTCCTCTATTTAGTGTTCTTAGAAGTCTAACTTGCTGGTATAGCGTTCGTGCAACGTTTCGTATGGTAAAGATGCGAATAAACCAAGTTATGTTGGAAATTGCACAAAAACGTGAAATGCTCGTCTATGGAGAGAGTTGAGCAATTCCGAAGCATCAATGTGGACCGTTGTACTCTATTTAGTGTTCTTAGAAGTCTTAATTTGCTAGTTTAGCCTTCGTGCAACGTTTCGTGAGGTAAAGATGTCAATAGACCAAGATATGTTTGAAATTGCACAAAAAGGTGAAAAGCTCATCTATGGAGGGAATTGAGCAATTCCGAAGCATCAATGTCGACCGTTGTTCTCTATTTAGTTTTCTAAAAAGGCTAACTTGCTAGTTTAGCCTTCGTGCAAAGTTTCGTATGGTAAAGATGCGAATAGACCAAGTTATGTTGGAAATTACGCAAAAACGTGAAATGCTCGTCTATGGAGAGAGTTGAGCAATTCCAAAGCATCAAGGTGGACCGTTGTACTTTATTTAGTGTTCTTAGAAGTCTAACTTGCTAGTTTAGCCTTCGTGCAATGTTTCGTGTGGTAAGAAAGCGAATAGACCAAGTTATGATCGAAAATGCACAAAAACGTGAAAAAGAGAGTTGAGCAATTCCAAAGCATCAATGTGGACCGTTGTACTCTATTTATTGTTCTTAAAAGTCTAACTTGCTAGTTTAGCCTTCGTGCAACGTTTCGTAATGTAAAGATGCGAATAGACCAAGTTATGTTTGAAATTGCACGAAAACGTGAAAAGCTCGTCCATGGAGAGAGTTGAGCAATTCCAAAGCATCAATGTGGACCGTTGTACTCTATTTGGTGTTCTTAGAATTCTAACTTGCTAGTATAGCGTTCGTCCAACGTTTCGTATGGTAAAGATGCGAATAGACCAAGTAATGTTGGAAATCTCGTTAAACGTGAAATGCTCATCTATGGAGAGAGTTGAGCACTTCCGAAGCATCAATGTGGACCATTGTACTCTATTTAGTGTTCTTAGAAGTCTAACTTGCTAGTTTAGCCTTCGTGCAACGTTTCGTAAGGTAAAGATGTGAATAGACCAAGTTATGTTTGAAATTGCACAAAAACGTGAAAAGCTCGTCTATGGAGAGAGTTGAGCAATTCCGAAGCATCAGTGTCGACCGTTGTTCTCTATTTAGTGTTCTTAGAAGTCTAACTTGCTAGTTTAGCCTTCGTGCAACGTTTCGTATGATAAAGATGTGAATAGACAAAGTTATGTTGGAAATTGCGCAAAAAGGTGAAATGCTCGTCTATGGAGAGAGTTGAGCAATTCCAAAGCATCACTGTGGACCGTTGTACTCTATTTAGTGTTTTTAGAAGTCCAACTTGCTAGTTTAGCCTTCGTGCAACGTTTCGTGTGGTAAAGAAGCGAATAGACCAAGTTTTGTTCGAAAATGCACAAAAACACGAAAAACTCATCTATGGAGAGAGTTGAGCAATTCCAAAGCATCAATGTGGACCGTTGTCCTCTATTTAGTGTTCTTAGAAGTCTAACTTGTTAGGTTTATCTTCGTGCAACGTTTCGTATGGTAAAGAAGCGAATAGACCACGTTATGTTGGAAATTGTGCAAAAACGTGAAATGCTCGTCTATGGAGAGAGTTGACCAATTCCGAAGCATCAATGTGGTCCGTTGTACTCTATTTAGTGTTCTTAGAAATCTAACATGCTAGTTTTGCCTTCGTGCAACGTTTCGTGAGGTAAGGATGTCAATAGACCAAGTTATGTTTGAAATTGCACAAAAAGGTGAAAAGCTCTTCTATGGAGGGAGTTGAGCAATTCCGAAGCATCAATGTCGACCGTTGTTCTCTATTTAGTTTTCTTAAAAGGCTAACATGCTAGTTTAGCCTTCGTGCAACGTTTCGTATGGTAAAGATGCGAATAGACCAAGTTATGTTGGAAATTGCGCAAAAACGTGAAATGCTCGTCCATAGAGAGAGTTGGGCAATTCCAAAGCATCAAGGTGGACCGTTGTACTCTATTTAGTGTTCTTAGAAGTCTAACTTGCTAGTTTAGCCTTCGTGCAACATTTCGTAATGTAAAGATGCGAATAGACCAAGTTATGTTGGAAATTTCACAAAAACATGAAAAGCTCGTCTATGGAGAGAGTTGAGCAATTCCAAAGCATCAAGGTGGACCGTTGTACTCTATTTAGTGTTCTTAGAAGTCTAACTTGCTAGTTTAGCCTTCGTGCAATGTTTCGTGTGGTAAAGAAGCAAATAGACCAAGTTATGTTCGAAAATGCACAAAAACGTGAAAAAGAGAGTTGAGCAATTTCGAAGCATCAATGTGGACCGTTGTACTCTATTTATTGTTCTTAGAAGTCTAACTTGCTAGTTTAGCCTTCGTGCAACATTTCGTAATGTAAAGATGCGAATAGACCAAGTTATGTTGGAAATTTCACAAAAACATGAAAAGCTCGTCTATGGAGAGAGTTGAGCAATTCCAAAGCATCAGGGTGGACCGTTGTACTCTATTTAGTGTTCTTAGAAGTCTAACTTGCTATTTTAGCCTTCGTGCAATGTTTCGTGTGGTAAAGAAGCAAATAGACCAAGTTATGTTCGAAAATGCACAAAAACGTGAGAAAGAGAGTTGAGCAATTCCGAAGCATCAATGTGGACCGTTGTACTCTATTTATTGTTCTTAGAAGTCTAACTTGCTAGTTTAGCCTTCGTGCAACATTTCGTAATGTAAAGATGCGAATAGACCAAGTTATGTTTGAAATTGCGCAAAAAGGTGAAATGCTCGTCTATGGAGAGAGTTGAGCAATTCCAAAGCATCAAGGTGGACCGTTGTACTCTATTTAGTGTTCTTAGAAGTCTAACTTGCTAGTTTAGCCTTCGTGCAATGTTTCGTGTGGTAAAGAAGCAAATAGAGCAAGTTATGTTCGAAAATGCACAAAAACGTGAAAAAGAGAGTTGAGCACTTCCGAAGCATCAATGTGGACCATTGTACTCTATTTAGTGTTCTTAGAAGTCTAACTTGCTAGTTTAGCCTTCGTGCAACGTTTCGTAAGGTAAAGATGTGAATAGACCAAGTTATGTTTGAAATTGCACAAAAAGGTGAAAAGCTCGTCTATGGAGAGAGTTGAGCAATTCCGAAGCATCAGTGTCGACCGTTGTTCTCTATTTAGTGTTCTTAGAAGTCTAACTTGCTAGTTTAGCCTTCGTGCAACGTTTCGTATGATAAAGATGTGAATAGACAAAGTTATGTTGGAAATTGCGCAAAAAGGTGAAATGCTCGTCTATGGAGAGAGTTGAGCAATTCCAAAGCATCACTGTGGACCGTTGTACTCTATTTAGTGTTTTTAGAAGTCCAACTTGCTAGTTTAGCCTTCGTGCAACGTTTCGTGTGGTAAAGAAGCGAATAGACCAAGTTTTGTTCGAAAATGCACAAAAACACGAAAAACTCATCTATGGAGAGAGTTGAGCAATTCCAAAGCATCAATGTGGACCGTTGTCCTCTATTTAGTGTTCTTAGAAGTCTAACTTGTTAGGTTTATCTTCGTGCAACGTTTCGTATGGTAAAGAAGCGAATAGACCACGTTATGTTGGAAATTGTGCAAAAACGTGAAATGCTCGTCTATGGAGAGAGTTGACCAATTCCGAAGCATCAATGTGGTCCGTTGTACTCTATTTAGTGTTCTTAGAAATCTAACATGCTAGTTTTGCCTTCGTGCAACGTTTCGTGAGGTAAGGATGTCAATAGACCAAGTTATGTTTGAAATTGCACAAAAAGGTGAAAAGCTCTTCTATGGAGGGAGTTGAGCAATTCCGAAGCATCAATGTCGACCGTTGTTCTCTATTTAGTTTTCTTAAAAGGCTAACATGCCAGTTTAGCCTTCGTGCAACGTTTCGTATGGTAAAGATGCGAATAGACCAAGTTATGTTGGAAATTGCGCAAAAACGTGAAATGCTCGTCTATAGAGAGAGTTGGGCAATTCCAAAGCATCAAGGTGGACCGTTGTACTCTATTTAGTGTTCTTAGAAGTCTAACTTGCTAGTTTAGCCTTCGTGCAACATTTCGTAATGTAAAGATGCGAATAGACCAAGTTATGTTGGAAATTTCACAAAAACATGAAAAGCTCGTCTATGGAGAGAGTTGAGCAATTCCAAAGCATCAAGGTGGACCGTTGTACTCTATTTAGTGTTCTTAGAAGTCTAACTTGCTAGTTTAGCCTTCGTGCAATGTTTCGTGTGGTAAAGAAGCAAATAGACCAAGTTATGTTCGAAAATGCACAAAAACGTGAAAAAGAGAGTTGAGCAATTTCGAAGCATCAATGTGGACCGTTGTACTCTATTTATTGTTCTTAGAAGTCTAACTTGCTAGTTTAGCCTTCGTGCAACATTTCGTAATGTAAAGATGCGAATAGACCAAGTTATGTTGGAAATTTCACAAAAACATGAAAAGCTCGTCTATGGAGAGAGTTGAGCAATTCCAAAGCATCAAGGTGGACCGTTGTACTCTATTTAGTGTTCTTAGAAGTCTAACTTGCTATTTTAGCCTTCGTGCAATGTTTCGTGTGGTAAAGAAGCAAATAGACCAAGTTATGTTCGAAAATGCACAAAAACGTGAGAAAGAGAGTTGAGCAATTCCGAAGCATCAATGTGGACCGTTGTACTCTATTTATTGTTCTTAGAAGTCTAACTTGCTAGTTTAGCCTTCGTGCAACATTTCGTAATGTAAAGATGCGAATAGACCAAGTTATGTTTGAAATTGCGCAAAAAGGTGAAATGCTCGTCTATGGAGAGAGTTGAGCAATTCCAAAGCATCAAGGTGGACCGTTGTACTCTATTTAGTGTTCTTAGAAGTCTAACTTGCTAGTTTAGCCTTCGTGCAATGTTTCGTGTGGTAAAGAAGCAAATAGACCAAGTTATGTTCGAAAATGCACAAAAACGTGAAAAAGAGAGTTGAGCACTTCCGAAGCATCAATGTGGACCATTGTACTCTATTTAGTGTTCTTAGAAGTCTAACTTGCTAGTTTAGCCTTCGTGCAACGTTTCGTAAGGTAAAGATGTGAATAGACCAAGTTATGTTTGAAATTGCACAAAAAGGTGAAAAGCTCGTCTATGGAGAGAGTTGAGCAATTCCGAAGCATCAGTGTCGACCGTTGTTCTCTATTTAGTGTTCTTAGAAGTCTAACTTGCTAGTTTAGCCTTCGTGCAACGTTTCGTATGATAAAGATGTGAATAGACAAAGTTATGTTGGAAATTGCGCAAAAAGGTGAAATGCTCGTCTATGGAGAGAGTTGAGCAATTCCAAAGCATCACTGTGGACCGTTGTACTCTATTTAGTGTTTTTAGAAGTCCAACTTGCTAGTTTAGCCTTCGTGCAACGTTTCGTGTGGTAAAGAAGCGAATAGACCAAGTTTTGTTCGAAAATGCACAAAAACATGAAAAACTCATCTATGGAGAGACTTGAGCAATTCCAAAGCATCAATGTGGACCGTTGTCCTCTATTTAGTGTTCTTAGAAGTCTAACTTGTTAGGTTTATCTTCGTGCAACGTTTCGTATGGTAAAGAAGCGAATAGACCACGTTATGTTGGAAATTGTGCAAAAACGTGAAATGCTCGTCTATGGAGAGAGTTGACCAATTCCGAAGCATCAATGTGGACCGTTGTACTCTATTTAGTGTTCTTAGAAGTCTAACTCGCTAGTTTAGCCTTCGTGCAATGTTTCGTGTGGTAAAGAAGCAAATAGACCAAGTTATGTTCGAAAATGCACAAAAACGTGAAAAAGAGAGTTGAGCAATTCCGAAGCATCAATGTGGACCGTTGTACTCTATTTATTGTTCTTAGAAGTCTAACTTGCTAGTTTAGCCTTCGTGCAACATTTCGTAATGTAAAGATGCGAATAGACCAAGTTATGTTGGAAATTTCACAAAAACATGAAAAGCTCGTCTATGGAGAGAGTTGAGCAATTCCAAAGCATCAATGTGGACTGTTGTACTCTATTTAGTGTTCTTAGAAGTCTAACCTGCTAGTATAGCGTTCGTCCAACGTTTCGTATGGTAAAGATGCGAATAGACCAAGTTATGTTGGAAATTGCGCAAAAACGTGAAATGCTCATCTATGGAGAGATTTGAGCAGTTCCGAAGCATCAATGTGGACCATTGTACTCTATTGAGTGTTCTTAGAAGTCTAACTTGCTAGTTTAGCCTTCGTGCAACGTTTCGTAAGGTAAAGATGTGAATAGACCAAGTTATGTTTGAAATTGCACAAAAAGGTGAAAAGCTCGGCTATGGAGAGAGTTGAGAGTTTCCGAAGCATCAATGTCGACCGTCGTTCTCTATTTAGTGTTCGTAGAAGTCTAACTTGCTACTTTAGCCTTCGTGCAACGTTTCGTAATGTAAAGATGCGAATAGACCAATTTATGTTTGAAATTGCACGAAAACGTGAAAAGCTCGTCTATGGAGAGAGTTGAGCAATTCCAAAGCATCAATGTGGACCGTTGTACTCTATTTAGTGTTCTTAGAAGTCTAACTTGCTAGTATAGCGTTCGTCCAACGTTTCGTATGGTATAGATGCGAATTGACCAATTTATGTTGGAAATTGTGCAAAAACGTGAAATGCTCGTCTATGGAGAGAGTTGAGCAGTTCCGAAGCATCAATGTGGACCATTGTACTCTATTTAGTGTTCTTAGAAGTCTAACTTGCTACTTTAGCCTTCGTGCAACGTTTCGTAATGTAAAGATGCGAATAGACCAATTTATGTTTGAAATTGCACGAAAACGTGAAAAGCTCGTCTATGGAGAGAGTTGAGCAATTCCAAAGCATCAATGTGGACCGTTGTACTCTATTTAGTGTTCTTAGAAGTCTAACTTGCTAGTATAGCGTTTGTCCAACGTTTCGTATGGTATAGATGCGAATTGACCAATTTATGTTGGAAATTGTGCAAAAATGTGAAATGCTCGTATATGGAGAGAGTTGAGCACTTCCAAAGCATCAATGTGGAGCGTTGTACTCTATTTAGTGTTCTTAGAAGTCTAACTTGCTAGTTTAGCCTTCGTGCAACGTTTCGTAAGGTAAAGATGTGAATAGACCAAGTTATGTTTGAAATTGCACAAAAAGTGAAAAGCTCGGCTATGGAGAGAGTTGAGAGTTTCCGAAGCATCAATGTCGACCGTCGTTCTCTATTTAGTGTTCGTAGAAGTCTAACTTGCTACTTTAGCCTTCGTGCAACGTTTCGTAATGTAAAGATGCGAATAGACCAATTTATGTTTGAAATTGCACGAAAACGTGAAAAGCTCGTCTATGGAGAGAGTTGAGCAATTCCAAAGCATCAATGTGGACCGTTGTACTCTATTTAGTGTTCTTAGAAGTCTAACTTGCTAGTATAGCGTTCGTCCAACGTTTCGTATGGTATAGATGCGAATTGACCAATTTATGTTGGAAATTGTGCAAAAACGTGAAATGCTCGTCTATGGAGAGAGTTGAGCAGTTCCGAAGCATCAATGTGGACCATTGTACTCTAATTAGTGTTCTTAGAAGTCTAACTTGCTAGTTTAGCCTTCGTGCAACGTTTCATAAGGTAAAGATGTGAATAGACCAAGTTATGTTTGAAATTCCACAAAAAGGTGAAAAGCTCGTCTATGGAGAGAGTTGAACAATTCCGAAGCATCAGTGTCGACCGTTGTTCTCTATTTAGTGTTCTTAGAAGTCTAACTTGCTAGTTTAGCCTTCGTGTAACGTTTCGTATGGTAAAGATGTGAATAGACAAAGTTATGTTGGAAATTGCGCAAAAAGGTGAAATGCTCGTCTATGGAGAGAGTTGAGCAATTCGAAAGCATCACTTTGGACCGTTGTACTCTATTTAGTGTTCTTAGAAGTCTAACTTGCTAGTTTCGTCTTCGTGCAATGTTTCGTGTGGTAAAGAAGCGAATAGACCAAGTTTTGTTCAAAAATTCACAAAAACATGAAAAACTCGTCTATGGAGAGAGTTGAGCAATTCCAAAGCATCAATGTGGACCGTTGTCCTATATTTAGTGTTCTTAGAAGTCTAACTTTTTAGGTTTATCTTCGTGCAACGTTTCGTATGGTAAAGAAGCGAATAGACCACGTTATGTTGGAAATTGTGCAAAAACGTGAAATGCTCGTCTATGGAGAGAGTTGAGCAATTCCGAAGCCTCAATGAGGACCGTTGTACTCTATTTAGTGTTCTTAGAAATCTAACATGCTAGTTTTGCCTTCGTGCAACGTTTCGTGAGGTAAAGATGTCAATAGACCAAGTTATGTTTGAAATTGCACAAAAAGGTGAAAAGCTCTTCTATGGAGGGAGTTGAGCAATTCCGAAGCATCAATGTCGACCGTTGTTCTCTATTTAGTTTTATTAAAAGGCTAACATGCTAGTTTAGCCTTCGTGCAACGTTTCGTATGGTAAAGATGCGAATAGACCAAGTTATGTTGGAAATTGCGCAAAAACGTGAAATGCTCGTCTATGGAGAGAGTTGAGCAATTCCAAAGCATCAAGGTGGACCGTTGTACTCTATTTAGTGTTCTTAGAAGTCTAACTTGCTAGTTTAGCCTTCGTGCAATGTTTCGTGTGGTAAAGAAGCAAATAGACCAAGTTATGTTTGAAAATGCACAAAAACGTGAAAAAGAGAGTTGAGCAATTCCGAAGCATCAATGTGGACCGTTGTACTCTATTTATTGTTCTTAGAAGTCTAACTTGCTACTTTAGCCTTCGTGCAACATTTCGTAATGAAAAGATGCGAATAGACCAAGTTATGTTGGAAATTTCACAAAAACATGAAAAGCTCGTCTATGGAGAGAGTTGAGCAATTCCAAAGCATCAAGGTGGACCGTTGTACTCTATTTAGTGTTCTTAGAAGTCTAACTTGCTAGTTTAGCCTTCGTGCAATGTTTCGTGTGGTAAAGAAGCAAATAGACCAAGTTATGTTCGAAAATGCACAAAAACGTGAAAAAGAGAGTTGAGCAATTCCGAAGCATCAATGTGGACCGTTGTACTCTATTTATTGTTCTTAGAAGTCTAACTTGCTAGTTTAGCCTTCGTGCAACATTTCGTAATGCAAAGATGCGAATAGACCAAGTTATGTTGAAAATTTCACAAAAACATGAAATGCTCGTCTATGGAGAGAGTTGAGCAATTCCAAAGCATCAATGTGGACTGTTGTACTCTATTTAGTGTTCTTAGAAGTCTAACTTGCTAGTATAGCGTTCGTCCAACGTTTCGTATGGTAAAGATGCGAATAGACCAAGTTATGTTGGAAATTGCGCAAAAACGTGAAATGCTCATCTATGGAGAGATTTGAGCAGTTCCGAAGCATCAATGTGGACCATTGTACTCTATTGAGTGTTCTTAGAAGTCTAACTTGCTAGTTTAGCCTTCGTGCAACGTTTCGTAAGGCAAAGATGTGAATAGACCAAGTTATGTTTGAAATTGCACAAAAAGGTGAAAAGCTCGGCTATGGAGAGAGTTGAGAGTTTCCGAAGCATCAATGTCGACCGTCGTTCTCTATTTAGTGTTCTTAGAAGTCTAACTTGCTAGTTTAGCCTTCGTGCAACGTTTCATAATGTAAAGATGCGAATAGACCAATTTATGTTTGAAATTGCACGAAAACGTGAAAAGCTCGTCTATGGAGAGAGTTGAGCAATTCCAAAGCATCAATGTGGACCGTTGTACTCTATTTAGTGTTCTTAGAAGTCTAACTTGCTAGTATAGCGTTCGTCCAACGTTTCGTATGATATAGATGCGAATAGACCAAGTTATGTTGGAAATTGCGCAAAAACGTGAAATGCTCATCTATGGAGAGAGTTGAGCGGTTCCGAAGCATCAATGTGGACCATTGTACTCTATTTAGTGTTCTTAGAAGTCTAACTTGCTAGTTTAGCCTTCGTGCAACGTTTCGTAAGGTAAAGATGTGAATAGACCAAGTTATGTTTGAAATTCCACAAAAAGGTGAAAAGATCGTCTATGGAGAGAGTTGAGCAATTCCAAAGCATCACTTTGGACCGTTGTACTCTATTTAGTGTTCTTAGAAGTCTAACTTGCTAGTTTCGTCTTCGTGCAACGTTTCGTGTGGTAAAGAAGCGAATAGACCAAGTTTTGTTCAAAAATTCACAAAAACACGAAAAACTCGTCTATGGAGAGAGTTGAGCAATTCCAAAGCATCAATTTGGACCGTTGTACTCTATTTAGTGTTCTTAGAAGTCTAACTTGCTAGTTTCATCTTCGTGCAACGTTTCGTATGGTAAAGAAGCGAATAGACCAAGTTATGTTGGAAATTGCGCAAAAACGTGAAATGCTCGTCTATGGAGAGAGTTGAGCAATTCCGAAGCCTCAATGTGGACCGTTGTACTCTATTTAGTGTTCTTAGAAATCTAACATGCTAGTTTTGCCTTCGTGCAACGTTTCGTGAGGTAAAGATGTGAATAGACCAAGTTATGTTTGAAATTCCACAAAAAGGTGAAAAGCTCGTCTATGAAGAGAGTTGAACAATTCCGAAGCATCAGTGTCGACCGTTGTTCTCTATTTAGTGTTCTTAGAAGTCTAACTTGCTAGTTTAGCCTTCGTGTAACGTTTCGTATGGTAGAGATGTGAATAGACAAAGTTATGTTGGAAATTGCGCAAAAAGATGAAATGCTCGTCTATGGAGAGAGTTGAGCAATTCCAAAGCATCACTTTGGACCGTTGTACTCTATTTAGTGTTCTTAGAAGTCTAACTTGCTAGTTTCGTCTTCGTGCAACGTTTCGTGTGGTAAAGAAGCGAATAGACCAAGTTTTGTTCAAAAATTCACAAAAACATGAAAAACTCGTCTATGGAGAGAGTTGAGCAATTCCAAAGCATCAATGTGGACCGTTGTCCTATATTTAGTGTTCTTAGAAGTCTAACTTTTTAGGTTTATCTTCGTGCAACGTTTCGTATGGTAAAGAAGCGAATAGACCACGTTATGTTGGAAATTGTGCAAAAACGTGAAATGCTCGTCTATGGAGAGAGTTGAGCAATTCCGAAGCCTCAATGAGGACCGTTGTACTCTATTTAGTGTTCTTAGAAATCTAACATGCTAGTTTTGCCTTCGTGCAACGTTTCGTGAGGTAAAGATGTCAATAGACCAAGTTATGTTTGAAATTGCACAAAAAGGTGAAAAGCTCTTCTATGGAGGGAGTTGAGCAATTCCGAAGCATCAATGTCGACCGTTGTTCTCTATTTAGTTTTATTAAAAGGCTAACATGCTAGTTTAGCCTTCGTGCAACGTTTCGTATGGTAAAGATGCGAATAGACCAAGTTATGTTGGAAATTGCGCAAAAACGTGAAATGCTCGTCTATGGAGAGAGTTGAGCAATTCCAAAGCATCAAGGTGGACCGTTGTACTCTATTTAGTGTTCTTAGAAGTCTAACTTGCTAGTTTAGCCTTCGTGCAATGTTTCGTGTGGTAAAGAAGCAAATAGACCAAGTTATGTTTGAAAATGCACAAAAACGTGAAAAAGAGAGTTGAGCAATTCCGAAGCATCAATGTGGACCGTTGTACTCTATTTATTGTTCTTAGAAGTCTAACTTGCTACTTTAGCCTTCGTGCAACATTTCGTAATGTAAAGATGCGAATAGACCAAGTTATGTTGGAAATTTCACAAAAACATGAAAAGCTCGTCTATGGAGAGAGTTGAGCAATTCCAAAGCATCAAGGTGGACCGTTGTACTCTATTTAGTGTTCTTAGAAGTCTAACTTGCTAGTTTAGCCTTCGTGCAATGTTTCGTGTGGTAAAGAAGCAAATAGACCAAGTTATGTTCGAAAATGCACAAAAACGTGAGAAAGAGAGTTGAGCAATTCCGAAGCATCAATGTGGACCGTTGTACTCTATTTATTGTTCTTAGAAGTCTAACTTGCTAGTTTAGCCTTCGTGCAACATTTCGTAATGCAAAGATGCGAATAGACCAAGTTATGTTGAAAATTTCACAAAAACATGAAATGCTCGTCTATGGAGAGAGTTGAGCAATTCCAAAGCATCAATGTGGACTGTTGTACTCTATTTAGTGTTCTTAGAAGTCTAACTTGCTAGTATAGCGTTCGTCCAACGTTTCGTATGGTAAAGATGCGAATAGACCAAGTTATGTTGGAAATTGCGCAAAAACGTGAAATGCTCATCTATGGAGAGATTTGAGCAGTTCCGAAGCATCAATGTGGACCATTGTACTCTATTGAGTGTTCTTAGAAGTCTAACTTGCTAGTTTAGCCTTCGTGCAACGTTTCGTAAGGCAAAGATGTGAATAGACCAAGTTATGTTTGAAATTGCACAAAAAGGTGAAAAGCTCGGCTATGGAGAGAGTTGAGAGTTTCCGAAGCATCAATGTCGACCGTCGTTCTCTATTTAGTGTTCTTAGAAGTCTAACTTGCTAGTTTAGCCTTCGTGCAACGTTTCATAATGTAAAGATGCGAATAGACCAATTTATGTTTGAAATTGCACGAAAACGTGAAAAGCTCGTCTATGGAGAGAGTTGAGCAATTCCAAAGCATCAATGTGGACCGTTGTACTCTATTTAGTGTTCTTAGAAGTCTAACTTGCTAGTATAGCGTTCGTCCAACGTTTCGTATGATATAGATGCGAATAGACCAAGTTATGTTGGAAATTGCGCAAAAACGTGAAATGCTCATCTATGGAGAGAGTTGAGCGGTTCCGAAGCATCAATGTGGACCATTGTACTCTATTTAGTGTTCTTAGAAGTCTAACTTGCTAGTTTAGCCTTCGTGCAACGTTTCGTAAGGTAAAGATGTGAATAGACCAAGTTATGTTTGAAATTCCACAAAAAGGTGAAAAGATCGTCTATGGAGAGAGTTGAACAATTCCGAAGCATCAGTGTCGACCGTTGTTCTCTATTTAGTGTTCTTAGAAGTCTAACTTGCTAGTTTAGCCTTCGTGTAACGTTTCGTATGGTAAAGATGTGAATAGACAAAGTTATGTTGGAAATTGCGCAAAAAGGTGAAATGCTCGTCTATGGAGAGAGTTGAGCAATTCCAAAGCATCACTTTGGACCGTTGTACTCTATTTAGTGTTCTTAGAAGTCTAACTTGCTAGTTTCGTCTTCGTGCAACGTTTCGTGTGGTAAAGAAGCGAATAGACCAAGTTTTGTTCAAAAATTCACAAAAACACGAAAAACTCGTCTATGGAGAGAGTTGAGCAATTCCAAAGCATCAATTTGGACCGTTGTACTCTATTTAGTGTTCTTAGAAGTCTAACTTGCTAGTTTCATCTTCGTGCAACGTTTCGTATGGTAAAGAAGCGAATAGACCAAGTTATGTTGGAAATTGCGCAAAAACGTGAAATGCTCGTCTATGGAGAGAGTTGAGCAATTCCGAAGCCTCAATGTGGACCGTTGTACTCTATTTAGTGTTCTTAGAAATCTAACATGCTAGTTTTGCCTTCGTGCAACGTTTCGTGAGGTAAAGATGTGAATAGACCAAGTTATGTTTGAAATTCCACAAAAAGGTGAAAAGCTCGTCTATGAAGAGAGTTGAACAATTCCGAAGCATCAGTGTCGACCGTTGTTCTCTATTTAGTGTTCTTAGAAGTCTAACTTGCTAGTTTAGCCTTCGTGTAACGTTTCGTATGGTAGAGATGTGAATAGACAAAGTTATGTTGGAAATTGCGCAAAAAGATGAAATGCTCGTCTATGGAGAGAGTTGAGCAATTCCAAAGCATCACTTTGGACCGTTGTACTCTATTTAGTGTTCTTAGAAGTCTAACTTGCTAGTTTCGTCTTCGTGCAACGTTTCGTGTGGTAAAGAAGCGAATAGACCAAGTTTTGTTCAAAAATTCACAAAAACATGAAAAACTCGTCTATGGAGAGAGTTGAGCAATTCCAAAGCATCAATGTGGACCGTTGTCCTATATTTAGTGTTCTTAGAAGTCTAACTTTTTAGGTTTATCTTCGTGCAACGTTTCGTATGGTAAAGAAGCGAATAGACCACGTTATGTTGGAAATTGTGCAAAAACGTGAAATGCTCGTCTATGGAGAGAGTTGAGCAATTCCGAAGCCTCAATGAGGACCGTTGTACTCTATTTAGTGTTCTTAGAAATCTAACATGCTAGTTTTGCCTTCGTGCAACGTTTCGTGAGGTAAAGATGTCAATAGACCAAGTTATGTTTGAAATTGCACAAAAAGGTGAAAAGCTCTTCTATGGAGGGAGTTGAGCAATTCCGAAGCATCAATGTCGACCGTTGTTCTCTATTTAGTTTTATTAAAAGGCTAACATGCTAGTTTAGCCTTCGTGCAACGTTTCGTATGGTAAAGATGCGAATAGACCAAGTTATGTTGGAAATTGCGCAAAAACGTGAAATGCTCGTCTATGGAGAGAGTTGAGCAATTCCAAAGCATCAAGGTGGACCGTTGTACTCTATTTAGTGTTCTTAGAAGTCTAACTTGCTAGTTTAGCCTTCGTGCAATGTTTCGTGTGGTAAAGAAGCAAATAGACCAAGTTATGTTTGAAAATGCACAAAAACGTGAAAAAGAGAGTTGAGCAATTCCGAAGCATCAATGTGGACCGTTGTACTCTATTTATTGTTCTTAGAAGTCTAACTTGCTACATTAGCCTTCGTGCAACATTTCGTAATGCAAAGATGCGAATAGACCAAGTTATGTTGTAAATTTCACAAAAACATGAAAAGCTCGTCTATGGAGAGAGTTGAGCAATTCCAAAGCATCAAGGTGGACCGTTGTACTCTATTTAGTGTTCTTAGAAGTCTAACTTGTTAGTTTAGCCTTCGTGCAATGTTTCGTGTGGTAAAGAAGCAAATAGACCAAGTTATGTTCGAAAATGCACAAAAACGTGAAAAAGAGAGTTGAGCAATTCCGAAGCATCAATGTGGACCGTTGTACTCTATTTATTGTTCTTAGAAGTCTAACTTGCTAGTTTAGCCTTCGTGCAACATTTCGTAATGCAAAGATGCGAATAGACCAAGTTATGTTCAAAATTTCACAAAAACATGAAAAGCTCGTCTATGGAGAGAGTTGAGCAATTCCAAAGCATCAATGTGGACTGTTGTACTCTATTTAGTGTTCTTAGAAGTCTAACTTGCTAGTATAGCGTTCGTCCAACGTTTCGTATGGTAAAGATGCGAATAGACCAAGTTATGTTGGAAATTGCGCAAAAACGTGAAATGCTCATCTATGGAGAGATTTGAGCAGTTCCGAAGCATCAATGTGGACCATTGTACTCTATTGAGTGTTCTTAGAAGTCTAACTTGCTAGTTTAGCCTTCGTGCAACGTTTCGTAAGGCAAAGATGTGAATAGACCAAGTTATGTTTGAAATTGCACAAAAAGGTGAAAAGCTCGGCTATGGAGAGAGTTGAGAGTTTCCGAAGCATCAATGTCGACCGTCGTTCTCTATTTAGTGTTCGTAGAAGTCTAACTTACTAGTTTAGCCTTCGTGCAACGTTTCATAATGTAAAGATGCGAATAGACCAATTTATGTTTGAAATTGCACGAAAACGTGAAAAGCTCGTCTATGGAGAGAGTTGAGCAATTCCAAAGCATCAATGTGGACCATTGTACTCTATTTAGTGTTCTTAGAATTCTAACTTGCTAGTATAGCGTTCGTCCAACGTTTCGTATGATATAGATGCGAATAGACCAAGTTATGTTGGAAATTGCGCAAAAATGTGAAATGCTCATCTATGGAGAGAGTTTAGCGGTTCCGAAGCATCAATGTGGACCATTGTACTCTATTTAGTGTTCTTAGAAGTCTAACTTGCTAGTCTAGCCTTCGTGCAACGTTTCGTAAGGTAAAGATGTGAATAGACCAAGTTATGTTTGAAATTCCACAAAAAGGTGAAAAGATCGTCTATGGAGAGAGTTGAACAATTCCGAAGCATCAGTGTCGACCGTTGTTCTCTATTTAGTGTTCTTAGAAGTCTAACTTGCTAGTTTAGCCTTCGTGTAACGTTTCGTATGGTAAAGATGTGAATAGACAAAGTTATGTTGGAAATTGCGCAAAAAGGTGAAATGCTCGTCTATGGAGAGAGTTGAGCAATTCCAAAGCATCACTTTGGACCGTTGTACTCTATTTAGTGTTCTTTGAAGTCTAACTTGCTAGTTTCGTCTTCGTGCAACGTTTCGTGTGGTAAAGAAGCGAATAGACCAAGTTTTGTTCAAAAATTCACAAAAACA
The DNA here is from genome assembly GCF_013401445.1 of Tripterygium wilfordii. Lineage (NCBI taxonomy): Eukaryota > Viridiplantae > Streptophyta > Magnoliopsida > Celastrales > Celastraceae > Tripterygium > Tripterygium wilfordii. The sequence continues at coordinate 3,983,761 of NC_052236.1, forward strand.
CGAAAAACTCGTCTATGGAGAGAGTTGAGCAATTCCAAAGCATCAATGTGGACCGTTGTACTCTATTTAGTGTTCTTAGAAGTCTAACTTGCTAGTTTCATCTTCGTGCAACGTTTCGTATGGTAAAGAAGCGAATAGACCAAGTTATGTTGGAAATTGCGCAAAAACGTGAAATGCTCGTCTAGGAGAGAGTTGAGGAATTCCAAAGCATCAAGGTGGACCGTTGTACTCTATTTAGTGTTCTTAGAAGTCTAACTTGCTAGTTTAGCCTTCGTGCAATGTTTCGTGTGGTAAAGAAGCAAATAGACCAAGTTATGTTCGAAAATGCACAAAAACGTGAAAAAGAGAGTTGAGCAATTCCGAAGCATCAATGTGTACCGTTGTACTCTATTTATTGTTCTTAGAAGTCTAACTTTCTAGTTTAGCCTTCGTGCAATGTTTCGTGTGGTAAAGAAGCAAATAGACCAAGTTATGTTCGAAAATGCACAAAAACGTGAGAAAGAGAGTTGAGCAATTCTGAAGCATCAATGTGGACCGTTGTACTCTATTTATTGTTCTTAGAAGTCTAACTTGCTAGTTTAGCCTTCGTGCAACGTTTCGTATGGTAAAGATGCGAATAGACCAAGTTATGTTGGAAATTGCGCAAAAACGTGAAATGCTCGTCTATGGAGAGAGTTGAGCAATTCCAAAGCATCAAGGTGGACCGTTGTACTCTATTTAGTGTTCTTAGAAGTCTAACTTGCTAGTTTAGCCTTCGTGCAATGTTTCGTGTGGTAAAGAAGCAAATAGACCAAGTTATGTTTGAAAATGCACAAAAACGTGAAAAAGAGAGTTGAGCAATTCCGAAGCATCAATGTGGACCGTTGTACTCTATTTATTGTTCTTAGAAGTCTAACTTGCTACTTTAGCCTTCGTGCAACATTTCGTAATGTAAAGATGCGAATAGACCAAGTTATGTTGGAAATTTCACAAAAACATGAAAAGCTCGTCTATGGAGAGAGTTGAGCAATTCCAAAGCATCAAGGTGGACCGTTGTACTCTATTTAGTGTTCTTAGAAGTCTAACTTGCTATTTTAGCCTTCGTGCAATGTTTCGTGTGGTAAAGAAGCAAATAGACCAAGTTATGTTCGAAAATGCACAAAAACGTGAGAAAGAGAGTTGAGCAATTCCGAAGCATCAATGTGGACCGTTGTACTCTATTTATTGTTCTTAGAAGTCTAACTTGCTAGTTTAGCCTTCGTGCAACATTTCGTAATGCAAAGATGCGAATAGACCAAGTTATGTTGAAAATTTCACAAAAACATGAAATGCTCGTCTATGGAGAGAGTTGAGCAATTCCAAAGCATCAATGTGGACTGTTGTACTCTATTTAGTGTTCTTAGAAGTCTAACTTGCTAGTATAGCGTTCGTCCAACGTTTCGTATGGTAAAGATGCGAATAGACCAAGTTATGTTGGAAATTGCGCAAAAACGTGAAATGCTCATCTATGGAGAGATTTGAGCAGTTCCGAAGCATCAATGTGGACCATTGTACTCTATTGAGTGTTCTTAGAAGTCTAACTTGCTAGTTTAGCCTTCGTGCAACGTTTCGTAAGGCAAAGATGTGAATAGACCAAGTTATGTTTGAAATTGCACAAAAAGGTGAAAAGCTCGGCTATGGAGAGAGTTGAGAGTTTCCGAAGCATCAATGTCGACCGTCGTTCTCTATTTAGTGTTCGTAGAAGTCTAACTTGCTAGTTTAGCCTTCGTGCAACGTTTCATAATGTAAAGATGCGAATAGACCAATTTATGTTTGAAATTGCACGAAAACGTGAAAAGCTCGTCTATGGAGAGAGTTGAGCAATTCCAAATCATCAATGTGGACCGTTGTACTCTATTTAGTGTTCTTAGAAGTCTAACTTGCTAGTATAGCGTTCGTCCAACGTTTCGTATGATATAGATGCGAATAGACCAAGTTATGTTGGAAATTGCGCAAAAACGTGAAATGCTCATCTACGGAGAGAGTTGAGCAGTTCCGAAGCATCAATGTGGACCATTGTACTCTATTTAGTGTTCTTAGAAGTCTAACTTGCTAGTTTAGCCTTCGTGCAACGTTTCGTAAGGTAAAGATGTGAATAGACCAAGTTATGTTTGAAATTCCACAAAAAGGTGAAAAGATCGTCTATGGAGAGAGTTGAACAATTCCGAAGCATCAGTGTCGACCGTTGTTCTCTATTTAGTGTTCTTAGAAGACTAACTTGCTAGTTTAGCCTTCGTGTAACGTTTCGTATGGTAAAGATGTGAATAGACAAAGTTATGTTGGAAATTGCGCAAAAAGGTGAAATGCTCGTCTATGGAGAGAGTTGAGCAATTCCAAAGCATCACTTTGGACCGTTGTACTCTATTTAGTGTTCTTAGAAGTCTAACTTGCTAGTTTCGTCTTCGTGCAACGTTTCGTGTGGTAAAGAAGCGAATAGACCAAGTTTTGTTCAAAAATTCACAAAAACACGAAAAACTCGTCTATGGAGAGAGTTGAGCAATTCCAAAGCATCAATGTGGACCGTTGTACTCTATTTAGTGTTCTTAGAAGTCTAACTTGCTAGTTTCATCTTCGTGCAACGTTTCGTATGGTAAAGAAGCGAATAGACCAAGTTATGTTGGAAATTGCGCAAAAACGTGAAATGCTCGTCTAGGAGAGAGTTGAGGAATTCCAAAGCATCAAGGTGGACCGTTGTACTCTATTTAGTGTTCTTAGAAGTCTAACTTGCTAGTTTAGCCTTCGTGCAATGTTTCGTGTGGTAAAGAAGCAAATAGACCAAGTTATGTTCGAAAATGCACAAAAACGTGAAAAAGAGAGTTGAGCAATTCCGAAGCATCAATGTGTACCGTTGTACTCTATTTATTGTTCCTAGAAGTCTAACTTGCTAGTTTAGCCTTCGTGCAACATTTCGTAATGTAAAGATGCGAATAGACAAAGTTATGTTGGAAATTACACAAAAACGTGAAAAGCTCGTCTATGGAGAGAGTTGAGCAATTCCAAAGCATCAATGTGGACCGTTGTACTCTATTTAGTGTTCTTAGAAGTCTAACTTGCTAGTATAGCGTTCGTCCAACGTTTCGTATGGTGAAGATGCGAATAGACCAGGTTATGTTGGAAATTGCACAAAATAGTGAAATGCTCATCTATGGAGAGACTTGAGTAGTTCCGAAGCATCAACGTGGACCATTGTACTCTATTTAGTGTTCTTAGAAGTCTAACATGATAGTTTAGCCTTCGTGCAACGTTTCGTAAGGTAAAGATGTGAATAGACCAAGTTATGTTTGAAATTCCACAAAAAGGTGAAAAGCTCGTCTATGGAGAGAGTTGAGCAATTCCGAAGCATCAATGTCGACCGTCGTTCTCTATTTAGTGTTCTTAGAAGTCTAACTTCCTAGTTTGGCCTTCGTGCAACGTTTCGTATGGTAAACAAGTGAATAGACAAAGTTATGTTGGAAATTGCGCAAAAAGGTGAAATGTTCGTCTATGGTGAGAGTTGAGCAATTCCAAAGCATCACTGTGGACCATTGTATTCTATTTAGTGTTCTTAGAAGTCTAACTTGCTAGTTTAGCCTTCGTGCAACGTTTCGTGTGGTAAAGAAGCGAATAGACCAAGTTTTGTTCGAAAATGCACAAAAACACGAAAAACTCTTCTATGGAGAGAGTTGAGCAATTCCACAGCATCAATGTGGACCGTTGCACTCTATTTAGTGTTCTTAGAAGTCTAACTTGCTAGTTTCGTCTTCGTGCAACGTTTCGTATGGTAAAGAAGCGAATAGACCAAGTTATGTTGGAAATTACGCAAAAACGTGAAATGCTCGTCTATGGAGAGAGTTGAGCAATTCCGAAGCATCAATGTGGACCCTTGTACTCTATTTAGTGTTGTTAGAAGTCTAACATGCTAGTTTAGCCTTCGTGCAACGTTTCATAGGGTAAAGATTTGAATAGACCAAGTTATGTTTGAAATTGCACAAAAAGGTGAAAAGCTCGTCTATGGGGAGAGTTGAGCAGTTCCTAAGCATTAACATGGACCATTGTACTCTATTTAGTGTTCTTAGAAGTCTAGCTTCCTACTTTAGCCTTCGTGCAACGTTTCGTAAGGTAAAGATGCGAATAGACCAAGTTATGTTGGAAATTGCACAAAAACGTAAAAAGCTCGTCTATGGAGAGAATTGAGCGATTCCAAAGCATCAATGTGGACCGTTGTCCTCTATTTAGTGTTCTTAGAAGTCTAACTTGCTAGTTTTGCCTTCGTGCAACGTTTCGTAAGGTAAAGATGCGAATTGACCAAGTCGTGTTCGAAAATGCACAAAAACTCGGAAAAGAGAGTTGAGCAATTCCAAAGCATCAATGTGGACCGTTGTACTCTATTTAGTGTTCTTAGAAGTCTAACTTGCTAGTTTAGCTTTCGTGCAACATTTCGTAATGTAAAGATGCGAATAGACCAAGTTATGTTGGAAATTACACAAAAACGTGAAAAGCTCTTCTATGGAGAGAGTTGAGCAATTCCAAAGCATCAATGTCGACCGTTGTGCTCTATTTAGTGTTCATAGAAGTCTAACTTGCTATTATAGCGTTCGTCCAACGTTTCGTATGGTAAAGATGCGAATAGACCAAGTTATGTTGGAAATTGCGCAAAAACGTGAAATGCTCATCTATGGAGAGAGTTGAGCAGTTCCGAAGCATCAATGTGGACCATTGTACTCTATTTAGTGTTCTTAGAAGTCTAACTAGCTAGTTTAGCCTTCGTGCAACGTTTCGTAAGGTAAAGATGTGAATAGGCCAAGTTATGTTTGAAATTGCACAAAAAGGTGAAAAGCTCGTCTATGGAGAGAGTTGAGCAATTCCGAAGCATCAATGTCGACCGTCATTCTCTATTTAGTGTTCTTAGAAGACTAACTTGCTAGTTTAGCCTTCGTGCAACGTTTCGTATGGTAAACATGTGAATAGACAAAGTTATGTTGGAAATTGCGCAAAAAGGTGAAATGCTCGTCTATGGTGAGAGTTGAGCAATTCCAAAGCATCATTGTGGACCGTTGTACTCTATTTAGTGTTCTTAGAAGTCTAACTTGCTAGTTTAGCCTTCGTGCAACGTTTTGTGTGGTAAAGAAGCGAATAGACCAAGTTTTGTTCAAAAATGCACAAAAACACGAAAAACTCGTCTATGGAGAGAGTTGAGCAATTCCAAAACATCAATGTGGACCGTTGTACTCTATTTAGTGTTCTTCGAAGTCTAACTTGCTAGTTTAGCCTTCGTGCAATGTTTCGTGTGGTAAAGAAGCGAATAGACCAAGATATGTTCGAAAATGCACAAAAACGCGAAAAGCTCATCTATGGAGAGAGTTGAGCAGTTCCGAAGCATCAATGTGGACCATTGTACTCTATTTAGTGTTCTTAGAAGTCTAACATGATAGTTTAGCCTTCGTGCAACGTTTCGTAAGGTAAAGATGTGAATAGACCAAGTTATGTTTGAAATTCCACAAAAAGGTGAAAAGCTCGTCTATCGAGAGAGTTGAGCAATTCCGAAGCATCAATGTCGACCGTCGTTCTCTATTTAGTGTTCTTAGAAGTCTAACTTCCTAGTTTGGCCTTCGTGCAACGTTTCGTATGGTAAACAAGTGAATAGACAAAGTTATGTTGGAAATTGCGCAAAAAGGTGAAATGTTCGTCTATGGTGAGAGTTCAGCAATTCCAAAGCATCACTGTGGACCATTGTATTCTATTTAGTGTTCTTAGAAGTCTAACTTGCTAGTTTAGCCTTCGTGCAACGTTTCGTGTGGTAAAGAAGCGAATAGACCAAGTTTTGTTCGAAAATGCACAAAAACACGAAAAACTCTTCTATGGAGAGAGTTGAGCAATTCCACAGCATCAATGTGGACCGTTGCACTCTATTTAGTGTTCTTAGAAGTCTAACTTGCTAGTTTCGTCTTCGTGCAACGTTTCGTATGGCAAAGAAGCGAATAGACCAAGTTATGTTGGAAATTACGCAAAAACGTGAAATGCTCATCTATGAAGAGAGTTGAGCAATTCCGAAGCATCAATGTGGACCGTTGTACTCTATTTAGTGTTCTTAGAAGTCTAACATGCTAGTTTAGCCTTCGTGCAACGTTTCATAGGGTAAAGATTTGAATAGACCAAGTTATGTTTGAAATTGCACAAAAAGGTGAAAAGCCGTCTATGGAGAGAGTTGAGCAGTTCCGAAGCATTAACATGGACCATTGTACTCTATTTAGTGTTCTTAGAAGTCTAGCTTGCTACTTTAGCTTTCGTGCAACGTTTCGTAAGGTAAAGATGCGAATAGACCAAGTTATGTTGGAAATTGCACAAAAACGTAAAAAGCTCGTCTATGGAGAGAATTGAGCGATTCCAAAGCATCAATGTGGACCGTTGTCCTCTATTTAGTGTTCTTAGAAGTCTAACTTGCTAGTTTTGCCTTCGTGCAACGTTTCGTAAGGTAAAGATGCGAATTGACCAAGTCGTGTTCGAAAATGCACAAAAACTCGAAAAAGAGAGTTGAGCAATTCCAAAGCATCAATGTGGACCGTTGTACTCTATTTAGTGTTCTTAGAAGTCTAACTTGCTAGTTTAGCTTTCGTGCAACATTTCGTAATGTAAAGATGCGAATAGACCAAGTTATGTTGGAAATTACACAAAAACGTGAAAAGCTCTTCTATGGAGAGAGTTGAGCAATTCCAAAGCATCAATGTCGACCGTTGTGCTCTATTTAGTGTTCATAGAAGTCTAACTTGCTATTATAGCGTTCGTCCAACGTTTCGTATGGTAAAGATGCGAATAGACCAAGTTATGTTGGAAATTGCGCAAAAACGTGAAATGCTCATCTATGGAGAGAGTTGAGCAGTTCCGAAGCATCAATGTGGACTATTGTACTCTATTTAGTGTTCTTAGAAGTCTAACTAGCTAGTTTAGCCTTCGTGCAACGTTTCGTAAGGTAAAGATGTGAATAGGCCAAGTTATGTTTGAAATTGCACAAAAAGGTGAAAAGCTCGTCTATGGAGAGAGTTGAGCAATTCCGAAGCATCAATGTCGACCGTCATTCTCTATTTAGTGTTCTTAGAAGACTAACTTGCTAGTTTAGCCTTCGTGCAACGTTTCGTATGGTAAACATGTGAATAGACAAAGTTATGTTGGAAATTACGCAAAAAGGTGAAATGCTCGTCTATGGTGAGAGTTGAGCAATTCCAAAGCATCATTGTGGACCGTTGTGTTGAATATATGTTTGAGTGATTACAACGGCATGTTTTGATTGAACTTTGATCTATTGACTGTATTGAGAAACCTAGGTGCATATGCCTACTTGATTAGTTTAGAAATTCAAGACTTATATTAAACTAGTTCAATTGTGCTTATTTGATGATTTGATTATTGAACTAACGTGGACTAATTGCAAGAAATCCTAAAAGGATTTACATCGCATGTCCTGAGTATGATTTGTGTGTAGGGTGACCAAAAGGTAAATTGGTCCTAATGTCATCCTTGACCAACATTAGTGAAGGCTTAATCAGTGTCAAACATGATTAAGAAAGACAATTTCGTGGTCAACATAAGTCAAGTTTTGCCAAAGATGTCTTGGAGCTTAATTGGGATCAATTGAAGTAAAATTAACTTTCTAGTCAAAGTCAAAATCGACGGACGTGACGTGGCAGCTGACATGGCATTGTTGACATGGCATTAATGACATGGCATTGATGACATGGCAAAGAAGACAAGTTAACCATAGTTACATCTTAACTAGAAGACTTGGAGCCAAAAAGAGAAGAGAAGGAAAAGTTAATTTGAAAGGAGGAGACAAGAGGTACAACAAGTCTTATGACAAGTTTTTCTCTTCACATGTGTGGGAAGCTTTATTTCAAAACCATTTCTCTTTCCCACCAAGACACTCCACATCCAATGGATCATATTCTCTCTACATCAAAATCACATTTTAATCCAATGGCCAAAGATTCAAGCTTTATTCTTATCTCTCCTACTTTACATCCTATGGCCAAAATTGAATCTTCATTTGATCCAAAGGCCATCATTTATTCCACCTAAGAGACAAACTTTTCTCAAGTCAATTGTTGTATCTTTCAAGATGCATCTAAAGTCTATATCCATCCAAAAGCCATGATTTACTCCACCTAAAAGACAAACTTTTCTCAAGTCAATTGTTGTATCTTCCAAGATGCCTCCAAAGTCTATATCCATCCAAAAGCCATTATTTCTTCCTACCAAAAGAGACTTGTTGTAAACATTTTCACACTTCTCTAAGCCTTCTAACGTCTATAATGATCCAAGGGTCCATATCTTTCATATCAATCCAATGGCCCTCATTTCATGAGCTTACACTCCACAATTTTCTATAAAAACTAACTCTTTGTCTATGGTGCATATACTTGGCCGAAAATTACACTCTCTCTCTAGTGTTCTTCATCTTCTAAGCTTTCATTCTTTCACTCATTTATTCCTTGATTACATACTTGATTTTGAAGAGAGATCATACACACTAGCCAAGTAAAGCTTTATTGTTACTCTTGAGCCTTTCTTACCAGATTCTTATCATTTACTCAAGAGCCATTTTCTTGCTTGCACAATCTGATTTCCAGAACATAAAGAGCCACATTTGAGCCTAAACACTTCCATATCTAGCTACTCAAAGAGCCATACCTTGAGCTTAAACTACTTCTCTACCCGGCTGCCATAAAGAGCCTATTTGAGAATTCAACTTGTTGATTTGTGTTCTCGGTGAGACCGAGGTGTATTATTGATTAAGTTAGTGTGGTGAGCTACAAACCACACGGTGTGTAGAGTTTGGTGTGGTGAGCTACAAACCACACGGTGTGTAGAGTTTGGTGTTTGAGCTACAAAAACATCGGTTGTAAGAGTTCCGCTTGACTCGGTTGAACAAGCCATATTGGAGTGTTTGAAATTCCCAAGTGGGACTTGGGGAGTGGAGTAGGCTTGGGTTAAGCCGAACCACTATAAATCTCTTGCCTCTTTTACTTTCCAGCAATTTCAATTAGCATTGCATTTTCATATCATACATACTTGAAATTGGATATTTAGGTTGCTAGATTCAAGTTTGTTTAAATTGATTGATCTCCTTGACTCATATACATATACACTAGAACTTAATTTGGTATTTAGCTTCTGCTTAAGGTGAAATTTGATAGAATTCATTGAAACCGAAAAAAGAGTGACCTAGTCTAAATTTGACTAAGGACACAATTCACCCCCCCCCTCTTGTGGTGCCATACATCCTAACACGTTGTACTCTATTTAGTGTTCTTAGAAGTCTAACTTGCTAGTTTAGCCTTCGTGCAACGTTTTGTGTGGTAAAGAAGCGAATAGACCAAGTTTTGTTCAAAAATGCACAAAAACACGAAAAACTCGTCTATGGAGAGAGTTGAGCAATTCCAAAACATCAATGTGGACCGTTGTACTCTATTTAGTGTTCTTCGAAGTCTAACTTGCTAGTTTAGCCTTCGTGCAATGTTTCGTGTGGTAAAGAAGCGAATAGACCAAGATATGTTCAAAAATGCACAAAAACGCGAAAAGCTCATCTATGGAGAGAGTTGAGCAGTTCCGAAGCATCAATGTGGACCATTGTACTCTATTTAGTGTTCTTAGAAGTCTAACTTGCTAGTTTAGCCTTCGTGCAACGTTTCGTAAGGTGAAGATGGGAAGAGACCAAGTTATGTTGGAAATTGCACAAAAACGTAAAAAGCTCTTCTATGGAGAGATTTGAGCGATTCCAAAGCATCAATGTGGACCGTTGTCCTCTATTTAGTGTTCTTAGAAGTCTAACTTGCTAGTTTCGCCTTCGTGCAACGTTTCGTAAGGTAAAGATGTGAATAGGCCAAGTTATGTTTGAAATTGCACAAAAAGGTGAAAAGCTCGTCTATGGAGAGAGTTGAGGAATTCCGAAGCATCAATGTCGACCGTCATTCTCTATTTAGTGTTCTTAGAAGACTAACTTGCTAGTTTAGCCTTCGTGCAACGTTTCGTATGGTAAACATGTGAATAGACAAAGTTATGTTGGAAATTGCGCAAAAAGGTGAAATGCTCGTCTATGGTGAGAGTTGAGCAATTCCAACGCATCACTGTGGACCGTTGTACTCTATTTAGTGTTCTTAGAAGTCTAACTTGCTAGTTTAGCCTTCGTGCAACGTTTCGTGTGGTAAAGAAGCGAATAGACCAAGTTTTGTTCAAAAATGCACAAAAACACGAAAAACTCGTCTATGGAGAGAGTTGAGCAATTCCAAAACATCAATGTGGACCGTTGTACTCTATTTAGTGTTCTTCGAAGTCTAACTTGCTAGTTTAGCCTTCGTGCAATGTTTCGTGTGGTAAAGAAGCGAATAGACCAAGATATGTTCGAAAATGCACAAAAACGCGAAAAGCTCATCTATGGAGAGAGTTGAGCAGTTCCGAAGCATCAATGTGGACCATTGTACTCTATTTAGTGTTCTTAGAAGTCTAGCTTGCTAGTTTAGCCTTCGTGCAACGTTTCGTAAGGTGAAGATGGGAAGAGACCAAGTTATGTTGGAAATTGCACAAAAACGTAAAAAGCTCTTCTATGGAGAGAATTGAGCGATTCCAAAGCATCAATGTGGACCGTTGTCCTCTATTTAGTGTTCTTAGAAGTCTAACTTGCTAGTTTCGCCTTCGTGCAACGTTTCGTAAGGTAAAGATGCGAATGGACCAAGTTATGTTGGAAATTGTGCAAAAACGTGAAATGCTCGTCTATGGAGAGAGTTGAGCAATTCCGAAGCATCAATGTGGACCGTTGTACTCTATTTAGTGTTCCTTGAAGTCTAACACGCTAGTTTAGCCTTCGTGCAACGTTTCGTAGGGTAAAGATGTGAATAGACCAAGTTATGTTTGAAATTACACAAAAAGGTGAAAAGCTCGTCTATGGATAGAGTTGAGCAATTCCAAAGCATCAATGTGGACCGTTGTACTCTATTTATTGTTCTTAGAAGTCTAACTTGCAAGTTTCGTCTTCGTGCAACGTTTCATATGGTAAAGAAGCGAATAGACCAAGTTATGTTGCAAATTGTGCAAAAACGTGAAATGCTCGTCTATGGAGAGAGTTGAGCAATTCCAAAGCATCAAGGTGGACCGTTGTACTCTATTTAGTGTTCTTAGAAGTCTAACTTGCTAGTTTAGCCTTCGTGCAGCGTTTTGTGTGGTAAAGAAGTGAATAGACCAAGTTATGTTCGAAAATGCACAAAAACGCGAAAAGCTCGTCTATGGAGAGAGTTGAGCAGTTTTGAAGCATCAATGTGGACCATTGTACTCTATTTAGTGTTCTTAGAAGTCTAACTTGCTAGTTTAGCCTTCGTGCAACGTTTCGTAAGGTAAAGATGTGAATTGACCAAGTTCCGTTGGAAATTGTACAAAAACGTGAAAAGCTCGTTATGGAGAGAATTGAGCAATTCCAAAGTATCAATGTGGACCGTTGTACTCTATTTAGTGTTCTTAGAAGTCTAACTTGCTAGTTTCGCCTTCGTGCAACGTTTCGTAAGGTAAAGATGCGAATAGGGCAAGTTATGTAGGAAATTGCACAAAAACGTGAAAAGCTCGTCTATGGAGAGGGTTGAGCAATTCCGAAGCATCAATGTGGACCGTTGTCCTCTATTTAGTGTTCTTAGAAGTCTAACTTGCTAGTAAAGCGTTCGTGCAACGTTTCGTATGGTAAAGATGCGAATAAACCAAGTTATGTTGGAAATTACGCAAAAACGTGAAATGCTCGTCTATGGAGAGAGTTGAGCAATTCCAAAGCATCAATGTGGACCGTTGTACTCTATTTAGTGTTCTTAGAAGTCTAACTTGCTAGTTTCGCCTTCGTGCAACGTTTCGTAAGGTAAAGATGCGAATTGACCAAGTCGTGTTCGAAAATGCACAAAAACTCGAAAAAGAGAGTTGAGCAATTCCAAAGCATCAATGTGGACCGTTGTACTCTATTTAGTGTTCTTAGAAGTCTAACTTGCCAGTTTAGCTTTCGTGCAACATTTCGTAATGTAAAGATGCGAATAGACCAAGTTATGTTGGAAATTACACAAAAACGTGAAAAGCTCTTCTATGGAGAGAGTTGAGCAATTCCAAAGCATCAATGTCGACCGTTGTGCTCTATTTAGTGTTCATAGAAGTCTAACTTTCTATTATAGCGTTCGTCCAACGTTTCGTATGGTAAAGATGCGAATAGACCAAGTTATGTTGGAAATTGCGCAAAAACGTGAAATGCTCATCTATGGAGAGAGTTGAGCAGTTCCGAAGCATCAATGTGGACCATTGTACTCTATTTAGTGTTCTTAGAAGTCTAACTAGCTAGTTTAGCCTTCGTGCAACGTTTCGTAAGGTAAAGATGTGAATAGGCCAAGTTATGTTTGAAATTGCACAAAAAGGTCAAAAGCTCGTCTATGGAGAGAGTTGAGCAATTCCGAAGCATCAATGTCGACCGTCATTCTCTATTTAGTGTTCTTAGAAGACTAACTTGCTAGTTTAGCCTTCGTGCAACGTTTCGTATGGTAAACATGTGAATAGACAAAGTTATGTTGGAAATTGCGCAAAAAGGTGAAATGCTCGTCTATGGTGAGAGTTGAGCAATTCCAAAGCATCACTGTGGACCGTTGTACTCTATTTAGTGTTCTTAGAAGTCTAACTTGCTAGTTTAGCCTTCGTGCAACGTTTCGTGTGGTAAAGAAGCGAATAGACGAAGTTTTGTTCAAAAATGCACAAAAACACGAAAAACTCGTCTATGGAGAGAGTTGAGCAATTCCAAAACATCAATGTGGACCGTTGTACTCTATTTAGTGTTCTTCGAAGTCTAACTTGCTAGTTTAGCCTTCGTGCAATGTTTCGTGTGGTAAAGAAGCGAATAGACCAAGATATGTTCGAAAATGCACAAAAACGCGAAAAGCTCATCTATGGAGAGAGTTGAGCAGTTCCGAAGCATCAATGTGGACCATTGTACTCTATTTAGTGTTCTTAGAAGTCTAACTTGCTAGTTTAGCCTTCGTGCAACGTTTCGTAAGGTGAAGATGGGAAGAGACCAAGTTATGTTGGAAATTGCACAAAAACGTAAAAAGCTCTTCTATGGAGAGATTTGAGCGATTCCAAAGCATCAATGTGGACCGTTGTCCTCTATTTAGTGTTCTTAGAAGTCTAACTTGCTAGTTTCGCCTTCGTGCAACGTTTCGTAAGGTAAAGATGTGAATAGGCCAAGTTATGTTTGAAATTGCACAAAAAGGTGAAAAGCTCATCTATGGAGAGAGTTGGGGAATTCCGAAGCATCAATGTCGACCGTCATTCTCTATTTAGTGTTCTTAGAAGTCTAACTTGCTAGTTTAGCCTTCGTGCAACGTTTCGTAAGGTGAAGATGGGAAGAGACCAAGTTATGTTGGAAATTGCACAAAAACGTAAAAAGCTCTTCTATGGAGAGAATTGAGCGATTCCAAAGCATCAATGTGGACCGTTGTCCTCTATTTAGTGTTCTTAGAAGTCTAACTTGCTAGTTTCGCCTTCGTGCAACGTTTCGTAAGGTAAAGATGCGAATGGACCAAGTTATGTTGGAAATTGTGCAAAAACGTGAAATGCTCGTCTATGGAGAGAGTTGAGCAATTCCGAAGCATCAATGTGGACCGTTGTACTCTATTTAGTGTTCCTTGAAGTCTAACACGCTAGTTTAGCCTTCGTGCAACGTTTCGTAGGGTAAAGATGTGAATAGACCAAGTTATGTTTGAAATTACACAAAAAGGTGAAAAGCTCGTCTATGGATAGAGTTGAGCAATTCCAAAGCATCAATGTGGACCGTTGTACTCTATTTATTGTTCTTAGAAGTCTAACTTGCAAGTTTCGTCTTCGTGCAACGTTTCGTATGGTAAAGAAGCGAATAGACCAAGTTATGTTGCAAATTGTGCAAAAACGTGAAATGCTCGTCTATGGAGAGAGTTGAGCAATTCCAAAGCATCAAGGTGGACCGTTGTACTCTATTTAGTGTTCTTAAAAGTCTAACTTGCTAGTTTAGCCTTCGTGCAGCGTTTTGTGTGGTAAAGAAGTGAATAGACCAAGTTATGTTCGAAAATGCACAAAAACGCGAAAAGCTCGTCTATGGAGAGAGTTGAGCAGTTTTGAAGCATCAATGTGGACCATTGTACTCTATTTAGTGTTCTTAGAAGTCTAACTTGCTAGTTTAGCCTTCGTGCAACGTTTCGTAAGGTAAAGATGCGAATAGACCAAGTTATGTTGGAAATTGCACAAAAACGTAAAAAGCTCGTCTATGGAGAGAATTGAGCGATTGCAAAGCATCAATGTGGACCGTTGTCCTCTATTTAGTCTTCTTAGAAGTCTAACTTGCTAGTTTCGCCTTCGTCCAACGTTTCGTAAGGTAAAGATGTGAATTGACCAAGTTCCGTTGGAAATTGTACAAAAACGTGAAAAGCTCGTTATGGAGAGAGTTGAGCAATTCCAAAGTATCAATGTGGACCGTTGTACTCTATTTAGTGTTCTTAGAAGTCTAACTTGCTAGTTTCGCCTTCGTGCAACGTTTCCTAAGGTAAAGATGCGAATAGGGCAAGTTATGTAGGAAATTGCGCAAAAACGTGAAAAGCTCGTCTATGGAGAGGGTTGAGCAATTCCGAAGCATCAATGTGGACCGTTGTCCTCTATTTAGTGTTCTTAGAAGTCTAACTTGCTAGTAAAGCGTTCGTGCAACGTTTCGTATGGTAAAGATGCGAATAAACCAAGTTATGTTGGAAATTACGCAAAAACGTGAAATGCTCGTCTATGGAGAGAGTTGAGCAATTCCAAAGCATCAATGTGGACCGTTGTACTCTATTTAGTGTTCTTAGAAGTCTAACATGCTAGTTTAGCGTTCGTGCAACGTTTCGTGAGGTAAAGGTGTCAATAGACCAAGTTATGTTGGAAATTGTGTAAAAACGTGAAATGCTCATCTATGAAGAGAGTTGAGCAATTCCGAAGCATCAATGTGGACCGTTGTACTCTATTTAGTGTTCTTGGAAGTCTAACATGCTAGTTTAGCCTTCGTGCAACGTTTCGTAGGGTAAAGATTTGAATAGACCAAGTTATATTTGAAATTGCACAAAAAGGTGAAAAGCTCGTCTATGGAGAGAGTTGAGCAGTTCCGAAGCATCAATGTGGACCATTGTACTCTATTTGGTGTTCTTAGAAGTCTAGCTTGCTAGTTTAGCCTTCGTGCAACGTTTCGTAAGGTAAAGATGCAAATAGACCAAGTTATGTTGGAAATTGCACAAAAACGTAAAAAGCTCGTCCATGGAGAGAATTGAGCGATTCCAAAGCATCAATGTGGACCGTTGTCCTCTATTTAGTGTTCTTAGAAGTCTAACTTGCTAGTTTCGCCTTCGTGCAACGTTTCGTAAGGTAAAGATGCGAATTGACCAAGTCATGTTCGAAAATGCACAAAAACGCGAAAAAGAGAGTTGAGCAATTCCAAAGCATCAATGTGGACCGTTGTACTCTATTTAGTGTTCTTAGAAGTCTAACTTGCTAGTTTAGCCTTCGTGCAACGTTTCGTGTGGTAAAGAAGCGAATAGACCAAGTTATGTTCGAAAATGCACAAAAACGTCAAAAGCTCGTCGATGGAGAGAGTTGAGCAGTTCCGAAGCATCCATGTGGACCGTTGTACTCTATTTAGTGTTCTTAGAAGTCTAACTTGCTAGTTTAGCCTTCGTGCAACGTTTCGTAAGGTAAAGATGCGAATAGACCAAGTTATGTTGGAAATTGCACAAAAACGTAAAAAGCTCGTCTATGGAGAGAATTGAGCGATTCCAAAGCATCAATGTGGACCGTTGTCCTCTATTTAGTGTTCTTAGAAGTCTAACTTGCTAGTTTAGCCTTCGTGCAACGTTTCGTATGGTAAAGATGCGAATAGACCAAGTTATGTTGGAAATTGCACAAAAACGTAAAAAGCTCGTCTATGGAGAGAATTGAGCGATTCCAAAGCATCAATGTGGACCGTTGTCCTCTATTTAGTGTTCTTAGAAGTCTAACTTGCTAGTTTCGCCTTCGTCCAACGTTTCGTAAGGTAAAGATGTGAATTGACCAAGTCCCGTTGGAAATTGCACAAAAACGTGAAAAGCTCGTTATGGAGAGAGTTGAGCAATTCCAAAGTATCAATGTGGACCGTTGTACTCTATTTAGTGTTCTTAGAAGTCTAACTTGCTAGTTTCGCCTTCGTGCAACGTTTCGTAAGGTAAAGATGCGAATAGGGCAAGTTATGTAGGAAATTGCACAAAAACGTGAAAAGCTCGTCTATGGAGAGGGTTGAGCAATTCCGAAGCATCAATGTGGACCGTTGTCCTCTATTTAGTGTTCTTAGAAGTCTAACTTGCTAGTAAAGCGTTCGTGCAACGTTTCGTATGGTAAAGATGCGAATAAACCAAGTTATGTTGGAAATTACGCAAAAATGTGAAATGCTCGTCTATGGAGAGAGTTGAGCAATTCCAAAGCATCAATGTGGACCGTTGTACTCTATTTAGTGTTCTTAGAAGTCTAACATGCTAGTTTAGCGTTCGTGCAACGTTTCGTGAGGTAAAGGTGTCAATAGACCAAGTTATGTTGGAAATTGTGTAAAAACGTGAAATGCTCGTCTATGAAGAGAGTTGAGCAATTCCGAGGCATCAATGTGGACCTTTGTACTCTATTTAGTGTTCTTGGAAGTCTAACATGCTAGTTTAGCCTTCGTGCAACGTTTCGTAGGGTAAAGATTTGAATAGACCAAGTTATATTTGAAATTGCACAAAAAGGTGAAAAGCTCGTCTATGGAGAGAGTTGACCAGTTCCGAAGCATCAATGTGGACCATTGTACTCTATTTAGTGTTCTTAGAAGTCTAGCTTGCTAGTTTAGCCTTCGTGCAACGTTTCGTAAGGTAAAGATGCAAATAGACCAAGTTATGTTGGAAATTGCACAAAAACGTAAAAAGCTCGTCTAAGGAGAGAATTGAGCGATTCCAAAGCATCAATGTGGACCGTTGTCCTCTATTTAGTGTTCTTAGAAGTCTAACTTGCTAGTTTCGCCTTCGTGCAACGTTTCGTAAGGTAAAGATGCGAATTGACCAAGTCATGTTCGAAAATGCACAAAAACGCGAAAAAGAGAGTTGAGCAATTCCAAAGCATCAATGTGGACCGTTGTACTCTATTTAGTGTTCTTAGAAGTCTAACTTGCTAGTTTAGCCTTCGTGCAACGTTTCGTGTGGTAAAGAAGCGAATAGACCAAGTTATGTTCGAAAATGCACAAAAACGTCAAAAGCTCGTCGATGGAGAGAGTTGAGCAGTTCCGAAGCATCCATGTGGACCGTTGTACTCTATTTAGTGTTCTTAGAAGTCTAACTTGCTAGTTTAGCCTTCGTGCAACGTTTCGTAAGGTAAAGATGCGAATAGACCAAGTTATATTGGAAATTGCACAAAAACGTAAAAAGCTCGTCTATGGAGAGAATTGAGCGATTCCAAAGCATCAATGTGGACCGTTGTCCTCTATTTAGTGTTCTTAGAAGTCTAACTTGCTAGTTTAGCCTTCGTACAACGTTTCGTGTGGTAAAGAAGCGAATGGACCAAGTTATGTTCGTAAATGCACAAAAACGTGAAAAGCTTGTCTATGGAGAGAGTTGAGCAGTTCCGAAGCATCAATGTGGACCATTGTCCTCTATTTAGTTTTCTTAGAAGTCTAACTTGCTTGTTTCACCTTCGTCCAACGTTTCGTAAGGTAAAGATGTGAATTGACCAAGTTCCGTTGGAAATTGCACAAAAACGTGAAAAGCTCTTCTATGGAGAGAGTTGAGCAATTCCAAAGTATCAACGTGGACCGTTGTACTCTATTTAGTGTTCTTAGAAGTCTAACTTGCTAGTTTCGCCTTCGTGCAACGT
Source organism: Tripterygium wilfordii (assembly GCF_013401445.1). Classification (NCBI taxonomy): domain Eukaryota; kingdom Viridiplantae; phylum Streptophyta; class Magnoliopsida; order Celastrales; family Celastraceae; genus Tripterygium; species Tripterygium wilfordii. The sequence continues at coordinate 4,001,680 of NC_052236.1, forward strand.
TTCATAAGGTAAAGATGCGGATAGACCAAGTTATGTAGGAAATTGCACAAAAACGTGAAAAGCTCGTCTATGGAGAGAGTTGAGCAATTCCGAAGCATCAATGTGGACCGTTGTCCTCTATTTAGTGTTCTTAGAAGTCTAACTTGCTAGTATAGCGTTCGTGCAACGTTTCGTATGGTAAAGATGCAAATAGACCAAGTTATGTTGGAAATTACGCAAAAACGTGAAATGCTCGTCTATGGAGAGAGTTGAGCAATTCCGAAGCATCAATGTGGACCGTTGTACTCTATTTAGTGTTCTTAGAAGTCTAACTTGCTAGTTTAGCCTTCGTGCAATGTTTCATAAGGTAAAGATGTCAATAGACCAAGTTATGTTTGAAATTGCACAAAAAGGTGAAAAGCTCGTCTATGGAGAGAGTTGAGCAATTCTGAAGCATCAATGTCGACTGTTGTTCACTATTTCGTGTTCTTAGAAGGCTAACTTGCTAGTTTAGCCTTCGTGCAACGTTTCGTATGGTAAAGATGCGAATAGACCAAGTTATGTTGGAAATTGCGCAAAAACGTGAAATGCTTGTCTATGGAGAGAGTTGAGCAATTCAAAAGCATCAATGTGGACTGTTGAACTCTTTTTAGTGTTCTTAGAAGTCTAACTTGTTAGTTTGGCCTTCGTGCAACGTTTCTGGTGGTAAAGATGTGGATAGACCAAGTTATGCTTGAAATTGCACAAAAAGGTGAAAAGCTCATCTATAGATAGAGTTGGGCAATTCCGAAGCGTCAATGTCGACCGTTGTCCTCTATTTAGTGTTCTTAGAAGTCTAACTTGCTAGTTTAGCCTTCGTGCAACGTTTCGTATGGTAAAGATGCGAATAGACCAAGTTATGTTGGAAATTGCGCAAAAACGTGAAATGCTCGTCTATGGAGAGAGTTGAGCAATTCCGAAGCATCAATGTGGACCGTTGTACTCTATTTACTGTTCTTAGAAGTCTAACATGCTAGGTTAGCCTTCGTGCAACGTTTCATAGGGTAAAGATGTGAATAGACCAAGTTATGTTGGAAATTGCACAAAAACGTGAAATGCTCACCTATGGAGAGAGTTGAGCAATTCCAAAGCATCAACGTGGACCGTTGTACTCTATTTAGTGTTCTTAGAAGTCTAACTTGCTAGTTTAGCCTTCGTGCAACGTTTCGTAGGGTAAAGAAGCGAATAGACCAAGTTATGTTGGAAATTTCGCAAAAACTCGAAATGCTCGTCTATGGAGAGAGTTGAGCAATTCCGAAGCATCAGTGTGGACCATTGTACTCTATTTAGCGTTCTTAGAAGTCTAACATGCTATGTTAGCCTTCGTGCAACGCTTCGTAAGCTAAAGATGTGAATAGACCAAGTTATGTTTGAAATTGGACAAAAAGGTGAAAAGCTTGTCTATGGATTGAGTTGAGCAATTCCGAAGCATCAATGTCGACCATTGTCCTCTATTTAGTGTTCTTAGAAGTCTAACTTGCTAGTTTGACCTTCGTGCAACGTTTCGTACGGTAAAGAAGCGAATATACCAAGTTATGTTGGAAATTGTGCAAAAACGTGAAATGCTCGTCTATGGAGAGAGTTGAGCAATTCCGAAGCATCAATGTGGACCGTTCTACTCTATTTAGTGTTCTTAGAAGTCTAACTTGTTAGTTTAGCCTTTGTGCAACGTTTCGTACGGTAAAGAAGCGAATATACCAAGTTATGTTGGAAATTGTGCAAAAACGTGAAACGCTCGTCTATGGAGAGAGTTGAGCAATTCCGAAGCATCAATGTGGACCGTTGTACTCTATTTAGTGTTCTTAGAAGTCTAACATGCTAGGTTAGCCTTCGTGCAACGTTTCGTAAGGCAAAGATGTGGATAGACCAAGTTATGCTTGAAATTGCACAAAAAGGTGAAAAGCTCATCTATAGATAGAGTTGGGCAATTCCGAAGCGTCAATGTCGACCGTTGTCCTCTATTTAGTGTTCTTAGAAGTCTAACTTGCTAGTTTAGCCTTCGTGCAACGTTTCGTATGGTAAAGATGCGAATAGACCAAGTTATGTTGGAAATTGCGCAAAAACGTGAAATGCTCGTCTATGGAGAGAGTTGAGCAATTCCGAAGCATCAATGTGGACCGTTGTACTCTATTTACTGTTCTTCGAAGTCTAACATGCTAGGTTAGCCTTCGTGCAACGTTTCATAGGGTAAAGATGTGAATAGACCAAGTTATGTTGGAAATTGCACAAAAACGTGAAATGCTCACCTATGGAGAGAGTTGAGCAATTCCAAAGCATCAACGTGGACCGTTGTACTCTATTTAGTGTTCTTAGAAGTCTAACTTGCTAGTTTAGCCTTCGTGCAACGTTTCGTAGGGTAAAGAAGCGAATAGACCAAGTTATGTTGGAAATTTCGCAAAAACTCGAAATGCTCGTCTATGGAGAGAGTTGAGCAATTCCGAAGCATCAGTGTGGACCATTGTACTCTATTTAGTGTTCTTAGAAGTCTAACATGCTATGTTAGCCTTCGTGCAACGCTTCGTAAGCTAAAGATGTGAATAGACCAAGTTATGTTTGAAATTGGACAAAAAGGTGAAAAGCTTGTCTATGGATTGAGTTGAGCAATTCCGAAGCATCAATGTCGACCATTGTCCTCTATTTAGTGTTCTTAGAAGTCTAACTTGCTAGTTTGACCTTCGTGCAACGTTTCGTACGGTAAAGAAGCGAATATACCAAGTTATGTTGGAAATTGTGCAAAAACGTGAAATGCTCGTCTATGGAGAGAGTTGAGCAATTCCGAAGCATCAATGTGGACCGTTCTACTCTATTTAGTGTTCTTAGAAGTCTAACTTGTTAGTTTAGCCTTTGTGCAACGTTTCGTACGGTAAAGAAGCGAATATACCAAGTTATGTTGGAAATTGTGCAAAAACGTGAAATGCTCGTCTATGGAGAGAGTTGAGCAATTCCGAAGCATCAATGTGGACCGTTGTACTCTATTTAGTGTTCTTAGAAGTCTAACATGCTAGGTTAGCCTTCGTGCAACGTTTCGTAAGGCAAAGATGTGGATAGACCAAGTTATGCTTGAAATTGCACAAAAAGGTGAAAAGCTCATCTATAGATAGAGTTGAGCAATTCCGAAGCGTCAATGTCGACCGTTGTCCTCTATTTAGTGTTCTTAGAAGTCTAACTTGCTAGTTTAGCCTTCGTGCAACGTTTCGTATGGCAAAGATGCGAATAGACCAAGTTATGTTGGAAATTGCGCAAAAACGTGAAATGCTCGTCTGTGGAGAGAGTTGAGCAATTCCGAAGCATCAATGTAAACCGTTGTACTCTATTTACTGTTCTTCGAAGTCTAACATGCTAGGTTAGCCTTCGTGCAACGTTTCATAGGGTAAAGATGTGAATAGACCAAGTTATGTTGGAAATTGCACAAAAACGTGAAATGCTCACCTATGGAGAGAGTTGAGCAATTACAAAGCATCAACGTGGACCGTTGTACTCTATTTAGTGTTCTTAGAAGTCTAACTTGCTAGTTTAGCCTTCGTGCAACGTTTCGTAGGGTAAAGAAGCGAATACACCAAGTTATGTTGGAAATTTCGCAAAAACTCGAAATGCTCGTCTATGGAGAGAGTTGAGCAATTCCGAAGCATCAGTGTGGACCATTGTACTCTATTTAGTGTTCTTGGAAGTCTAACATGCTAGGTTAGCCTTCGTGCAACGCTTCGTAAGCTAAAGATGTGAATCGACAAAGTTAGGTTTGAAATTGGACAAAAAGGTGAAAAGCTCGTCTATGGATAGAGTTGAGCAATTCCGAAGCATCAATGTCGACCATTGTCCTCTATTTAGTGTTCTTAGAAGTCTAACTTCCTAGTTTGACCTTCGTGCAACGTTTCGTATGGTAAAGATACGAATAGACCAAGTTATGTTGGAAATTGTGCGAAAACGTGAAATGCTCGTCTATGGAGAGAGTTGAGCAATTCCAAAGCATCAACGTGGACCGTTCTACTCTATTTACTGTTCTTAGAAGTCTAACTTGCTAGTTTAGCCTTTGTGCAACGTTTCGTACGGTAAAGAAGCGAATATACCAAGTTATGTTGGAAATTGTGAAAAAACGTGAAATGCTCATCTATGGAGAGAGTTGAGCAATTCCGAAGCATCAATGTGGACCGTTGTACTCTATTTAGTGTTCTTAGAAGTCTAACATGCTAGGTTAGCCTTCGTGCAACGTTTCGTAAGGTAAAGATGTGGATAGACCAAGTTATGCTTGAAATTGCACAAAAAGGTGAAAAGCTCATCTATAGATAGAGTTGAGCAATTCTGAAGCATCAATGTCGACCGTTGTCCTCTATTTAGTGTTCTTAGAAGTCTAACTTGCTAGTTTAGCCTTCGTGCAACGTTTCGTATGGTAAAGATGCGAATAGACCAAGTTATGTTGGAAATTGCGCAAAAACGTGTAATGCTCGTCTATGGAGAGAGTTGAGCAATACCGAAGCATCAATGTGGACCGTTGTACTCTATTTACTGTTCTTAGAAGTCTAACATGCTAGGTTAGCCTTCGTGCAACGTTCCATAGGGTAAAGATGTGAATAGACCAAGTTATGTTGGAAATTGCACAAAAATGTGAAATGCTCACCTATGGAGATAGTTGAGCAATTCCAAAGCATCAACGTGGACCGTTGTACTCTATTTAGTGTTCTTAGAAGTCTAACTTGCTAGTTCATCCTTCGTGCAACGTTTCATATGGTAAAGATGCGAATAGACCAAGTTATGTTGGAAATTTCACAAAAACTCGAAATGCTCGTCTATGGAGAGAGTTGAGCAATTCCGAAGCATCAATGTGGACCGTTGTACTCTATTTAGTGTTCTTAGAAGTCTAACATGCTAGGTTAGCCTTCGTGCAACGTTTCGTAAGGTAAAGATGTGGATAGACCAAGTTATGCTTGAAAATGCACAAAAAGGTGAAAAGCTCATCTATAGATAGAGTTGAGCAATTCCGAAGCATCAATGTCGACCGTTGTCCTCTATTTAGTGTTCTTAGAAGTATAACTTGCTAGTTTAGCCTTCGTGCAACGTTTCGTATGGTAAAGATGCGAATAGACCAAGTTATGTTGGAAATTGCGCAAAAACGTGTAATGCTCGTCTATGGACAGAGTTGAGCAATTCCGAAGCATCAATGTGGACCGTTATACTCTATTTACTGTTCTTAGAAGTCTAACATGCTAGCTTAGCCTTCGTGCAACGTTCCATAGGGTAAAGATGTGAATAGACCAAGTTATGTTGGAAATTGCGCAAAAACGTGAAATGCTCACCTATAGAGAGAGTTGAGCAATTCCAAAGCATCAACGTGGACCGTTGTACTATATTTAGTGTTCTTAGATATCTAACTTGCTAGTTTAGCCTTCGTGCAACGTTTCGTAGGGTAAAGAAGTGAATAGACCAAGGTATGTTCGAAATTGCGCAAAAACGTGAAATGCTCGTCTATGGAGAGAGTTGAGCAATTCCGAAGCATCAATGTGGACCATTGTACTCTATTTAGTGTTCTTAGAAGTCTAACATGCTAGGTTAGCCTTCGTGCAACGCTTCGTAAGGTAAAGATGTGAATAGACCAAGTTATGTTTGAAATTGGACAAAAAGGTGAAAAGCTCGTCTATGGATAGAGTTGAGCAATTCCGAAGCATTAATGTCGACCATTGTCCTCTATTTAGTGTTCTTAGAAGTCTAACTTGCTAGTTTAACCTTCGTGCAACGTTTCGTATGGTAAAGATACGAATAGACCAAGTTATGTTGGAAATTTCGCAAAAACGTGAAATGCTCGTCTATGGAGAGAGTTGAGCAATTCCAAAGCATCAACGTGGACCGTTCTACTCTATTTTGTGTTCTTAGAAGTCTAACTTGCTAGTTTAGCCTTTGTGCAACGTTTCGTAGGGTAAAGAAGTGAATATACCAAGTTATGTTGGAAATTGTGTAAAAACGTTAAATGCTCGTCTATGGAGAGAGTTGAGCAATTCCGAAGCATCAATGTGGACCGTTGTACTCTATTTAGTGTTCTTAGAAGTCTAACATGCTAGGTTATCCTTCGTGCAACGTTTCGTAAGGTAAAGATGTGGATAGACCAAGTTATGCTTGAAATTGCACAAAAAGGTGAAAAGCTCGTTTATAGATAGAGTTGAGCAATTCCGAAGCATCGATGTCGACCGTTGTCCTCTATTTAGTGTTCTTAGAAGTCTAACTTGCTAGTTTAGCCTTCGTGCAACATTTCGTATGGTAAATATGCGAATAGACCAAAGTATGTTGGAAATTGCGCAAAAACGTGAAATGCTCGTCCATAGAGAGAGTTGAGCAATTCCAAAGCATTAATGTGGACCGTTGTACTCTATTTACTGTTCTTAGAATTCTAACATGCTAGGGTAGCCTTCGTGCAACATTTCATAGGGTAAAGATGTGAATAGACCAAGTTCTGTTGGAAATTGCACAAAAACGTGAAATGCTCACCTATGGAGAGAGTTGAGCAATTCCAAAGCATCAACGTGGATCGTTGTACTCTATTTAGTGTTCTTAGAAGTCTAACTTGTTAGTTTAGCATTCGTGCAACGTTTCGCTGAGTAAAGAAGTGAATAGACCAAGTTATGTTGGAAATTGCGCAAAAACGTGAAAGGCTCGTCTATGGAGAGAGTTGAGCAATTCCAAAGCATGAATTTGGACCGTTGTACTCTATTTAGTGTTCTTAGAAGTCTAACTTGCTAGTTTAGCCTTCGTGCAACGTTTCGTACGGTAAAGAAGCGAATAGACCAATTATGTTGGAAATTGCGCAAAAACGTGAAATGCTTGTCTATGGAGAGAGTTGAGCAACTCCGAAGCATCAATGTGGACCGTTGTACTCTATTTAGTGTTCTTAGAAGTCTTACTTGCTAGTTTAGCCTTCGTGCAACGTTTCGTCAGGTAAAGAAGCGAATAGACCAAGTTATGTTGGAAATTGCGCAAAAACGTGAAAAACTCGTCTATGGAGAGAAATGAGCAATTCCGAAGCATGAATGTGGACCATTGTCCTCTATTTAGTGTTCTTAGAAGTCTAACTTGCTAGTATAGCCTTCGTGCAACGTTTCGTATGGTAAAGATGCAAATAGACCAAGTTATGTTGGAAATTGCGCATAAACGTGAAATGTTCGTCTATGGAGAGAGTTGAGCAATTCCAAAGCATCCATGTGGACCGTTGTACACTATTTAGTGTTCTTAGAAGTCTAACTTGCTAATTTAGCCTTGGTGCAACGTTTCGAATGGTAAAGAAGCAAATAGACCAATTATGTTGGAAATTACGCAAAAATGTGAAATGCTCGTCTATGGAGAGAGTTGAGCAATTCTAATGCATCAATGTAGACCGTTGTACTCTATTTAGTGTTCTTAGAAGTGTAACTTGCTAGTTTAGCCTTCGTGGAACGCATCGTAAGGTAAAGATGTGAATAGACCAAGTTATGTTTGAAATTGCACAAAAAGGTGAAATGCTCACCTATGGTGAGAGTTGAGAAATTCCAAAGCATCAATGTGGACCGTTGTACTCTATTTAGTGTTCTTACAAGTCTAACATGCTAGGTTAGCCTTCGAGCAACGTTTCGTAAGGTAAAGATGTGGATAGACCAAGTTATGCTTGAAATTGCACAAAAAGGTGAAAAGCTCATCTATGGATAGATTTGAGCAATTCCGAAGCATCAATGTCGACCGTTGTCCTCTAATTAGTGTTCTTAGAAGTCTAACTTGCTAGTTTAACCTTCGTGCAACGTTTCGTATGGTAAAGATGCGAATAGACCAAGTTATGTTGGAAATTGCGCAAAAATGTGAAAGGCTCGTCAATGGAGAGAGTTGGGCAATTCCAAAGCATGAATTTGGACCGTTGTACTCTATTTAGTGTTCTTAGAAGTCTAACTTGCTAATTTAGCCTTCGTGCAACGTTTCGTAGGGTAAAGAAGTGAATAGACCAAGTTATGTTGGAAATTGCACAAAAATGTGAAATGCTCACCTATGGAGAGAGTTGAGCAATTCCAAAGCATCAACGTGGACCGTTGTACTATTTTTAGTGTTCTTAGAAGTCTAACTTGTTAGTTTAGCCTTCGTGCAACGTTTCGTAGGGTAAAGAAGCGAATAGACCAAGGTATCTTGGAAATTGCGCAAAAACGTGAAATGCGTGTCTATGGATAGAGTTGAGCAATTCCGAAGCATCAATGTCGACCATTGTCCTCTATTTAGTGTTCTTAGAAGTCTAACTTGTTAGTTTAGCCTTCGTGCAACGTTTCGTAGGGTAAAGAAGCGAATAGACCAAGTTATGTTGGAAATTACGCAAAAACATGAAATGCTCGTCTATGGACAGAGTTGAGCAATTCCGAAGCATCAATGTGGACCGTTGTACTCTATTTAGTGTTCTTAGAAGTCTAACATGCTAGGTTAGCCTTCGTGCAACACTTCGTAAGGTAAAGATGTGAATAGACCAAGTTATGTTTGAAATTGGACAAAAAGGTGAAAAGCTCGTCTATGGATAGAGCTGAGCAATTCCGAAGCATCAATGTCGACCATTGTCCTCTATTTAGTGTTCTTAGAAGTCTAACTTGCTAGTTTAACCTTCGTGCAACGTTTCGTATGGTAAAGATGCGAAGAGACCAAGTTATGTTGGAAATTTCGTAAAAACTCGAAATGCTCGTCAATGGAGAGAGTTGAGCAATTCCGAAGCATCAATGTGGACCATTGTACTCTATTTAGTGTTCTTAGAAGTCTAACATGCTAGGTTAGCCTTCGTGCAACGCTTCGTAAGCTAAAGATGTGAATAGACCAAGTTATGTTTGAAATTGGACAAAAAGGTGAAAAGCTCGTCTATGGATAGAGTTGAGCAATTCCGAAGCATCAATGTCGACCATTGTCCTCTATTTAGTGTTCTTAGAAGTCTAACTTGCTAGTTTGACCTTCGTGCAACGTTTCGTATGGTAAAGATACGAATAGACCAAGTTGTGTTGGAAATTGCGTGAAAACGTGAAATGCTCGTCCATGGAGAGAGTTGAGCAATTCCAAAGCATCAACGTGGACCGTTCTACTCTATTTAGTGTTCTTAGAAGTCTAACTTGCTAGTTTAGCCTTTGTGCGACGTTTCGTACGGTAAAGAAGCAAATATACCAAGTTATGTTGGAAATTGTGCAAAAACGTGAAATGGTCGTCTATGGAGAGAGTTGAGCAATTCCGAAGCATCAATGTGGACCGTTGTACTCTATTTAGTGTTCTTAGAAGTCTAACATGCTAGGTTAGCCTTCGTGCAACGTTTCGTAAGGTAAAGATGTGGATAGACCAAGTTATGCTTGAAATTGCACAAAAAGGTGAAAAGCTCATCTATAGATAGAGTTGAGCAATTCCGAAGCATCAATGTCGACCGTTGTCCTCTATTTAGTGTTCTTAGAAGTCTAACTTGCTAGTTTAGCCTTCGTGCAACGTTTCGTATGGTAAAGATGCGAATAGACCAAGTTATGTTGTAAATTGCGCAAAAACGTGTAATGCTCGTCTATGGAGAGAGTTGAGCAATTCCGAAGCATCAATGTGGACCGTTGTACTCTATTTACTGTTCTTAGAAGTCTAACATGCTAGGTTAGCCTTCGTGCAACGTTCCATAGGGTAAAGATGCGAATAGACCAAGTTATGTTGGAAATTGCACAAAAACGTGAAATGCTCACCTATAGAGAGAGTTGAGCAATTCCAAAGCATCAACGTGGACCGTTGTACTCTATTTAGTGTTCTTAGAAGTCTAACTTGCTAGTTTAACCTTCGTGCAACGTTTCGTATGGTAAACATACGAATAGACCAAGTTATGTTGGAAATTGCGCGAAAACGTGAAATGCTCGTCTATGGAGAGAGTTGAGCAATTCCAAAGCATCAACGTGGACCGTTCTACTCTATTTAGTGTTCTTAGAAGTCTAACTTGCTAGTTTAGCCTTTGTGCAACGTTTCGTACGGTAAAGAAGCGAATATACCAAGTTATGTTGGAAATTGTGCAAAAACGTGAAATGCTCGTCTATGGAGAGAGTTGAGCAATTCTGAAGCATCAATGTGGACCGTTGTACTCTATTTAGTGTTCTTAGAAGTCTAACATGCTAGGTTAGCCTTCGTGCAACGTTTCGTAAGGTAAAGATGTGGATAGACCAAGTTATGCTTGAAATTGCACAAAAAGGTGAAAAACTCATCTATAGATAGAGTTGAGCAATTCCGAAGCATCAATGTCGACCGTTGTCCTCTATTTAGTGTTCTTAGAAGTCTAACTTGCTAGTTTAGCCTTCGTGCAACGTTTCGTATGGTAAAGATGCGAATAGACCAAGTTATGTTGGAAATTGCGCAAAAACGTGTAATGCTCATCTATGGAGAGAGTTGAGCAATTCCGAAGCATCAATGTGGACCGTTGTACTCTATTTACTGTTCTTAGAAGTCTAACATGCTAGGTTAGCCTTCGTGCAACGTTCCATAGGGTAAAGATGTGAATAGACCAAGTTATGTTGGAAATTGTACAAAAACGTGAAATGCTCACCTATGGAGATAGTTGAGCAATTCCAAAGCATCAACGTGGACCGTTGTACTCTATTTAGTGTTCTTAGAAGTCTAACTTGCTAGTTCAGCCTTCGTGCAACGTTTCGTATGGTAAAGATGCGAATAGACCAAGTTATGTTGGAAATTTCACAAAAACTCGAAATGCTCGTCTATGGAGAGAGTTGAGCAATTCCAAAGCATCAATGTGGACCGTTGTACTCTATTTAGTGTTCTTAGAAGTCTAACATGCTAGGTTAGCCTTCGTGCAACGTTTCGTAAGGTAAAGATGTGGATAGACCAAGTTATGCTTGAAATTGCACAAAAAGGTGAAAAGCTCATCTATAGATAGAGTTGAGCAATTCCGAAGCATCAATGTCGACCGTTGTCCTCTATTTAGTGTTCTTAGAAGTCTAACTTGCTAGTTTAGCCTTCGTGCAACGTTTCGTATGGTAAAGATGCGAATAGACCAAGTTATGTTGGAAATTGCGCAAAAACGTGTAATGCTCGTCTATGGACAGAGTTGAGCAATTCCGAAGCGTCAATGTGGACCGTTATACTCTATTTACTGTTCTTAGAAGTCTAACATGCTAGGTTAGCCTTCGTGCAACGTTCCATAGGGTAAAGATGTGAATAGACAAAGTTATGTTGGAAATTGCGCAAAAACGTGAAATGCTCACCTATAGAGAGAGTTGAGCAATTCCAAAGCATCAACGTGGACCGTTGTACTCTATTTAGTGTTCTTAGAAGTCTAACTTGCTAGTTTAGTCTTCGTGCAACGTTTCGTAGGGTAAAGAAGTGAATAGACCAAGGTATGTTGGAAATTGCGCAAAAACGTGAAATGCTCGTCTATGGAGAGAGTTGAGCAATTCCGAAGCATCAATGTGGACCATTGTACTCTATTTAGTGTTCTTAGAAGTCTAACATGCTAGGTTAGCCTTCGTGCAACGCTTCGTAAGGTAAAGATGTGAATAGACCAAGTTATGTTTGAAATTGGACGAAAAGGTGAAAAGCTCGTCTATGGATAGAGTTGAGCAATTCCGAAGCATCAATGTCGACCATTGTCCTCTATTTAGTGTTCTTAGAAGTCTAACTTGCTAGTTTAACCTTCGTGCAACGTTTCGTATGGTAAAGATACGAATAGACCAAGTTATGTTGGAAATTTCGCGAAAACGTGAAATGCTCGTCTATGGAGAGAGTTGAGCAATTCCAAAGCATCAACGTGGACCGTTCTACTCTATTTAGTGTTCTTAGAAGTCTAACTTGCTAGTTTAGGCTTTGTGCAACGTTTCGTACGGTAAAGAAGCGAATATACCAAGTTATGTTGGAAATTGTGTAAAAACGTGAAATGCTCGTCTATGGAGAGAGTTGAGCAATTCCGAAGCATCAATGTAGACCGTTGTACTCTATTTAGTGTTCTTAGAAGTCTAACATGCTAGGTTAGCCTTCGTGCAACGTTTCGTAAGGTAAAGATGTGGATAGACGAAGTTATGCTTGAAATTGCACAAAAAGGTGAAAAGCTCGTTTATAGATAGAGTTGAGCAATTCCGAAGCATCGATGTCGACCGTTGTTTTTTATTTAGTGTTCTTAGAAGTCTAACTTGCTAGTTTAGCCTTCGTGCAACCTTTCGTATGGTAAAGATGCGAATAGACCAAAGTATGTTGGAAATTGCGCAAAAACGTGAAATGCTCGTCTATGGAGAGAGTTCAGCAATTCCAAAGCATTAATGTGGACCGTTGTACTCTATTTACTGTTCTTAGAATTCTAACATGCTAGGTTAGCCTTCGTGCAACATTTCATAGGGTAAAGATGTGAATAGACCAAGTTATGTTGGAAATTGCACAAAAACGTGAAATGCTCACCTATGGAGAGAGTTGAGCAATTCCAAAGCATCAACGTGGATCGTTGTTTTCTATTTAGTGTTTTTAGAAGTCTAACTTGTTAGTTTAGCATTCGTGCAACGTTTCGCTGGGTAAAGAAGTGAATAGACCAAGTTATGTTGGAAATTGCGCAAAAACGTGAAAGCCTCGTCTATGGAGAGAGTTGAGCAATTCCAAAGCATGAATTTGGACCGTTGTACTCTATTTAGTGTTCTTAGAAGTCTAACTTGCTAGTTTAGCCTTCGTGCAACGTTTCGTACGGTAAAGAAGCGAATAGACCAATTATGTTGGAAATTGCGCAAAAACGTGAAATGCTTATCTATGGAGAGAGTTGAGCAATTCCGAAGCATCAATGTGGACCGTTGTACTCTATTTAGTGTTCTTGGAAGTCTTACTTGCTAGTTTAGCCTTCGTGCAACGTTTCGTCAGGTAAAGAAGCGAATAGACCAAGTTATGTTGGAAATTGCACAAAAACGTGAAATGTTCGTCTATGGAGAGAGTTGAGCAATTTCAAAGCATCCATGTGGACCGTTGTACACTATTTAGTGTTCTTAGAAGTCTAACTTGCTAATTTAGCCTTGGTGCAACGTTTCGAATAGTAAAGAAGCAAATAGACCAACTATGTTGGAAATTACGCAAAAATGTGAAATGCTCGTCTACGGAGAGAGTTGAGCAATTCTAATGCATCAATGTGGACCGTTGTACTCTATTTAGTGTTCTTAGAAGTGTAACTTGCTAGTTTAGCCTTCGTGGAACGCATCGTAAGGTAAAGATGTGAATAGACCAAGTTATGTTTGAAATTGCACAAAAAGGTGAAATGCTCACCTATGGTGAGAGTTGAGAAATTCCAAAGCATCAATGTGGACCGTTGTACTCTATTTAGTGTTCTTACAAGTCTAACATGCTAGGTTAGCCTTCGTGCAACGTTTCGTAAGGTAAAGATGTGGATAGACCAAGTTATGCTTGAAATTGCACAAAAAGGTGAAAAGCTCATCTATAGATAGATTTGAGCAATTCCGAAGCATCAATGTCGACCGTTGTCCTCTATTTAGTGTTCTTAGAAGTCTAACTTGCTAGTTTAACCTTCGTGCAACGTTTCGTATGGTAAAGATGCGAATAGACCAAGTTATGTTGGAAATTGCGCAAAAATGTGAAAGGCTCGTCTATGGAGAGAGTTGGGCAATTCCAAAGCATGAATTTGGTCCGTTGTACTCTATTTAGTGCTCTTAGAAGTCTAACTTGCTAATTTAGCCTTCGTGCAACGTTTCGTAGGGTAAAGAAGTGAATAGACCAAGTTATGTTGGAAATTGCACAAAAATGTGAAATGCTCACCTATGGAGAGAGTTGAGCAATTCCAAAGCATCAACGTGGACCGTTGTACTATTTTTAGTGTTATTAGAAGTCTAACTTGTTAGTTTAGCCTTCGTGCAACGTTTCGTAGGGTAAAAAAGCGAATAGACCAAGCTATGTTGGAAATTGCGCAAAAACGTGAAATGCTTTTCTATGGATAGAGTTGAGCAATTCCGAAGCATCAATGTCGACCATTGTCCTCTATTTAGTGTTCTTAGAAGTCTAACTTGTTAGTTTAGCCTTCGTGCAACGTTTCGTAGGGTAAAGAAGCGAATAGACCAAGTTATGTTGGAAATTACGCAAAAACATGAAATGCTCGTCTATGGACAGAGTTGAGCAATTCCGAAGCATCAATGTGGACCGTTGTACTCTATTTAGTGTTCTTAGAAGTCTAACATGCTAGGTTAGCCTTCGTGCAACACTTCGTAAGGTAAAGATGTGAATAGACCAAGTTATGTTTGAAATTGGACAAAAATGTGAAAAGCTCGTCTATGGATAGAGCTGAGCAATTCCGAAGCATCAATGTCGACCATTGTCCTCTATTTAGTGTTCTTAGAAGTCTAACTTGCTAGTTTAACCTTCGTGCAACGTTTCGTATGGTAAAGATGCGAATAGACCAAGTTATGTTGGAAATTTCGCAAAAATTCGAAATGCTCGTCTATGTAGAGAGTTGAGCAATTCCGAAGCATCAATGTGGACCATTGTACTCTATTTAGTGTTCTTAGAAGTCTAACATGCTAGGCTAGCCTTCGTGCAACGCTTCGTAAGGTAAAGATGTGAATAGACGAAGTTATGTTTGAAATTGGACAAAAAGGTGAAAAGCTCGTCTATGGATAGAGTTGAGCAATTCCGAAGCATCAATGTCGACCATTGTCCTCTATTTAGTGTTCTTAGAAGTCTAACTTGCTAGTTTGACCTTCGTGCAATGTTTCGTATGGTGAAGATATGAATAGACCAAGCTATGGTTGAAATTGCGTGAAAACGTGAAATGCTCGTCCATGGAGAGAGTTGAGCAATTCCAAAGCATCAACGTGGACCGTTCTACTCTATTTAGTGTTCTTAGAAGTCTAACTTGCTAGTTTAGCCTTTGTGCAACGTTTCGTACGGTAAAGAAGCGAATATACCAAGTTATGTTGGAAATTGTGCAAAAACGTGAAATGCTCGTCTATGGAGAGAGTTGAGCAATTCCGAAGCATCAATGTGGACCGTTGTACTCTATTTAGTGTTCTTAGAAGTCTAACATGCTAGGTTAGCCTTCGTGCAACGTTTCGTAAGGTAAAGATGTGGATAGACCATGTTATGCTTGAAATTGCACAAAAAGGTGAAAAGCTCATCTATAGATAGAGTTGAGCAATTCCGAAGCATCAATGTCGACCGTTGTCCTCTATTTAGTGTTCTTAGAAGTCTAACTTGCTAGTTTAGCGTTCGTGCAACGTTTCGTATGGTAAAGATGCGAATAGACCAAGTTATGTTGGAAATTGCGCAAAAACGTGTAATGCTCGTCTATGGAGAGAGTTGAGCAATTCCGAAGCATCAATGTGGACCGTTGTACTCTATTTACTGTTCTTAGAAGTCTAACATGCTAGGTTTTAGCCTTCGTGCAACGTTTCATAGGGTAAAGATGCGAATAGACCAAGTTATGTTGGAAATTGCGCAAAAACGTGTAATGCTCGTCTATGGAGAGAGTTGAGCAATTCCGAAGCATCAATGTGGACCGTTGTACTCTATTTACTGTTCTTAGAAGTCTAACATGCTAGGTTTTAGCCTTCTTGCAACGTTTCATAGGGTAAAGATGCGAATAGACCAAGTTATGTTGGAAATTGCGCAAAAACGTGTAATGCTCGTCTATGGAGAGAGTTGAGCAATTCCGAAGCATCAATGTGGACCGTTGTACTCTATTTACTGTTCTTAGAAGTCTAACATGCTAGGTTAGCCTTCGTGCAACGTTTCATAGGGTAAAGATGTGAATAGACCAAGTTATGTTGGAAATTGCACAAAAACGTTAAATACTCACCTATGGAGAGAGTTGAGCAATTCCAAAGCATCGATGTGGACCGTTGTACTCTATTTACTGTTCTTAGAATTCTAGCATGCTAGGTTAGCCTTCGTGCAACGTTTCATAGGGTAAAGATGTGAATAGACCAAGTTATGTTGGAAATTGCACAAAAACGTTAAATGCTCACCTATGGAGAGAGTTGAGCAATTCCGAAGTGTCAATGTCGACCGTTGTCCTCTATTTAGTGTTCTTAGAAGTCTAACTTGCTAGTTTAGCCTTCGTGCAACGTTTCGTATGGTAAAGATGCGAATAGACCAAGTTATTTTGGAAATTGCGCAAAAACGTGAAATGCTCGTCTATGGAGAGAGTTGAGCAGTTCCGAAGCATCAATGTGGACCGTTTGTACTCTATTTAGTGTTCTTAGAAGCCTAACTTGCTAGTTTAGCCTTCGTGCAACGTTTCGTAAGGTAAAGAAGTGAATAGACCAAGTTATGTTTGAAGTTGCACAAAAATGTGAAAAGCTCGTCTATGGAGAGAGCTGAGCAATTCAAAAGCGTCAATGTTGACCGTTGTACTCTATTTTTGTGTTCACAGAAGTATAACTTGATAGTATAGCCTCCGTGCAACGTTTCGTACAGTAAAGATGCGAAATGCTCGTCTATGGAGAGAGTTGAGCAATTCCGAAGCATCAATGTCGACAGTTGTCCTCTATTTAGTGTTTTTAGAAGTCTAACTTTTTAGGTTAGCCTTCGTGCAACGTTTCCTCTGGTAAAGATGCGAATAGACCAAGTGATGTTCGAAAATGCACAAAAACGTGAAAAGCTCGTCTATGGAGAGAGTTGAGCAATTCCGAAGCATCAATGTGGACAGTTGTCCTCTATTTAGTGTTCTTAGAAGTCTAACTTGCTAGTTTCACCTTCGTGCAACGTTTCGTAAGGTAAAGATGCGAATAGACCAAGTTATGTTGGAAATTGCACAAAAACGTGCAAAGCTCGTCTATGGAGAGGGTTGAGCAATTCCAATGCATCAATGTGGACCGTTGTACTCTATTTAGTGTCCTTGGAAGTCTAACTTGCTAGTACAGCCCTTGTGCAACGTTTCGTATGGTAAAGATGCGAATAGACCAAGTTATGTTGGAAATTGCACAAAAACGTGAAAAGCTCGTCTATGTAGAGAGTTCAGCAATTCTGAAGCATCAATGTGGACCGTTGTACTCTATTTAGTGTTATTAGAAGTCTAACTTGCTAGTTTAGCCTTCGTGCAACATTTCGTAAGGTAAAGATGCGAATAGACCAAGTTATGTTGGAAATTGTGCAAAAACGTGAAAAACCCGTCTATGGAGAGAAATGAGCAATGCCGAAGCATGAATGTGGACCATTGTCCTCTATTTAGTGTTCTTAGAAGTCTAACTTGCTAGTATAGCCTTCGTGCAACGTTTCGTATGGTAAAGATGCAAATAGACCAAGTTATGTTGGAAATTGCGCAAAAACGTGAAATGCTCGTCTATGGAGAGAGTTGAGCAATTTCAAAGCATCAATGTGGACCGTTGTACACTATTTAGTAATCTTAGAAGTCTAACTTGCTAATTTAGCCTTCGTGCAACGTTTCGTATGGTAAAGAAGCAAATAGACCATGTTATGCTCGAAAATGCACAAAAAGGTGAAAAGCTCGTCTATGGCTAGAGTTGAACAATTCCGAAGCATGAATGTGGACCATTGTCCTCTATTTAGTGTTCTTAGAAGTCCAACTTGCTAGTTTAGCCTTCGTGTAACGTTTGGTATGGTAAAGATGCGAATAGACCAAGTTATGTTGGAAATTGTGCAAAAACGTGAAAGGCTCGTCTATGGAGAGAGTTGAGCAATTCGAAAGCATCAATTTGGACCGTTGTGCTCTATTTAGTGTTCTTAGAAGTGTAACTTGCTAGTTTAGCCTTCGTGCACCGTTTCGTACGGTAAAGAAGCGAATAGACCAATTATGTTGGAAATTGCGCAAAAACGTGAAATGCTCGTCTATGGAGAGAGTTGAGCAATTCCGAAGCATCAATGTGGACCGTTGTACTCTATTTAGTGTTCTTAGAAGTTTAACTTGCTAGTTTAGCTTTCGTGCAACGCTTCGCAAGGTAAAGATGTGAATAGACCAAGTTATGTTTGAAATTGCACAAAAGGAGAAAAGCTCGTCTATGGAGAGAGTTGAGCAATTCTGAATCATCAATTTGGACCGTTATACTCTATTTAGTGTTCTTAGAAGTCCAACTTGCTAGTATAGGCCTCGTGGAACATTTCGTACGGTAAAGAAGCGAATAGACCAAGTTATGTTGGAAATTACGCAAAAAGGTGAAATGCTCGTCTATGGAGAATGTTGAGCAATTCCGAAGCATCAATGTGGACTGTTGTACTCTATTTAGTGTTCTTAGAAGTCTAACTTGCTAGTTTAGCCTTCGTGCAACGTTTCGTATGGTAAAGAAGCGAATAGACCAAGTTATGTTCGAAAATGCACAAAAACGTGAAAAGCTCGTCCATGGAGAGAGCTCAGCAATTCAAAAGCATCAATGTGGACCGTTGTATTCTATTTATTGTTCTTAGAAGTCTAACTTGCTAGTTCAGCCTTCGTGCAACGTTTCGTATGGTAAAGAAGAAAATGGACCAAGTTATGTTCGAAAATGCACAAAAACGTGAATAGCTCGTCTATGGAGAGAGTTGAGCAATTCCAACGCATCAATGTGGACCGTTGTACTCTATTTAGTGTTCTTAAAAGTCTAACTTGCTAGTTTAGCCTTCGTGCAACATTTCGTAAGGTAAAGATACGAATAGACCAAGTTATGTTGGAAATTGCACAAAAACATGAAAAGCTCATCTATGGAGAGAGTTGAGCAATTCCGAAGTGTCAATGTGGACCGTTGTCCTCTATTTAGTGTTCTTAGAAGTCTAACTTGCTAGTATAGCCCTCGTGCAACGTTTCGTATGGTAAAGTTGCGAATAGAACAAGTTATGTTGGAAATTGCGCAAAAACGTGAAATGCTCGTCTATGGAGAGAGTTGAGCAATTCCGAAGCATCAATGTGGACCGTTGTACTCTATTTAGTGTTCTTAGAAGTGTAGCTTGCTAGTTTAGCCTTCGTGCAACGCTTCGTAAGGTAAAGATGTGAATAGACCAACTTATGTTTGAAACTGCACAAAAAGGTGAAATGCTCGCCATTGGTGAGAGTTGAGCAATTCCAAAGCATCAACATGGACCGTTCTACTCTATTTAGTGTTCTTAGAAGTCTAACTTGCTAGTTTAGCCTTCGTGCAACGTTTCGTACGCTAAAGAAGCGAATAGACCAAGTTATGTTCGAAATTGCGCAAAAACGTGAAATGCTCGTCTATGGAGAGAGTTGAGCAATTCCGAAGCATCAATGTCGACCATTGCCCTCTATTTAGTGTTCTTACAAGTCTAACATGCTAGGTTAGCCTTCGTGCAACGTTTCGTAAGGTAAAGATGTGGATAGACCAAGTTATGCTTGAAATTGCACAAAAAGGTGAAAAGCTCATCTATAGATAGATTTGAGCAATTC